>NC_067398.1:123853053-124453053 GCF_016432865.1 Antechinus flavipes | reverse complement strand
TTGCTAGAGCACCTGCCCTGGAATCAGGAGGGCCTGAATTCAAAACTAGTCTCAGGCACTTTACACGTCTTAGCTGTGTTACTTTGAACAAGTCATTTAATTTAATTGGCTCAAAAAAAACCCATAATACCCATTTATTATGCTTTATGGTGGTGTTTCTAGGAAATCATTGCATTGAAAAATGGGAACCATTTTTACAAGTCTATCTACTCCTACAGAACAGCTCAAAGTATATTCTATTCATATCATACAGAAATACAATTGAATAGTATAAGTTGAAAATTTCTTTCAACTCTGAAAATTTCACAATTCTAAATTATGTAAATCTTGGAGAACAAATAATCTCACAGAATCATTGATTTAGGATTCAAAGAAGGCTTAGAGATGATTAAAATTATACCAGGTCAAAATTATCACAAGCTATCTAATAATTACAATGGAAAATAATTTTAAAATATAAATGTATTGGTTTGTGATCTTTGGAAAGTTGCTGAACCTCGTATCAGTCTATGTATTGGTGGGAAGTTTCCTCACCTGGTAGTTCTTTATGCCAATGAGATCATAAGTACAAGCCCCAACTTCTGCCAGTATATCGGCTATATATTCTGTATCCAGCTAATATCTCTGTCTGCAGTGTGTTCCTATTCCACATATAGGATATAAGGATAGGTTTCTACCCCTATATCTGATACACATATGTAATTTGTAATAGCTTGTGAAACTGGTAACTTGGTATGAAAAAAGGAAAGTTATTTGAAAATAAAGATGATGTAAAAGTAAGATATCTCTATGATATTTTTAATTTAGAAAGAAATTACAAGGTTTTTTAAAGTAATGTAAACCAATGGAAAGAATAACGTAAAAGAGTCAGCTCCATGCCCCATCATTATTGCCTTCAGACAACATTAAAGTAGATATCTGTGGTGTTCTTCTTCTTTTTTATAATATGATGGTTCTCTGGGAGCAGGTTTCTTGGGGAGGTTTTCTGGAGGCAGCCTTAGTTTCAGTTCAAAGTAATAATCACTTCAAATGCAACCAGCTGACAAAATTCAAAAGTTTATTTTCTCCTTCCAAGTCTTGTCTCTTTTTTTGGGCCCGGGTAGCTTTCCCAACTCCAATCCAAACTGAACTGACTTCACTGACTCAGCTCCTTTTTATGCTCTCTCACAGGTTGACTCCTCCTCTGAGAATGGGATTATAGGAGGTGTGAATTCACAAAGTTACAAAGCTAACTTTGTGTATCTCCCATACTTGTGAACACTTGTGAATCTTTCAAACTTGTGAACTAATGTGTGTGAGCTAATGTGTGAACTCTCAAAGGTGTTAATTTAAACACACAAGCATTGCTTCTATCAATTCTATTGAGTTATCACCTTGTTTCAAATTCTGGCTCATAATATCTCCCTGTAGGATCAGCTCAATCATACTGAACCATGCTAAATTAGATAATTATTGTCTCTATCAATTCTAATGACAACACTTTGTAAGGATTCCAACAGGCATCCTTCTTCCAATCCATACTTAATATTCAACCTTCACATACCTATCCTAGTCTCCAGTTTCCTCTTGCCACTAGACTCAGATAGCTCTGGAGGGAAAAGTGAGACAAGTGACCTTGCACATCATTCCTCACTTAAATCCAATTTACTTGCATGTCATGACATCATCTCCCTGATGCCATGGTCCTCTTTGAGAATGAAGGACAACCCATCCTAGTAACAATAATAATGTTCAATATAGAGAAAAAAAAGCATTTCAGAAATATAAAAAGAAGGGAGTAAATCAGAAATGATCCAAAGAATAATACAATGTAGTATTTTTAAATGTTTCTGAGGCTCAACTCACTTCTGCAGTACTTTTCATACCATAGGTACTCAAGTGAACTGGCAGTGTGTGCCAGTAACCTGACCTCAAGGAACTTACATTCTCCCGGAAGAAGACATTTTAAAGGGAGGTGAAATTAGTAGGGAGGTTGGAGAGGATTATAGAGATAAACCAGGAGAATTTAACCTGGAAGAGCCAGATGAATAGGCTGGAGAAGACTAGCATGAATACATGGCCAACCAAGCCATCTTCCCCTTAAAATGGAAGTTCTTGGAAGAACCAGATAATTTGGAAGAGAGGTCATAGGATGAAAGGTACTTCCAGTGAGTGAAGTCCAGGAATGGAGTAAGTTTCTAGGGTGAAAATATTTCTAGGGCATGGTAGAGAATGTCTAGAGTCAACCAATAAACATTTATGAGGCACCTACTATGGGTCAGGCATAGTGCTAAGTACTGGGGGAAAAAAAAAAAGCCAAAAGACAGCTCCTATTCTCAGGGGCTTTATAATCTAATAATTCAGAGTAGAGGAAACAAAGATGAGAGGAAAAATATAGTACTGTATATGAAAAACATCAAAGAAATTGATTTACATGAAAAGTCTGTGAAGAGGAACAATGAACTGTATTGTAAGACAAGAAAGGTACATCAGAATCAGGTTATAAAGATTATTAAATGGGAAACTAGAGCCTCTCTTGAATATCAATTAGCAGTAGATGGAGGATATTTTGAGAGAGATTGGAATCAAGGGGACCAGCTAGGAAATGACTGAAATAGACAAGGCAAGAGATTATGAGTATTTGAAGTTAGATAGTGTCTATGGGAGTCTTGAGAAGACCTCACAGGGTCCTCAAACTTTTTAAATAGGGGGCCAGTTCACTGTCCCTGAGACTGTTGGAGGGCCATACTATAGTAAAATCAAAAACTTTGTTTTGTGGGCCTTTAAATAAAGAAACTTCACAACTCTGGGTGAGGGGGATAATCGTCCTCAGCTGTCACATCTGGCCCGTGGGCCATAGTTTGAGGACCCCTGCCTCCAGACGATAGAAAAATGGTGGTAGTAGCAACAGCAAGATTTGGAAATTGAATCACTATGAGGTAAGGCTGACTTTGGGAAGTGTAAAACTAAAGACCATGAGAATTAGTTGATCCTTAGTCACTTCCAATCATGTCCAACTTTTTATTATCTCTTTTAGGGTTTTCTTGGCAAAGATACTGGAATAATTTGCCGTTTCCTTTTCATTTTGTTTAGATATAAATATTGTTTTAGGTAAAAATATTCTAAAAGTGGAAATTAAATGAAGGTAATGAAATTGAGGCAAACAGGGTTAAGTGAACTGCCCAGGATCACAAAGCTAGTGTCTGAGACTGAATTTGAACTCAGGTCTTCCTGACTCTAGGCCCAGAACTCTTCTGCCATAGTAGGTAGTGCCATAGTAGGTAGATTCAAATGAAATAGGTAATAATACCTATTTTTCAGACTATGATATGAGGCTGGATAGGCACATCTTATAACATTTGCATATTTGCATACTCACAAAAATATTGTTTGCCATTTTAGGAGGAGGGAAGGAGAGGGATTAAGGGAGGGATAGAATTCAGAACTCAAAACTTAACAAAAATAATTCAAATATTGAAAAATGTATTTTAATAGGTAATTGAGTGGGGAAATATAATATAAAAATGTATAATATACTCATACTTATATACATTACATATGTGTGTATGCAAGCTTTGGAGTATTGGTACTTTCTTCATAATAAGCTTTGAAAAACAAAAAGTGAAACTCTTTCCATTTTTTTTCCCACAGAGAGGCTAAAAGAGTTACTTATCGGAATGTCAAAGAGCTGAGATTCAAATCTTGGCCTTTAGCCCCCAACTCCAGTGACTATTGTTGGAATCCTTACTAACTGCTAAGTAATTAGAGTTGATCTAATCTTACAAGAAGATGTTTTGGGCAGACCTGAAACAAGGTACTAAGTAGAACTACCCATAATCCCTCTCTCTGGAAGGAGCATAAATAGGCCAATGGGCCAGTCGGAGAGTGCTGGAGAGTGAAGACGCTACAAGTCGAGATTTTGCCGAAATGACATGAAGAGTTGAAGCTGGCTGGAGGCTGAAGAAAGCAGAGGCAGAGGCTGAAGGACCAGACCTTTGGATTTAAAGACATTTGGAGAGAGCTCTTGGAACCAAGCAGAGAGATAGGCCTCTAAGCTAACCGGGCTATATTGGAAATAATAAAATATCTGAACTTTTATCACCTGGCTGCTTTTTGAGAAGAAAAAACTCACCAACATTTTGGCGCCCAACGTGGGGCAAACAGACCCCCTCAGTGGATTTCAGTGGAAAAGCTCCGATCCTGATTCAAGTGGAAAAGCCTCTGATCCTGATCCAGTGGAAAAGACTCTTCAACCCAGAAATTAGAGTGAGTACAACAAAGAAATTTTGTTAAAAGATTTAAAGTAGAATTTCACCTAAGATGGGACAGATATTTAGAAAACAGCCTGTTTCTGTTCAAGGAAAATGTTTAGAGAGCATTGTCAAAATTATGGAAAGCCAAGGTTTAATTATAAGTTTACAGCAAATCACTGAATTTTTACAAACTGTAAAGGACATATGTCCTTGTTTCTCTCTTGATAAGGAATTAGATCTAAATGAATGGAAATTAGTTGGAGAGGATCTTTGTCAATTCTATGATAAAAATGGGCCTAACTCAATAATTAATACATATAATGTAATACAATTGGCTATAAGAAGTTATTTAAGTGATAGAATGATGAAAAGGAAAGTACAGGAGGAAGAAAAGCCAACTTTACTAGGTGAAAAGGAGGACGAATCAGATGAGAATGGAGTTAATTACAATTCTGAGTATGATACTTCACAGCAGGAGGAATTAGGTGATTCCACATCTCATGACCCTCCCCCGCAATTAACCCTTCATGGGTGGAACAAGGGGGAGGGAGAGAGACAGAAATGCAGTCAGCTTCTCCTGTAAAGCAGAATTTGACAAGATTAGAAAAAGCATTAATTAAAGCAAAAAACGAAGGAGAAGATATATCTGATTTTATAAACGCATATCCTGTGATTGAAAGGATTGACTCTTCAGGTCAAAAAGAGAGAAAATACACTCCTTTTAATTTGGGAAAAATTAAAGATTTGAAAAAGGGTTGCACTCTTTATGGGGCTACATCATCTTATGTGAAGATGTTACTAGATAATTTGTCTTATGAAATCCTAACCCTGAATGACTGGAAATCCATAGTGAAAACTTGTCTAGAACCGGGACAAAATTTATTGTGGCTTTCAGAGTTTCATGAATTATGTAGGATTCAAGCCCAATGCAATAGACAAACAGGAGCTATTGTACCAGTTTCCTCTTGCCACTAGACTCAGATAGCTCTGGAGGGAAAAGTGAGACAAGTGACCTTGCACATCATTCCTCACTTAAATCCAATTTACTTGCATGTCATGACATCATCTCCCTGATGCCATGGTCCTCTTTGAGAATGAAGGACAACCCATCCTAGTAACAATAATAATGTTCAATATAGAGAAAAAAAAGCATTTCAGAAATATAAAAAGAAGGGAGTAAATCAGAAATGATCCAAAGAATAATACAATGTAGTATTTTTAAATGTTTCTGAGGCTCAACTCACTTCTGCAGTACTTTTCATACCATAGGTACTCAAGTGAACTGGCAGTGTGTGCCAGTAACCTGACCTCAAGGAACTTACATTCTCCCGGAAGAAGACATTTTAAAGGGAGGTGAAATTAGTAGGGAGGTTGGAGAGGATTATAGAGATAAACCAGGAGAATTTAACCTGGAAGAGCCAGATGAATAGGCTGGAGAAGACTAGCATGAATACATGGCCAACCAAGCCATCTTCCCCTTAAAATGGAAGTTCTTGGAAGAACCAGATAATTTGGAAGAGAGGTCATAGGATGAAAGGTACTTCCAGTGAGTGAAGTCCAGGAATGGAGTAAGTTTCTAGGGTGAAAATATTTCTAGGGCATGGTAGAGAATGTCTAGAGTCAACCAATAAACATTTATGAGGCACCTACTATGGGTCAGGCATAGTGCTAAGTACTGGGGGAAAAAAAAAAAGCCAAAAGACAGCTCCTATTCTCAGGGGCTTTATAATCTAATAATTCAGAGTAGAGGAAACAAAGATGAGAGGAAAAATATAGTACTGTATATGAAAAACATCAAAGAAATTGATTTACATGAAAAGTCTGTGAAGAGGAACAATGAACTGTATTGTAAGACAAGAAAGGTACATCAGAATCAGGTTATAAAGATTATTAAATGGGAAACTAGAGCCTCTCTTGAATATCAATTAGCAGTAGATGGAGGATATTTTGAGAGAGATTGGAATCAAGGGGACCAGCTAGGAAATGACTGAAATAGACAAGGCAAGAGATTATGAGTATTTGAAGTTAGATAGTGTCTATGGGAGTCTTGAGAAGACCTCACAGGGTCCTCAAACTTTTTAAATAGGGGGCCAGTTCACTGTCCCTGAGACTGTTGGAGGGCCATACTATAGTAAAATCAAAAACTTTGTTTTGTGGGCCTTTAAATAAAGAAACTTCACAACTCTGGGTGAGGGGGATAATCGTCCTCAGCTGTCACATCTGGCCCGTGGGCCATAGTTTGAGGACCCCTGCCTCCAGACGATAGAAAAATGGTGGTAGTAGCAACAGCAAGATTTGGAAATTGAATCACTATGAGGTAAGGCTGACTTTGGGAAGTGTAAAACTAAAGACCATGAGAATTAGTTGATCCTTAGTCACTTCCAATCATGTCCAACTTTTTATTATCTCTTTTAGGGTTTTCTTGGCAAAGATACTGGAATAATTTGCCGTTTCCTTTTCATTTTGTTTAGATATAAATATTGTTTTAGGTAAAAATATTCTAAAAGTGGAAATTAAATGAAGGTAATGAAATTGAGGCAAACAGGGTTAAGTGAACTGCCCAGGATCACAAAGCTAGTGTCTGAGACTGAATTTGAACTCAGGTCTTCCTGACTCTAGGCCCAGAACTCTTCTGCCATAGTAGGTAGTGCCATAGTAGGTAGATTCAAATGAAATAGGTAATAATACCTATTTTTCAGACTATGATATGAGGCTGGATAGGCACATCTTATAACATTTGCATATTTGCATACTCACAAAAATATTGTTTGCCATTTTAGGAGGAGGGAAGGAGAGGGATTAAGGGAGGGATAGAATTCAGAACTCAAAACTTAACAAAAATAATTCAAATATTGAAAAATGTATTTTAATAGGTAATTGAGTGGGGAAATATAATATAAAAATGTATAATATACTCATACTTATATACATTACATATGTGTGTATGCAAGCTTTGGAGTATTGGTACTTTCTTCATAATAAGCTTTGAAAAACAAAAAGTGAAACTCTTTCCATTTTTTTTCCCACAGAGAGGCTAAAAGAGTTACTTATCGGAATGTCAAAGAGCTGAGATTCAAATCTTGGCCTTTAGCCCCCAACTCCAGTGACTATAACCACCTGTTCAGAAAAAAAGTGAAGCATTAAATGGGAAGATACTGCAAAAGCACCAGATGAAGGAGGGAGAATGACCTAGCAACTGGAAGTAGGGAGAATTTATCTCTATTTCTTATTTTCTAAACAAAGAAGAAAAAATTAAGAAGTAGGTCACTTCTCTGGAGACCTTAGCAGGCTCCAAAAGACTCCATTCTTTCACAACATTTCCACTTCAATCCCTCAGATTGTACCAGAAATCCAGAAGTGGTTATTGGGTCCATATGCCAGCACATAATGAAAGAAAAATTTGCAGAGAAAATTTGCTCTCATGGATATGGAACTCAGTGGGTAAGACTTCTATTTTTTCACATGCCACATTGTTTTCAATTCCTCTAAATGGGACATGGTCTGAGACATGGAGATTTGACACTTAGACCTCATAGATCATGGGGTAAAAGATCAAGAGTCCTATGGGAGGTAACTTAAAAGCCATCTAGTCAAACCTCTTCTTTTTTTAAAAAAAGGGAAGGAAAATTGATGAAATCTTAGCAAGTTCATGTAATACTCCATATCACATGTATATGAGAAGCAGAATTTGAACTCTGTTCCTCTGATTCTAGACCCAGTATTATCTCAGCAGTATCATGATGGGGCAGCTAGGTCGGTGCAATGGATAGTGCACTGGGACTGACATCAGGAAAACATCTTCATGATTTCAAATTCAGCCTCAGATATTGGTCCTGGGCAAGTCACTTAAACCTGTTTGTCCCAGGTTCCTCATCTGTAAAATGAGCTGGAGAAGGAAATGACAAACCACTTCAATATCTTTGCCACAAAAAACCTAAATGGGATCATGGAGATTCAGAAATGCCTGGAACAAGTGGATAACAACAATAAATATTGGAAGAGATGCTAGAGAATGTCTAGTTTAGTACCTACTTTAGTGTAGATGAGGAAACAGAAGGCAGAAGCAAAGATGAAATTAAAACGTAGGTTTCCTGACTCTTAGTCCAGGGTCCACTTCTAAAATGCCATTTGTAAATATAATAGAAAATAATTTAAATTTCCAGAAATGAAAATACTTTCAAAATAACACCCAGCATCATGTGAATAATATTTATATAGTGTTTTAATATTGCACCAAGTGATTGCCTCACAACAAACTTCCTAACTAATTAACTAATGTTAATACAAGTATTATTAGAACCAGGATGTGGAAAGTAAAGTTTTTCTTTTGAGGTCACACAAACATACTCATTCATAAAGCATGGACCAAGAATGCATCCAGGGAAAGTGTTAATGATACATCAAAATAAAACAATGTACACCAGGCCCATGCCCTCTGCACACCTATGGTTGGAACCAAGATTAGAATTCTAGCCTCCTGAGTTCAAGTCCTAGATTCTTTCCGGAACTTTTCTTGACAATTCTTATGCTAGTCTCTAAAGGTCTTACTCAACAGTTTCTAACTTTGAGGAATATTTTTTTTTCCTGTGCTTATCCTTTTATCTTTATGATGGCCTAAACAACAAGTGGAACTGAAGGAGTCTGGGAATAAGGCCAAGATGATCCAGCTCTAATTTATTAACAAAATAACTTAGAAAAAGGACTGAGTATCAGAGGTCTCATCAGTACTTCTGATATGCCACATTTAGAATTCCAGCAAAGTAAATATGAAAACAGCCCTGTTGATCTTATCCTTTATCCAAGCATTCAGAGCAAACCTTGGCATAATTCCCACCAATACCTATTGCAAAAGATAAAAAAGTAGAGGACTTCTTTTCAGGAATTTGCTAAGATCTTCTAAAACAAGACAACATCATCAAGGCCCTCAGTGCAAATATATACGATAGCTGGAACTCCCCTGTCACACACATGAGAAAGGAATCCCTTTATCTCTTTTTTCCTCTACCTCTTAAGTAACAGTTCTACTTATTATGTGTCCCTGACAAATTGTTCATATCTCATTTGCTCTTCCTTACTTAAATGTTCTAGTTTTTTTCTTTGAAAATTTAAAAATATACCAATTTCAATCTGAATACTTAGTGTTAAGAATGTTGAATTCTATTATTTAAATAAGATCTTTGATATTTTAAAATGCATAATAATCCACTGCTTCATAGCTCCATTTAGTATACCTATACTTCTGAGTTTTAACTTAGGTAGGCCAGTGATGCCTGAGATCAGCTTAATAAAAATAAGAAGAGGCTCATTAGCTAATACAGATTTTTAATTTGGTAGTTTTTGGTCTTGGCAATTTATAGAATTAAAAAAAAAATGGATTGTCCACCTACTTCTGGCTCTAAAGTGATGGTCACAAAAAGAACCAAAAGCACAGAGACTCATATAGTCCTTAAGAGCTTTGACAATGTGAGTTAAACTATTTAAATGAATGATCCTTGTCAAATGGCCAAGTAATCAAACATTAAAAGGGGAACTGAAGGACTGACATTCTGCCAATATAAAGTCTTCACAGGTTTTTACTAAAAGAGGGAAATAGACAATTTAGTGTAATTTGTTTCCTCATGCTCCTAAAATTGACAGGAAGTATTTTTTTCCCTGGGTCATTTAAAAAAGATCATGAAGAAATGGCAGTTCACCACCAATACCTATTGCAAAAGGTAAAAAAATAGAGGATTTCTTTTCAGGAATTTGCTAAGATCTTCTAAAACAAGACAACATAATCAAGACCCTCAGTGCAAATGCAATAATAGGAAAGGATGATAACAAATATTTTAAATTATTCCATTTTCTCTTGGATTCAAAGATTCATTCAACTATCCTACAAATATGCCATTTTTTTTTCTTTTGGAAGTCACTCAAATAAGCTGTATCTTTAAGAATATGAAGTAGTCCAGTGATTGTCTACTTCTTAATGCCCTCTGAGAATTCATTCCCAAAAGCATTTTGCAAAACTCTCTTCAAAGACACAGGCTTAGGCATGTGAAATTTCAGGAATTCAAAAAGACTTACTAACCTTATAATACTAAATCCACTAACATAGGAACAGTTTTTTTTTTTTTTTAATTTGTTTTGTTTGTAACCTATTCCTAGTTCCCAGGCTTTCCAAAGTGCTGAGTCATACTGACTAACAACTAGCATCCCCCATTTGCTTTCATCCTTATGTTACTTGTATGATCTGAGCCAAATTCTCAAGCTACTTCTATGGATTAAAGGCTGAGAGAGAAAAGTCCACCTCTTACAGATAAACTCAAATAGTTGTTTGAATTCTGTGTCTCACTGTGCAGTAGAATCTCAAGCAAATTTGAAAAAGAAATGTGATGGATCATATGACAGAAGTTGCCAGTAGGCTTTCTTCTTCTCTTTAGTCTCCTAGCTTTCTTCCTTTGGATGTATCCATTTATATTCATCAACATTACCTAGTGTTTATTAAACTGAGGTCATAGCTGGGAGCATCATAGAGAGGAAAGCAGCGTTAGGGGCTATCTAATATAATCTCTCCTTTTGCAGATTAGAATTAATTAGTTGCAACTAATAACTAAATATTATTTATAGTAATATTGATGTACTAACATTAATATGATATATTAATGAGTTTATGTCAGTAATATATTGATTAATCATAATTAATATGATTATTAGCAATAACAATATTTATATAGTATTTTACTATTAATGTATGTGTCAACATTAATATATGTTAGTATATTGATATAGATAATACATCATGAAATATTAATCATATTTATTACAATAAATACATTTAGTAGCAATAATAATAATCTTTATGTAATACTTTGTTATTTCATTTGATAAGTATTTACCCAAAGTCATATAGATATAAATGAAAGAGTTAGAATTTGAACCCAGTTCCTCTGACTATAAATCTAGTACTCTTTCCACTGTAACATGCTGCCATAAATGTGGATTCCAGGAAGAATATTCCTTCCGTCAGATTTAGAATGTAACTATGACTTTTAATTGTCATATATGTCATTTTTGAGTTAGACAATAAGGGTCAAGTGGCCCAGGCTTTGTTCCTGGGAGGCTAAAGCTCTAATAAATAAATTCAAGGAAATCCGTCCCCCACTTATTGCATAAATTGACACCTGCTCCTTCACTTGTAAACACAATGATCCAGCTGTAATTGAAGTACTTATTAGCAAATAACAATTTTCTTAGGAATCAGTGATTCCAAATTTGCTAATCCTTGAGTTTTAAGGGAATAAATGAGGCAGAAATTGTTGACACAGTCGTAGTGATCAGAGCTTCAAGGCTGAGAGAGAACAAACAAGTGGCATGTGACACACCTGAACACACATTACCTATTAACCACCAACCTTACCCATCGATCCTTAGGCTAAGTCAATTTTAATTGGCATAAGAGAAATTTCTAACAGGAAATCTCTAACAATAGGAGAATGATAATGCCCTTTCCACCTCAATCCATTTTCCTTAGATTACTGAAAGACATTTTTCAGAAGGACCTTTACATATGTTGTAAAGTGAGGAGATCCAGTACTATTATATCTAGGGACTTTTTATCCATTGCCTCTATTTATAGGTTTAGTTAGCTCCCTCTAGGTTTATTCCACATATTAACACAGGGAACTAGCTTGTTCTATACAAAACCACAACTAAGTTTGTACTACCATGATTTTGCCCCAAGACACCAGATTTAAAGGGTATTGACAGTGCTTGAGAGCTCAGAATGTAGTTAATAAGGACATTTAGTTAAAATAGGATGTTATAAATTTTAGCACTGGGATGAATACAAGATCCTCATATTCTTGGGGACTCAAGGACAACTGGAAGCAGTACTACTAATTTGTATCCAGAGATTGACAGAAGTCATGGAAAGAGGGAAAGACTGCCGAGATAGTGAGGGAGATTGGTGGACCCTGAAAACTTTACTACACTAATCAGATTATTATTAAAGAGCGTATTTTTGAGGTTTCCTCCTACCTCTTCTATCAAGAAAGGGGAAAAAAATACCTTCTTAGCATATATTCCAAAGGATAAAATCACTATAATCTGAAGACACATGATCTTCTACCATAAATATCTTTTGGGGTTGTTTATATTTAAGTTCATATAGGAGTCCATGATCTCCCATAAATTGCCATAAATTGCTGAAGTTGCTTCAAGAAGACAATTGTATTGCATTCATTCATCCTGTTGACCAGAATTCTGCCAGGAAGTCCAATATTGCTGCTAGGGTTAGTCATAGAAAGAGGTCTCAGAGAATTTCTACTTTAATGACTGCCTATGTATACCTATGAATTTCTAGTATAAAAGTTGAAACTAAAACCTAAGTCTCCAGATTCCTAATCCAAGATATCCTCCATGATACTGTGTTGCCGGTCTACAATCATTAATTCATTCAACATTTATTGCATGAAGTCAGTCAACAAGTATATATTAAAAATTTGCTATGTAAAAGGTATTGTTAACATCTGAAAATAAAAATTGAACACAATACACCCCTTGCCACATCCCTGCTACAATTAATCAATCCCCATTAAATGCATTAAAAACAGTCTCTGCCTTCAAGGAGTTTATATTCTGTCAGGGGAAAAAGAATATGCTCATATAAGCAGATATATAATATGTACAAATTACAAGATGCATACAGGATAATTTGGGGTGGAGGATAGAAAGAGACTTATCTGGTACTCTTATCTGATACACTTTTGGTACTCTTTATTATCTGTACCCTGCCATAATCAGGCATAATCTCTTTATCACTTTAATCCCATTCCTATCCATATCCTGAAACTGTTACTGGATTTTTCTAGGGAAATATACATGGATTCCATAACCCAAATAGAACCTTCACATGACTAACAAGTTCATTCCTACTAATGATGCCCTGTACTGATTTCCTGGTGTTTTGACAAATCTCTTATCCCTTTCCTCCAGACTTCATGACTTCCCAATTCTTAGTTGTCTATTTAATCTATTAACTTCATATCTGTTCTGCCTTCCACCACCAAGTTTGCCCTTTTGGATTGTGTATTGTCCTTGTCGCTGGTATAGGGCATTCACACTTTCCCAACCCTACTTCCTTCTCTATGTCCCTGATCAATCATGAATATTCAGGCTTGCAAAGTCCAAAGCTTGGCTTTTTTTTTTTTAAGCACTTATAGTTTTTCACAGCACAGCTTGGTATTTATGGGAGCACTTAATACTCCTCTCCTAGCTTAGCCAATAATTAATAACTCTAGTCATGCTCTTTTCACAATATTTCAGTTTTTTACTAAGTTCCCAGGACAAGAGGCCCTTTCTCCAGGGATTGCCTACCCTAGCAGGTAGCAGCATAATTATCTCTGAGTTAGACATAGACATAAAATACTAACAGTGAAATCTCATTAATCACACATAGAGAAGAGAGAAATAAAAATGATGTATTTTTTTAAATTCCCTTTTCTCTGGTGTTCACTCTATTATTGTGAAATCAGACATCATCCTACATATAGAAGGAATGAGTAACCATTCCACCCCTCAAAGAAAGGGATTGGATGCCTATTTCCCCACGGTCTAACTATACTCTATTTTTCTAGAAGTTACCAATTAAGTTATTCTAATTGTTTTCCAAGTTGCTCCCAGGAAATCATAGTAAATTACACAAGTAAAAATACCAAGAAATATTGAGAACACATACTCTACCCTTGACTAAATGGAATGTATTTTAATCTCATTCCTAGAAAAATTGTACTGCTTGTGTTTAATATTTTGAAAGGCAGAAATTCATCTTTCAGAGTTGAATTTATGAATAATTTCAGCACATTTTAATTAAATCCAGTGTAGTAGCCATATATATTGGTAAATACAATAAAGCCTCATCTCAATATTTTGTTATGTATATAGCATTCATAAAATACTAAGACCTTAATAAATATTTAAATATATAAAGGAACCATAGAGTCTTAGAATTAGAAGGGATGTGCAATGATCTTCTCTTAAAAGCAGAAATTTCTTTTAAAACAACCCAGTTCATCTGGCCTTTACCTGAATGTCTCCAGCAGAAGGGACTTGTCAATTAAGTCAATCTATTCCATTTCTGGACCATTCTAATTATTAAAAATTGAAATCACTTTAACTTTCTACATATTGGACCATTTGAACCAATCAAGAAGCAGATTCTTGCTTCATACTAACAATCTTTCAAATTTTCAAACTTAACAATCGCATCTCCTTTTTGGTTCCTTTTCTCTACATCAAATATGCCAGCACTTTCAAACGTTCCTTATATAATGCTTTTCTATGGTTTTCATCAGAATGTATTCTTCCGGACAGATCATTTTATCAAGATCCCTTTTTACATATTTGCCTCCATGTTCATGACCTCTGTAATTCTGATTAACAGTCTGTTGTCATCCCACCTCTTCTTTGTCTTTCAATCCCAAAGTCTGTTCTTCTTAGCCTTCCAAATCTTTGATCTCCTCAGTTGTTTTCTAGACCCCCACATTGGCTTTAATTTCCTTTCTTCACCATCTTAACCAGTTGATGAAATAGTTTAACTTTACAGTCTCCTTTTCTCTGGAGAACTTCACTCTTTATTCTGTCTCTAAATTTTCCCTTCCAAGCTCCAGATGCACTGCAGATACCCCATGGTGTCCACATGCCTTGAGAATCTATCAGGAAGCTCTTAGCCAAAATACAGCAGTATTGGCTACTCTACTCTGGTTCAGAAGCCAATGGATCAGCAAACTAGCTGTGGGACATTCAACACAATTACAAAAGGCAAATAGTGAAACCCACAATAACAAGGGACCTGGCCATGCCTACTCAGCACTGGAAAGAAGTCAGCAGCACTGGCCCTAGGACATTATGAAGCTATTGTCTCTTGTAGAGGAGGCTTGTGACAATCTCTTTTTTGCCCTAAGAGCAGACTTCAACCTTTAAAAGTGAGCAAAAGCACAAAAAGAACTCTGGATATAGATAGCTCTTATGAAGAAAGAGAAGAATAAGCCTTAAACTCTGAGGACACTAAAGGCAAATCATCTTCAAATGATGTGATATGAGTTGGTCTCCATCTCACAAAGCCCTCTTGGAAGAATTCAAAAAGAATCTTAAAGGAGAGTTAGAAGAAAAATAGGGAAAGGAAATAAGAAGTTTGCAAGAGAGTTTGGAAAAGGAAAAACAGAAATTATCTGAAGAAAATTCATTTAAAAATATATTTGATGAAATGGGAAAAGCATATAACTCCTTACAAAATAGAAATGAAAAAGAAACCAATTCATTGAAAAGCAAAATTTGTGAAATGGAAAAAAATGCAGTGAACAAAACATCCCATTTAAAAGTTCAATTGGCCAAATGGAAAAGGAGATAAAAAAGCTAACTGAAGAAAAGAATTCATTAAAAATCAGAAGTGAACAAATGGAAGTGAATGACTCAATGAGACATCAAGAATCTTCCAAACAAAATCAAGGGGAAAAAAAGAAAAAAAAATAGAAGAAAATGTAAAATGCCTCATTTGAAAAATAATTGGCATGGAAAATAGATCCAGGAGAGACAATCTAAAGAATTATTGGGCTACCTGAAAACCATGATGAAAAAAAAAAGAATCTAGATAACATCTTTCAGGAAATCATCAAGGAAAACTGCTCTGATGTCCTTGATCTAGAGGGTAAAATTTAGTCATTGACAGAATTCACCAATTTGTCCTGAAAGAAATCCCCAGGATGAAAATTCAAGGAACATCATAGCTAAATTTTAGAATTATTAAATCAAGGAGAAAATATTGCAAACAGCCAGAAATAAACAACTCAAATATTATGGAGCCACAATTAGGAATTATCTAGCAGCTTCTACTTTAAAGGACTGAAGGGCCTGGAATACAATATTCTGAAGGGCAAAAGAATTTGGATTGTAGTCAAGAATCAACTATCCAACATAATTAAGCATTATTTTTCAGGGGGAAAGATGGCGATTCAATGACATAGAGGATTTTTCTTTATTTATGATGAAAAGACCAGAGCTGGACAGAAAATTTGATCTTCAAAAACAGAACTCAAGAGAAGATAAAAAGATTAAAAGGAAAGAAAAAAACTGTTTCTTTTAACAGTTAAAAAGTTTACATCCCTATATATGAAGATGATATGTTTTACTCTTGAGAACTGTATCTCCATTATGGGTATGCTTAGAAGGTGTAGGTATAATTTGCTTTAATTGTGATGATATAAAAAAGAAACTAGAGGTAGAAAGGGCATTATACTGGAAGAAGAGAAAAACAGAGGTAAAATGGTATAAATTACATTTCATTAAGAGGCACAAAAGACCTATTACATTTGAAGGAAAGAAGAGAGGGGGATGAGCATTATATTTACCTTACTCTCATCAGAATTGGCTCAAGGAGAAAATGTCAGACATATTTAGCTTCACAGAGAATTTTTTCTCACCCTATAGGGAAGTAGATAATAAAGGGTAAGGGAAAGAGAAAAATAATAGAAGGGAGGACAGATCTAGAAGGGGAAAAATAAGAAAGGGGTAGGGCTACAAAAGGAGAAGGCTATTTGAGGGAAGTGGTGGTCAGAAGCAAAATACTGGGGAGGAGGGAAAGGGGAAAAGGAAAAAAATGTATATAACTTGGGGAAAATAAGATGGTAGGAAATACAGAGTCAGTAATTTTAACTGTGAATGTGAATGGGATGAATTCTCCCATAAAATGGAAGTGTATAGCAGACTGGATTAAAAGGCAGAATCCTACAATATGTTATTTACAAGAAACACATTTAAAATAGAGTGATACATACAAAGAAAAAATAAAAGGCTGGAGCAACATCTATTATGCTTCAATTGAAAAAAAAAAAAAAAAGCAGGGATAGTGATCCTGATCTCAAATCAAGCGAAACCAAAAATAAATCTAACTAAAAGAGATAAAGAAACTACATCTTGCTAAAGGGTACCATAAGTAATGAAATAATATCAATACTAAACATATATGTACCAAGTGGTATAGTATCCGCACTCAGAGAGGAGAAGTTAAGAGAGTTGCAAGAGGAATTAACAGGAAAGCTATACTAGGGATCTTAACCCTGCTCTCTCAGAACTAGATCAATCAAACCACAAAATAAATAAGAAAGAATTTAAAGAGGTAAATAGAATTTTTTAAAAGTTAGGTATGATAGACCTCTGGAAAAATTCAATCAAGAAAGACAGAAAGAAATATACATTTTTTCTTGGCAATACATGGGACCCACATAAAAACTGACCATGTATTATGGCATAAAAGCCTCAAAATCAAATGCAGAAAGGCAAAAATAGTAAATATATCATCTTCAGATCATGATACAATAAAAATTACATGTAATAAAGGGACAGGGGAAAATAGACCAAAAATTAATTGGAAACTAAATAATCTAATCCTTAAAAAATGAATGGGTAAAACAACAAATCATAGACACAATCAATAATTTCATCCAAGAGAAGGACAATAATGAGACAACATACCAAAATTTATGGGATGCAGACAAAGCAATTCTTAGGGGAAATTTTATATCCCTAGATGCTTCTTTGAAGAAAATAGAGACAGAGAAAAATCAATGAATTCGTCATCCAACTAAAACACCTAGTAAAAAAACAAATTAAACTCCCCAATTAAATACTAAATTTGAAATTCTGAAAATAAAAGAGGAAATTAAGAAAACCTTTCTATATGTATAAGTGATCCCATTCCATCCCATCTTCTCCAGTAGAATTCCCCTTCTGTCATTCCCACTCTTATCTTTAAGGTCTCCCTATCTACTGACTGCTATCCTTATGATCTATAAATATAAAAAACTCTTACTTGAACCTTTCATCCATGCTAGTTATATTCCATAAATCTCCTCCCCTCTGCAGCTTAACTATATGAGAAATCTATCTATAATAAATGCTTCCATTTCCTTTTATTTTCTTCTTAACTTTCTATAATCTGGCTAATCATAAATGGAACTGAGCCCTCCAAAATTATCAGTGACCTTTTGATTGCCACATCTTCTCATTCTTCTTTACCTTTCTGCATGTTTTCTCTAGGTTTTTGTGACACTAGTTTATCTAGCTCCTTATAATCTCAAGGACAAAATATAAAATCTTCTTTTTGGCATTCAAAGATCTTCCTAACCTAATATCTTTCTACCTTTCCATTCTTACACTTGTATTCTAATGTATTTGCCTTTTAAAAATCTAAATTCAATTATTGTTCTAAAGGAAATGGATGCTTCAGAAAAACCTAGAAAATCCTCCATGAACTCAAACAATATGAGATGTCTGTGTACAAAATAATGGTAATATTATGAGATAATAAGCTGTAAATAACTTTGTAATTCTTAGAAATACAATGATCCACAACTACTCTAAAAGACTTATGATGAAAAATGTTATCCATACCCAGAGAAAGAACTCATTATGTCTGAATACAGATTGAAGCTTATTTTTAACTTTATTTTTCTTGAGGGTGTTTTTTTTTGGGGGGAGGAAATCTACATTTTCTTTCATAACATGACTTTTATGGAAATGTTTTGTATAACTTCTCCTGTGCCTTCTCAGGGTAGGGAAGGTGGGGAGGAAGGGAGAAAATCTGAAACTCAAAGTTCTAAAAATAATATAAAAACTGGGTTTTACAAGTTAACTGGGGAAAATAAAAACATTAAATAAATAAATAACCTACATTCAATATCTTACAGTTTCTTTTGTTCAATTTCATCTTGTTAGTTAAAATTGATCCAGTGTTCTAAGATCATAAATCTTTTTACATCTTTATTCTGTCACACATCTTCTCTCATTACTCTCAGCTTTCTGCCATTTGAAAACTTGATAAATAATGCTGCTGTGTCTTCATTGAAGTAATTTGTTTAAAAATATATGAACAAGTCATGGCCAGGATATAGTCCCTTGTTGTCCTGCTAGAAGCCTCCTTCCAAATTGTTATATCAATTAATCACTATTTATATTACACTAGCTGCTGATCCACCTAAATGTAATACCAAACCCATGGTTCACCATCTTTTCCTTCAGGATAGCACGAGAGATTATCAAAATAATTGGCTACTTATTTCATAAAAAAGCAACATTGCAGTGTAGATGGAGAATATCAACCTGAAAATTGGGAACATCTGGATTCTAGTCCTGTCTAGCTGTGGTAACCTCAGGCAAATCATTCAGCCCCTCTGATTTGGGTTTTCTGATCCATATAATGAGAATTTTAGATTGGGTGAGCTCACATTTTAATCAATTCATAGTGTCTTACTAAATCAGAATTTAGACCACAAAGGGACCATAGAAAACAACTATTGAAAAGAATAAGATGTGCAGGGGCATCTAGATGGTGCAATGGATAGAGCATCTTCCCTGAAGTCAGGAGGACTTGAATTCTAATCCATCCCCAAACACTTAACACAATAGCTGTGTCACTCTAGGCAAATCACTTAACCCCAATTGCCTTGCCAAAAAAAAAAAAATTAAAAGAAAAAAAAGAATGAGACCTTCCAAAACTAGAAAACCTCTCTGAATTCACATATCCTTACCTCTTTCTCTCCTAAATCAAATGATGAGTCAATCCTCCCTTACAAAGCTAACTTCTTTAATTATCTCTTTGATGCCATCTCCTCCATTTTCCTACAGACTTTAATTTCACCTTTCCTACTGATTCTTTCTGCTCTAACTAGAATAGTGCTCAATTGATTGTTTATTATATTATTTCCTTTCATTTCCATTGCCAAATATTTAGGGGAGAACAACACTTCACACTTCTGTCCTTCACTTGCTTATGCTTCACTGATTCCTTGGCACTCTGTAATCTGTATTCTGCCTCTATCATTCTACCAAAATTGTACTTTCTAAAGCTATTCATGAAGTCTATCTGCAAACTTGGTGATCATTGTTTTAAGTCTAGTCTGCTGGATGAAAATAACTGCTTACTACAGAGTAAAGATGTAGATGAGATTTAAACACAGGATCTTCAGTTTGTATATAGTAGACATTTAATAAATGTTCCCTGGATTGAATTCAATTAAACTTGCTGGATTTTCATTTTTAACAGAATTCCCGATAACTTCCTTTCTCCTCAAAAAATCATGACAACCCTCTGATATACTGTGCCCCTTGAAAATGTTTTCTTCAGGTACTTCAACAAGTTGATAATCAAATTCTGCAGTGAAAATATTTCATGTTCATGATGTTTCAGATCACAGCACATCTGGAAACCATTGAGAAACCACTTAGAAGGGTTTGGGTTTTTTTGTTTGTTTGTTTTGTTTTAGGGGGTTTTGCATATGGAAACAACCAATCACAGATAGAAAACAAAGTCAACAGTGAGACCAAAAAAAGCCAGGAATAACTGATGCTAGAGGAAAGAGAAATGATAAAAAGATGGGCATATTAATGCACTATTGGTAGTGAATTGGTCCAATCATTCTGAAAAAGAATTTGGAATTATTTGAAGAAAGTGTAATGCCGGAGAAACTGAGGCAAGATAGAGATTAGAGATTTTTTAAATATTTTATTAATTGGAGAGTATAATTGATTGGACAAGACTCTCATCTCAAAGTATCCAGTGATGAATGGGAGAATCCCAAGTCTTTATATATCTTTTTTGAACAAAGAAAGGAAAAGAAGCGGGAAACTTCTTTACAGAACCATTTGCTTCAGTCAGGATGGGGGGAAGCTATAAATTCTTACTAAAAGCCAGAGTCAGGATGTTTAAATAAATAGAAGTAAAGGTGTCAATGAGATATCCGGGATAGTCTTATCTTTTGAAATATTTTAGAGGGGGTAGGGTCATAAATTCTTGAGGGCAGAAGGAGTTAGGAGCCAGGAAGTCTTATCTCCCACTCATCTTGAGCCTCACATTGACAATTTATAACCTTAGAGCAAATGGTCCTCAGTCTTAATGGACCAGAGCAGGGTTTTAGAATTAAAGGGGATTGAGGCAGAACAGTTAAGGAAACTGAGATTGAACAATTTAGGGAAACTCAGTCAGGACAATAAGGGAAACTAATGAGGTAGAACAGTTCAAAGAGACTGTGGCATAACAAAAGTCATTAAAATAACATTTACCATTTATATAGCGCTTTAACATTCACAAAATGTGTCACATATCTTAACTTATTTAATCTTTTCAATGAGTATGTGAGATAGGTACTTTTATTGCTTGCATTTAATAGACAAGGAAACTCCGGCTGAAACTCAGGCTAACTTGCCCAGGGCTATATAGTTAATAAATATCTGAGGAAGGATTGGAACTCAGGTCTTATAGTGCCTACCATACAGTAGGCATATAATAAATGCTTATTTCTTTTCTTCCAAATAATAATTTTTTTAAAAACTGCAGATCTTCCTGACTCCAAGTCCAGCACTCTTTTCTGATTTCTACCTTGCTGCTTCACGTTTTCAAACCTTTTAATCCATAGATCCCATGGCTAGACTATTCTTCCCCTTGAAGTAAGGGAGCCCCAAAACCTGACATTCATAGCTCCCCTTCTCCCACCCAAGTGTAAGTATGGGGAAAAGCTAGGAAAGCATACCAGAGAACCACTGAACTGTAATATATATATATGGCTCTCTGGTATGCTATATATATATATAATTTCTGCACTGACCCAGACAGGCAGCTCATAGGCCTCAAGGAAGAAAGTTTTGAATAAAAACTAGAAACACTTAAAAAAAAAAAACAATTCCAAGAAGACTGGTAACAAGAAAGGCTCCACATACATCAAAATATCCATAGCAGCATGTTTTTATAATCAAAAATTAGAAACAAAGTAATGTCCAATGATTAAGGAATGGTCAAATAAGTTCTGTTCCATGAATAAATAAAAAGTGCTTCAAGAAATGATGGATACCAAAAAAAAACATGGGAAGACTAACAAGAATAGATGCAAAAAGAAGTAGATCCAGAAAAAAAAAAAGATATAGATATAGATATACTCTGCGCTTCTAACAATGTAAATAGCACAATAATGATAAAACAAAAATTAAATGGGGTAAAATATATTGGCTAATCTTGGCCCCAAAGAAGATATATATGAAGGAAATTCTGCCTGCTTTTATTTTTCAGAGGTGGAGAATTATAGAAAGGGAAACTGCATCAAATGTTAGATTCTTTTGTTCAACATAACAAGCGTTTTGCTTAAGAAAAGTTTTCCTTTTTTTTTGCTTTTTTTTTTTATGAGATAACTCTCTGGGAAGGTTCCTTATAGTCGAGGAGTACAATTAAAAATATAGGTGATATAAAAACAAATTATGACAAAAGAAATTTTAACAGAAAAATAATATAGCTAAACATACATAACAAAACATTTTACCATTAATAAACATGCCACTGTAGGCAATTATCTTGTCATTGTCCTGATGTTATTAAGTGGCATAGTGAATCAAATACCAGGCCTGGCAAGTTCAACTTTGATTTAAAACAATTAGTAGCTATGTGACCTCAGTTTCTCAATCTGTAAAATGGGAATAATTATAATAGCATAAGGGGCAGCTAGTTGGTGCAGTGGTTAGAATACCAGCCCTGAAGTCAAGAGGACCTGAATTCAAATCTGGCCTCAGACACTTAACACTTCCTAGCTGTGTGACTGTGAGTAAGTCACTTAACCCCAATTGTCTCAGTAAAAATAATAATAATAATAATAATAGCACCTACTTCCCAGATTTGTTGTGAGGATCAAATAGAATAATTGTGGAGTATTGGCACATAATAAGTATTATGTAAATGTTAGCTGCTATTATTTTAT
The DNA here is from genome assembly GCF_016432865.1 of Antechinus flavipes. NCBI lineage: Eukaryota > Metazoa > Chordata > Mammalia > Dasyuromorphia > Dasyuridae > Antechinus > Antechinus flavipes. The sequence goes on along the minus strand of NC_067398.1, from coordinate 124,430,048 downwards.
TATAGTAATTAATATAAATAACTTTGCAAAATTTTTTGATTATTTCATATTTATTCCATAGTTTTCCTTCTAAAGAAATCAACAATTTCAATATCTCCTCTGTAACTTATATGAGAGAACACTAGGAATATATTTCATTCACAATAGAAAGTCATTCAGTTCCGATTTTGAACCTGAACTGGCCTTTTGCTCATTTACTGATTTTCTTCAGTGATTTCCTTCCACCAAGTTAAACAAAGGTTATTTTAGTCTGACTGTATTTATTTTTCTTTCTTATTTTTATATGTTGGAAAAGTAACTTTAAATCTGAGAACCACAACTTGGGAGACATAGCAGCCAAAATGACTTTAGAGATCATCTTGTACAATTTTTGTCATTTTACAGATCAGGAAATTGAGGCTTAGAGAGTTTAAGATAATATACATAGAATAAGTAGTAAGTAGTCGAGCTGAGACATACATTTAGATAGAGCAGATATGTGCTTCCAGATGGTCCAAATCCATTGTACATTCCCTTTAATACATACAATCCCATGTGAAATTCTTTCCTCAAAGAGTCACTCACTCAATTTCATTCTTTAAAAAATTGTGATTCCATCATAGCAGTTTATGTTATTTCAAATGAAGGCCATTGTGAGAAAAAGTTTACAGCAAATTCATGAAAAATGTGGCAAATTTTTTTGTTTGTTTTTATGAAGTGGAAAAGACCTGATGAATTTTTTTTATTCTCTGAGTTTTTTAGAAGGTATTATGAAGATGGCGTATTACATAATTTGACATTTACAATTCCCATGGCATATTTTAAAGTCTCTCAGTCTATTTGTTTACATATAAGGCATTATGGGTCTGCAGAGTAGCATTGGATTGCCTGCCCTACTGCCCCTTGGCATTGCTTGGGCCAGCATAAATCAGCTTTAAGAAATACACTATGACCTTTCTCTTAAGATTAATGTTGGTTGTAAAATCTGATTTCTGACTGATTGCATTTGATTTTAGACTTTAAAAAATGTTTATTCAATATTTATGACTATCATACTCTGGGTCTTGAGAAGGTATAGATGAAATTTCACTTTAAGCTCCTCTAATAGTGAAGATGGTTGCCTTGGATCATCTACTCTTGACTGGCTAAAAAAGATTTGAATTTATGACTATATGGCAAAGTTTTCTCTCAGTAAAGCTTTAGGAAGTAAACCTAATTTTATACATTTATTTGAAACAGTTTTTATTCTATTAAACTGACCCAGACACTTGTTGGGAGTAGCACTTAAGACTATATCCATAAAAACTGGTTGATGTCTTTTGCTCTTAGGGTTTTGGATTTCCCTTTTAGTACAAATAAACAGACAAGAAGAGCCTCTTTCCTGTCCCTTTTGCCAAATGGCCTAAGTTGGGAACTGCTGGAAAATAACTGGGTTCTAGTCCCATCTCTGTTAGTAACTGACTTTGAGACCTTGAGAAAAATAACTTTGCTCCTGTGATCATCTGTTTCCTCATTTCTAAAATAAAGGAGCTGGGATTAGGCAATTGCTAAAGTCCTTTCCAACCCTAAAGTTTTATGAATACTTTGAACTGTAGCTAGTTCCTCTCTCTTCTCATGATCTGATGTGGCCTAGGTCAGTAGTATAGATTCTCCAGCTAACCTCAGGTTTTGTGGACTGACTGGTGAACAAATGTGAAGAGAGAAGCAAAAGCAAAGCCAGCTAACCCAGTACCATAGTGGAAAAGGTAGTCAGGAAGGAATGGACTGCGAACATCAATTGGCCCAGGTATCTTAACTCAGAAGACAACTTCAAAGGCAGAGTTCTGAATCTCCTTGCAAAGACAGAGAGCTGGTAGAGAACAGGTGTAAGTGGACTGAACAAAGTGGCTTTGACAAACTCAAACGGCCAACCAGCTAATAATACTGCTAGATGTGTGTTAGCCTCATCCCCTACCTCTTCTCTTGATCACAGAATAAGACCCAGATAAAAGACTCTATTTCAATTCCTTCATTTTATAGTTTAAAAAAAATGAGAACCAGAGAAATGAGAAATTATTTATCTAAGATCACACCATCTAAATGTGGCAGTCAGGATTCAAACTCAGTTCATCTCTGGGCCTTGGGTTTTTTTTTTCCAATTCATAAAATGAAGAGGTTGTAATAAATTACCTCTGAGATCTCCTCTTTTTTAAAAATTTATGAACCAGCGATTCTTTGATTTAAAATTCAGTCCACTGTCCACTGGACTACATTGATCATCTGCTGTGCCAACAATAATTCTGGTATTTCTAAGGGGAAAAAGGAAAAACAAACTCACACTTACAATAGAGTTGAGCTTATGAAAAAAGTTTTCCCATTTCCTCAGAAATGTCTCCATTGAAATTTTGTCATTAGAGAGTCATGCCTTAAGCAGAACCAGGAGATCACCATACATGGCAACAAGATAATACAAATATCAATTCTGATGGACATGCCTCTTTTCAACAATGAAATGATTCAAGCCACTTCAAATTATTTTATGATGAAGAGAACCATCTACGCTGAGAGAGGACTGTGAGAATTGATTGTGAATCACAACATGGTATTTTCACTCTTTTTGTTGTTATTTGCTTGAATTTTGTTTTCTTTCTCATTTTTTTTCTTTTTGATCTGTTTTTTCTTGTGCAAAATGATAATTGTGTAAATATGTATACATAAAAAAGAAAGAAAAAGCCATTTCTTTAGATTATCACAATTTTCTTTTAAATTTAAACATTCCCAGAGAATTATAGTGAATCAATGATCAGATAGTTCATATCTCAGTTCGAATTTATAATGTAAGATAGTCACATGAGACTTTTAGTCAGATGGAAAGGAAAAGAAAGCACCAATTTTGGAGCATAGGTTGCTAATCTAGGAGGAAAGGAGTGAGTAGGAGCTCTAGGCAACAGAATGATGAAAAAGAATATGGGGGTCCTACGTGCATGATATTTGCAAATTTAATAGAATCACAAAATTTCAGAATCAAAAGAAGCCTTTTGAAGTCATTTATATGACCTAACTAATACTTGCAAGTCTCACTTTAAGAAAACCTGACATGTGGCTATGCATCCTTTATTTGAAAATCTCCAGTGACAGGCAACTCATTGCATCCTGAATTATCCATTTTACCTTTGGATAATTTTAATTACTTGAAAATATTTCTCATATCAAATTGAATTCTGCCTTTCTATTACTACTGCTGTTGTTGCAGCAGCTGCTGCTGCTATTACTACTATCACTGCCATCATTACTACCACTACCACCACCATTACTACTCCTCCCACTCTGCAACAATAGCACTAATGTAGCATTTTAAGGTCTCAACTTCCCCAACCTCAATTTCTCATCTATATATATTCAGAAGGCTAGATTAAATAACCCTCAGTTTTTTTATCTGTAAAATAAAAAGATCTAACTAAATGACTTCTAAGATCTTTTCCACTTTCATATCTTTTTGTTCTGTAATCCTGAACCACTTAAAATCATTCATCTAGCAAATAAAAAGGTTGAACCTGATAATCTCCAATATCTTTACCAGATTTATGATTCAATGATCTATAAATATCTTGATTCTATTTAAGAATGAACAGTAAGATTAGAAGTTAATGATGAAAACTGCAAACAAATAATAATAAATAAAGTATAAAATTTGCATTTTATTTTACAAATAGATTTCTTAAAGCTATAATGGCTTAAAATTAGATTATTCTTAAAAATCAACCCCAAATTGTTTATGACAAATAAGAAAATTTACTCAGGCCTCCAATGACTAATTCAACCCTCAGAATAAGTTTTGCCTCTAAGTACTTTAAAATGAATAAACTTGATAAAATAAAGATTTTAGTAAGAGTCTGTAATGGGGGTGAAGATGTTGGGTGAATATAATAATTTTGAACCAAACCAGCAGAACCTTGAACAAAGTGGCAAATACTGTTCTGCTTATTGTTCAAGTTTGTGGCATTAACTTCATGGCAGATACTACAAATATTTCTTGTATTTACAAGGGAAGTATGGGCTTGTGATCCATAAATCAATACCTGCTTAGTAAGAATTAGTCAGTATTATCATGAACACCATTGCTAAGTGAACAAAGAGGCTCTTTTCATGGCATATGTGAGATGGACAATTCCAAAGGCAACAACAAGTCATAGTGAGGACCTGAACAAACCTCAGACATCCCATTCTTTCAATAGGATGCTGAACAAAATGATCAGTAGTCATACAGTTTAACATAACTTCATCATCCCTCACTAACTATTCTCTGCCTACCCCCTCTTTTCCTTATATTCTTCCATTGTCTTTTTATTTCATTAGTGCTGTTACTTTTCACTTTAATAACATGCATAGATCCAAGTGGTTCCACAAGCCATAAGAGCCCTGAGTAGCTAGGATTCCACTAACTTTCTGTTCTCAAGTCTTTTTGGCATGGTTTTTCATCCCGGTACCACATTTGGATCATGGGCAATAGTCCCTCTTGTCAGTTTCTATGGACTCAATGTTGGCATGTGAACATACACAGATGATAAACTATTTCCAATCTCCCCTCAATATTATATTACTGGCCTCCAATATTCTACAATTTGTCCCAGACAAAATTTATTTGTCATAAGAAAAGGCATCAGACACATAGTGAAAATTTTGCCAGATGGAAGAGCCAATGAGGCAATAAAACAAATCTATTTGAAATACTAATTAAAAGCCAACTCGGCATAAAGCAGAAATGGGCTAGACTACCGCGTGACTAGTTTTCCTGGAAAAAATCCCCACAATATAAGAATTTGCTAAGAGAGTAGCATATTTCCTGGAATTAAAACAGAGAGACCAATGGTGAAAACTATTACAATTTATGGCCAAGAAACCATTTGGGACCCTGATGAGTCATTTTCAGGTATGAACTGTGCTAAATGGGTCTGGGGGAAGGTATAACTCTTACAACCTATCCATTACCCTCATAGTTAGTACTAGCAGCTGAGTCCTTCGTGATAATTCTAAGCAACCCTTGGCTGTCTGGTCAGTAAATCTGTTTTAAACAAGGATCTGTAATGGCAAAACAATCTCTGAGAACAAATTGTGGTGAGTGAGATAATTGATTTCAGTAGACATACTGACATTACTATGGTGCTAGCAATAGGTCTATAAAAAGCCTGACTGTGGGCCTGGCTAAAGTCTGATAACTAACTTCTAAATTACAGTTCCATATTCCTCCTTGGATAGTCATTAGCATTTGGTGAATTTGAATTTGAAAAAAAAAAAAAGTCCTTAATTGTAGATCAGTTGTAGTCAGGACTTTAGAAATTTCACTTTCAGCCAATATGATAAAAAACATATCTCTGTGCTTCAAAAGAGCCATGATTTTATTCATGTGAGCTAACCCCTCCATAAAAACGGATCATGACCTGCTCAACAGGCAGATTGAAGAGTCATTGTGATCTAATAATAATAATAATTAATGATAAAAGCATGATCAAGCTGACTTCTCTGATTTCTCTGATTCTAACAAGGCTAGGAAAACAGATGTGTGAGTAATTGCTAGGCCTGTAGTTAAAGCTTAAGGCCTTCTTCAGTTGATAGAACCTGCCAAACAGAGTTTAAGCTCTGGTGGCTTTAGACTTGAGGTGGCTACCACCCCACAAGCAGACATTAGAGTAGATCCCTAGGGAAGAATTATGAAACAGAAGGTCTTAAAACGTGGAATATAGGAGGTGTTAAATGAATATATTAAGTCTCTTCAATAAATATACCCTCACAGAGTTCCTTGTTTTATTTTTGAAGAACTCTTACCTATATAATATCTTGTTTAGAGGCATGAAGCAACAGGGAGAGTGCTGAAATAGAGTCCCAGGACCCAAAAAAAAACCACTTCTGAGTACCTTTGATAATTTTCACAAGTCAATGTTCTCAAGCCTCAGTTTCTCCCTCTGTAAAATGAGGGAGTCAGATGACCTCTTGACTTCCTTTCAGTTCTAGATCTAGGATCCATTACATTTGTTTTGTATATTGACAGGCATTGAGAGAATGGTCACTTCTTAACTGTGTTTTGGTTCTTAGATTCCTCATTCATGTATTTATTGAAAGTGTATGTCCACACACACACACACACACACACACACACACACACACACAAAAATGCACACAAATATTATGAATGACCAAATGAGTGACACAAGCAAAATAAAGTACAGGATATCAGAGAACAGATTCTTGGGCATGACCAGGAAAGGGGTCTTGAAGGTGGCAGGAGCTGAGTCTCACCTGGTGAGAAGAAAGGCGTATGAAAGGAAACAGATGAATTCCAAATAGGATAAAAATATGAAGAAACATATCAAGATAGGAATAAAGAGGGGATAATCGGTTAAATAATCGGCCAGGTTTTTCTAAAACAGAGAATTCATGTTGAGATAACTAACATAGATAAGACTGAAAAGAACTACACATTAGTACTTTGAATATCAGAATATCCTATTGTAATGGAGAGTTATTGAAGAAATTTGTAGAAGGGAGTGATGATGAAAGCTTTGATTATGGAAATTTTTTCTAGACCCCTAGTATCAGATCTCTACCTACTTACAACACCCAATTCATATAATGTAACATGTCATGTTGCAAAAACTTGCTGCCTATATAGTAGTTCAAAAACAAACAGCATAATAAATAAAAACAAACAATATGATAAACAAAACAAACCAGTATATCTAATAATATTCATGAAACATAATTCCTGAGAAATGAACTCAACAAGTCATTTTTGAAATCTCATTTTGTTTTGATAAAAATCTATATTTAAGACTTTACTCTCAATTCTATTAACTATATAGATGTTATCATTAAATCTAATAACTACTAACATAAAGAGTGAGGTAGCTAGAAAGGAGGCATATCTCTGATAAACACATGTAAGAAATACATAAACACTCTAATAAATTAATGTGAGACCAATAAGCAACTCCAATATGAGTCATAAAGCAACAATGACTAAAAAAGACTGAAGAAGAAAGTACTCGTAAAGATAGTAAAGTACCTACAACTATCACAATGCTAATATAATTGGTGGTTCACAGAATAAATAGTAATTGTACAGTTGATTGTCAGCAGTCCTTGCTCAGACTTTCTTTGGGGAAAACTTTCCCTGACAAACATACCTATCTCTCATATCCTTAAGAAGAAACTAAAAATCTCTTTTTGATCCTATAATTTCTATGAACTATTGTTACCTTCCCCTCTTCTCCAATACCAGCTGATATGAACTTTTAGCCAATATGAAATTGACTTCTCCTCTTGAGTTAAAGTCTTGGAAAAAATTGTCTATACTGCCTGTCCTTCTCTCACTTCCTTTTAAACCTGCTGCCATTTGGCTTCTCATTTCACCATTCAAACTGAAATTGTTCTCTCCAAAGTTATTGGTACTTTTAATTATCCAATTGAATTGTCTTTTCTCTTCCTTATTAACTTTTTCTCATGCATTGATGCTTTTGAGCCTTCTTCTCTTCGATACTTTGTTCTTTTTAAGTTTCTATGGTACGGTTCTCTATTGCTTTTCCTACAAGCTATCTCACAGGTCTTTCTTTGTCACCTTTGAGGGATTTTGATCCATTCCATTTCCACTAACTGTGGATATCCCCCAAGACTCTGCCCTGGATCATTTGTCACATATTACTTCACTTTGAGATCTCATCAATTGTCATGGATACAATTATCTTTTCTATTATGATTTATTTCCAGTTCTATATAACCAACTCTAGTTTTCCCTGAGCTTCAGTTCCATATCACAGTCATTAGACATTTGACACTGGGTGACCTAAAGACATATCAAACTCAAGATGTCCATAAAAGAACTCATCTTTCCCCAAATGCTCTTCTCTTCCCTTAATTTCCATTTTTCTGTTGAAGACACCACTATACTGTTAGTCATTCTAGCCTTAAGTCTTATATTCATCTTCTTTCCCTCACACCTAAAGTCAATGAGTTACCAAATCTTTTCTAAGTCTTATTTCTATAACATCACTTGCAAATGTTCCCTTTCTTATTTCTATAACATCACTTGCAAATGTTCCCTTTTCTTTAACAGCTACTCCTCTGTTAGATTCCCATGAACTTTGCCTGGTTTATTGCAGTCACATCCTATTTGGTCTCACTGTGTATAGACTCCCTCCTTTTTAATCCATCTCCCACACAGTGGCCAATATGATTTTTCCTAAAACAGAGATCTAATGATAATATCCTAATTCAAATAGCTCCAGTGGTTTCCTAACCCTTCTAGAATAAATCACACACTTTCTCAGCTGGTATGTAAACGTTTGACACAATAGTTTACCTTTCTACATTATTGCTCTTCTTCCTACATTCCATAATGCAAACTGACCCATTGCTATTTTTCATGCAAATTCCATTTCTCATCTCCATGCCTTTCTTATAAGCTGTGACTCTTACTTGGAATGAACTCCTTCCTTGACTCCATTTTTCAGAATTTTTAGCTTCTTTCAATTTCCACTCAAATCCCTTATCCCAAAGAGGGCATTTGCTGACATTTCCAGCTAAAAGAACCTTCCCCTTTCAATTACTTCATCAATTTCATCAATCAATTATATGGGAAATTCATCCAACTTCATTAAAATATACTTATTTGAAGTGATATTCTTGCATCAAGCAGAGCCAGATCTAGAACGAGGCTATGACAGTTACTCCTCACAGTGGCCCAATTTAAAGTATACGAAGAGCAATTCTATTTCTTCAATAGACAAAAATAGTTGAGTTTGGTAAACAGTGAGAAAGAACAATTGTTTACAATTGAAAGCTATTGAATGGCACATTTCTTTCCCCAGCACACTAACTCTGGGCAGTTCCTTCCTAGAGTGGTACTACTCTGGTCCTCTCACTATGGTGGTTACACTGTTAACTGGCTTCATGTTATTTTGATGCCTCCTACCATAGGGCATGTATGTTCTAAGCTCTGTAGAGCTAGAGATCCAAATCTCTCCCAAAACCTATTGCTCCTCTCTAATTGTTTTTGGATATTAGACTTAGGTAGCAGAATTGCTAGTCATGTCTCTGGTATAAAGGAGTTATAATAATAAACAAAGCCTTCTATTATTAAAAAATTTAGGATTTTGGACCAGTATTAATTTTCTCTGACATATTAATAAAGCAAATGTTTAGTTTTGTGTGTATGTGAGGAGGGGGACTCCAATTACAAACAAACATTAAAATGCTTTACTTGAAATATGAATAGCTTGCTGAAATATTCATGATTGATTTACTCAAACCACACCAAATTAGCAACTGTCACTGGGTTTTTAGTACATAAACAAAGTATTAGCTTCTAACTTGGGCAGGGTGCAGTCAATGTGTTCCTATTTAGAATAGATTTTAATGCAATAATGGTTTACAGAGCTGTTAGGCCTTTGTTTGACCATATGTTTCAAAGAAGCTCTTGGAAGATGCATGATTTATTCAAATCAATTCTAGAGCAACCAAACAGGAGAAAATCTCCTCTTCATAGATAAAAATAAATAACTCCATACAGCAGTAATCTATGTTAACACAATTACATTTCCAATCTCCAGCTTTTCTTAAGAAAATACTGATCTCTGAGGCTATCTACCAAAGAAATCATTTGAAGTGTAACAAATACATTAATGTCAGTCTCCCTTTGCAATGATATACATATAGAAATAATGGAATAGCCTTTAAATTTTGATTCTGTGATCAGGCACTGTGCTAATCCCTGATGATACAAAGAAAGACAAAACAAATTTTAAAAAACCTGTCCCTATTTTCAAGAAGTCCACAGTCCAATGGGGAAGGCAACATGCAAATAACTATTTTAAACAGGAGACATTTGGTGGTAATCTCTGAGGAAGGAAGCTTAAAATAATGTGGACTGGGAAGGGCTTCTTGCTGATGATGAAACTTTAGCTCAGATTTGAGGGAAGCAAGGAAGTAGAGAGAAGGAGAAGATAGAGGGATAAATAATTAGTGAAAATAATAAAAATGGAGAGTTGGAGTGTTTTGTGCAAGGAAGAGCAAGGAGTCCAGTGACATTAGATCACAGAACCAGTGGAGGAGAGGAAGATGCAGGAAGACAGGAAAGATAGGAAGAAATCAGGTTATAAAAAACTATAAAAGAAGATTTTAGAGTTTATCCTAGGAGAAAAAGAAAGTCATTGAAGTTCATTAAATTGGAAGGGTAAAAACTGGGGGGGGAGGGGACTAAAGAAGATAAGTCACCTGAGTTTTAGAAAAATCAGTGTGCAAAATGTGCCATCCTGCCTAATGAAGACCCTAAAGAGTCCTCAAAACTAAGTAAAATGCCATAGGATTAGAATAGAAGTTTTTATGGCAGGGTAACCTTGAAGATTACAATAATAAAAGCAAGTTCATTTAATAGTCCAGAATCCCAAATTACAAGTAATGCATACAGAGATGCTGTGTCCTATTTGCTAAAATGCCGTTGCTTATTTGGAACTATGCTCAAAAAGTTATCAAACTGTGCATACCCTTTGATCCAGGAGTGTTTCTACTGGGCTTATATCCCAAAGAGACACTAAAGAAAGGAAAGGGACCTGTATGTGCCAAAATGTTTGTGGCAGCCCTGTTTGTAGTGGCTAGAAGCTGGAAAATGAAAGGATGTCCATCAATTGGAGAATGGTTGAGTAAATTGTGATATATGAATGTTATGGAATATTATTGTTCTGTAAGGAATGACCAGCAGGATGAATACAGAGAGGACTGGCGAGACTTACATGAACTGATGCTGAGTGAAATGAGCAGAACCAGGAGATCATTATATACCTCAACAACGATACTGTTTGAGGATGTATTCTGATGGAAGTGGACCTCTTCGATAAAGAGAGCCTTAATTGATCAAAGATGGACAGAAGCAGCTACACCCAGAGAAAGAACACTGGGAAATAAATATAAACTGCTTGCATTTTTGTTTTTCTTCCCGGGTTATTTATACCTTCTGAATTCAATTCTCCCTGTGCAACAAGAAAACTGTTCGGTTCTGCACACATATATTGTATCTAGGATATACTGCAATCCATTCAACATGTAAAGGACTCTTGCTATCTGGGGGAAGGGGTGGAGGGAGGGAGGGGAAAAATCAAAACAGAAGTGAATGCAAGGGATAATGCTGTAAAAAATTACCCTGGCCTGCGTTCTATCAATAAAAAGTTATTAAAAAATTAAAAATAAAATAAAATAAAATGTCGTTGCTTTTTCCCATTGCCTTAGTCATCTAAATGGCTTAGGTCATTGTTAGAGGAAAATGAGTAAGGACTTAAGATCTTCAAAATTATTGAAGAAAACAGGCAGTCATTTGTTGTTGGGGAGAAATGGGGCAAAAGTCAATAGCTTTTTTTCATCTTCTCTCCACAGATCAACCCTGGCCCTTTATATAAAAAAGAGCAATATGTAGAGAGGCTAAATACAATTGGAGAGTCAGGAGAACATAAATTCAAATCTAGACTTGGACACTTCCTAATTGCGTGATCCTGAGCATGTCTCTTTAATCCTATTTGCATCCATTTCTTCATCAGTAAAATGAGCTGAAAAAGGAAATGGCAAATTTCAGTATCTTTGCCAAGAAAATCTCAAATTGGGGTCAGAAAGAATCAGACACAACTCAATTGAACAACATTAAATGGAATATACTTAGGGAAAACCTCTCATAAGAATATAGCCTTGACCTATACCCTAATTATAACTTTAAAGTTTGCAATAATAAGTTGTGCTATAGCCAAAAGCTGCAGGTATTCACTTATCTTAGATAAACTTACATTTCCTTTATGTTCCCCCTGCCCTTTTTGCCATAATTAGCATTAATTTCACAATATGATTTTTTTAAAGTGTGTTGTTGACTAGTATTCTTTTTCTCTGGTTAGATTTTTAGTTTCTGAAAATCCCCAGGACCAGATGGATTTACATCTGAATTCTATCAAACATTTAAAGATCAATTAGCTCCAATGCTAAATAAACTATTTGAAAAAGTAGGGATTGAAGGAGTCCTACCAAACTCCTTTTATGACACAGACATGGTACTGATACCTAAACCAGGTAGGCTGAAAACAGAGAAAGAAAATTATAGACCAATCTCCCTAATGAATATTGATGCCAAAATCTTAAATAAAATATTAGCAAAAAGATTACAGAAAATCATCCCCAGGATAATACACTATGACCAAGTAGGATTTATACCAGGAATGCAGGGCTGGTTCAATATTAGGAAAACTATTAACATAATTGACTATATCAATAACCAACCAAACAAAAACCATATGATCATCTCAATAGATGCAGAAAAAGCATTTGATAAAATCCAACAGCCATTCCTAATAAAAACACTTGAGAGCATAGGAATAAAAGGACTTTTCCTTAAAATAGTCAGGAGCATATATTTAAAATCTTCAGTAAGCATCATATGCAATGGGGAAAAACTGGAACCTTTCCCAGTAAGATCTGGAGTGAAGCAAGGTTGCCCACTATCACCATTATTATTCAATATTGTATTAGAAACACTAGCCTCTGCAATAAGAGTCGAGAGAGAGATTAAAGGAATTAGAGTAGGCAATGAGGAAACCAAACTATCACTCTTTGCAGATGATATGATATGATACCTAGAGAACCCCAGAGATTCTACTAAAAAGCTATTAGAAATAATTCATAATTTTAGCAAAGTAGCAGGATACAAAATAAATCCCCATAAATCCTCAGCATTTTTATACACCACCAATAAAATCCAAGAGCAAGAGATACAAAGAGAAATTCCATTCAAAATAACTGTTGATAGCATAAAATATTTGGGAATCTATCTAACAAAGGAAAGTCAGGAATTATTTGAGCAAAATTACAAAAAAGTTTCCACACAAATAAAGTCAGACTTAAATAATTGGAAAAATATTAAGTGCTCTTGGATAGGCTGAGCGAACATAATAAAGATGACAATACTCCCTAAACTAACCTATTTATTCAGTGCTATACCAATCAGGCTTCCAAGAAAATATTTTAATGATTTAGAAAAAATAACAACAAAATTCATATGGAACAATAAAAAGTCGAGAATCTCAAGGGAATTAATGAAAAAAAAAATCAAATGAAGGTGGCCTAGCTGTACCTGATCTAAAATTATATTATAAAGCAGCAGTCACCAAAACCATTTGGTATTGGCTAAGAAATAGATTAGTTGATCAGTGGAAAAGGTTAGGTTCACAAGACAGAATAGTCAACTATAGCAATCTAGTGTTTGACAAACCCAAAGATTCTAACTTTTGGGATAAGATTTCATTATTTGATAAAAACTGCTGGGATAACTGGAAATTAGTATGGCAGAAATTAGGCAAGGACCCACACTTAACACCATATACCAAGATAAGATCAAAATGGGTCCATGATCTAGGCATAAAGAACGAGATTATAAATAAATTAGAGGAACATAGGATAGTTTATCTCTCAGACTTGTGGAGGAGAAAGAAATTTGTGACCAAAGATGAACTAGAGACCATTACTGATCACAAAATAGAAAATTTTGATTATATCAAATTAAAAAGCCTTTGTACAAACAGAACGAATGCAAACAAGATTAGTAGGGAAGCAACAAACTGGGAAAACATCTTTACAATTAAAGGTTCTGATAAAGGCCTCATTTCCAAAATATATAGAGAACTGACTCAAATTTATAAAAAATCAAGCCATTCTCCAATTGATAAATGGTCAAAGGATATGAACAGACAATTTTCAGATGATGAAATTGAAACTATTACCACTCACATGAAAGAGTGTTCCAAATCACTATTGATCAGAGAAATGCAAATTAAGACAACTCTGAGATATCACTACACACCTGTCAGATTGGCTAAGATGACAGGAAAAAATAATGATGAATGTTGGAAGGGATGCGGGAAAACGGGGACACTGATGCATTGTTGGTGGAGTTGTGAACGAATCCAACCATTCTGGAGAGCAATCTGGAATTATGCCCAAAAAGTTATCAAACTGTGCATACCCTTTGATCCAGCAGTGTTTCTATTGGGCTTATACCCCAAAGAGATACTAAAAAAAGGAAAGGCCTGTTTGTAGTGGCTAGAAACTGGAAAATGAATGGATGCCCATCAGTTGGAGAATGGCTGGGCAAATTGTGGTATATGAATGTTATGGAATATTATTGTTCTGTAAGAAATGACCAACAGGATGAATACAGAGAGGCTTGGAGAGACCTACATGGACTGATGCTAAGTGAGATGTGCAGAACCAGGAGATCATTATACATTTCGACAACGATACTGTATGAGGATGTATTCTGATGGAAGTGGATTTCTATGACAAAGAGACCTAACTGAGTTTCAATGGATAAATGATGGACAGAAACAGCTACATCCAAAGAAGGAACACTGGGAAATGAATGTGAACTATTTGCATTTTTGATTTTCTTCCCGAGTTATTTTTACCTTCTGAATCCAATTCTCTCTGTGCAACAGGAGAACTGTTTGGTTCTGCAAATATGTATTATATCTAGGATATACTGCAACATATTTAACATATATAGGACTGCTTGCCATCTTGGGGGGGGGGGGGGTGGAGGGAGGGAAGGGAAAAAACGAAACATAAGCGAGTACAAGGGATAATGTTGTAAAAAATTACCCTGGCATGGATTCTGTCAATACAAAGTTATTATTAAATAAAATAAAATTTAAAAAAAAAAAGATTTTTAGTTTCTGAGTAGATGTTTGCATCTAGAATAGGAACTTGGACTCCCCCAGCCAATGGGAGAAAAGGTGAGAACCAGAATGGAGGCTTGTGCTTTTCACTCCTCCAGGATACCTACTCTGTTGCAGCTGCACTTTCTCATGAGATTGTAATAAATCCATTTTGTTTTTTACTTTGAGAGTCTCTGATTTTAATTTGGGTTAGGATCGCTGTCCCACACAATGTCAAAAAATATACTTTCCTCTCCAAAGTTTTCTTCATCTCTTTCTCTTCAGGGAATGAGACTCTGGAGATATTTGCCTGTCTAGGAGGATAAGATAAAGGCTAAGAATTAATATAAGTTTTGACCAAAAGTCAGATGACAATTGAACTGTAGAACTCAGAGGAGACAGTTGAGAAGATAATAGTATGTTGTTATTTTTTAAAGTCTTTGAAGAATTCAAAATTAGACATGGGCCACACTTTCTATCTGTGAACAGAATGGTTTAAGTTAAGAGTTTCATAATGAATGTCAGAAAGATATGACTAAAAATACTTTGTAAACATTGACTTAGCTGACAGAGAATAGCTCTTAGCTTCCTCTGCAGAGAATCTACATCATCCTCAATGAATATTAATTAGTGTATATGGAACCTGAAAGATACCTGAATAATTAAAAGATAGAGTAATAGAATTTCTATGTCCAGACATGTAGTGACAGAAATAGTGGAAAGCAAGAACCCAAAGGTAATAGGCCCAGCAGAGAGCAGCATAATAATATATAATATCAGTAGTTCTGCAGCTTTGGAGGCCTGATTTGCTCTTCAACATGCATGTCCTAGTCATACATATGTGTGTACCTCATCCATATAGAAACTCTGACTACGTATGTCTTCTTCCTATGTATGGTCCACACAATATCCACATGCAAATTCATGCAATTTCACTTTTCTTGATGAGAATGTGTTTGGATGTAAGGATAAGCTCAAGATTTAGAGGAGGAATATTCTACTGGCATTTTATTACTATGTTAGGAAAGAGTTTCCTTTTTAAAACTTTAAGTTTTCCTTCTGGGAAAACTGGAAAGCAATCTGCTATAAATTAATTAATTAATGCCCTCTGTCACCATAACTAGTATGTGGGCTGACTGTAAAATATGTAATAGATCTAACACCTTTCACATGAATACTCACCTTCTAAGTAGCCTACTCACTCCATCTTGTCCTCACACTATCAGGATTCAGTTCTGAGAGAACTACTATCACATTGTTAAAATCAAATTCTCTGCTGTGATAGAATATACACTAATTATGCACTCCACTAACTTATAAGTCCCTATCAATGCATTTCCATTTATGGAGCCAGATACTCAGAATATTGACACTTTTACATCTTAAATATAACCATTCACTTAAAATAAGGCAATAATAATAATAATTGTAATAATATCACAGACACTCATGTTTAAAACATGTATAAAGAATAAAAACATCATTATGTACATATAATGCTGAGTCATAGCTTTCCACCAAGGTACTCCATTTCTATGGGGATGGGGGGGGGGAGAGTCCACATTAAGAGAAACATACGAAGGAGATATTTGATTGAGGGATGTGCTCAAGGTAACTTAAAACTCCAGAACTGTGAATTTCAGTGTCTTCTTTCTCAGGAATTGCCCATAAAAGTTCCTTGATGAATGGAGCTTAAATAGATGTTTCAGATACTTAGCTGAGTCAATACACATTATACTTCATTAATATCTAGACAAAAATCTGTCAGTAAACTGGTTGATCATGTTGAGGCAGAAGACACTCCAACAAATTTGGCAAAAGAATTCACACCTCAGTCTCTCAAGTTAAGGGGCAAAGATTTAGTATAATTTTAACACCAATTGAAGCAAGTTAAGATTTTTAGGGAATCTAGCAAAGAGCCAAAAGTAAGAAAATAATTTAATAAGAAAGAAGTCACTGAAAAGCTAATTTTATGGCTTAGAGGTACAATTGAGGAGTGGTAGGGATAGAATAGTTCCCATTAAAGCTCCCATCATTAAATGCTATGGCTTACTAACCAAAGATTTTCTCTGGCAGCAAGCATTGTTTATGGTCCTCCCAAGATCAGGTAGCCTTAGGGTTTCTAAAGAATTGCTACATTCTCACACCTCATCAATAAGATCAATAACTTTTCTTATTCTGTTTCCAAATTGTTCCTTTGCTAGGATATAAACTTACTCATCAATTGCAGAAAGGTCTGGACTTATATGAACTAATGCTAAGTGAAGTGAGTAGAACATTGTATGTGGCAATGAGATTATAAAATACTCAAATCTGATAGGGTTTTTTTCAATAGCAAGGTGATTCAGGCCAGTTCCAATGCTCTGGTGATAGAGCCATCTGCATCCAGAGAGAGGCCTGTGGAGACTGAGTGTGGATAGCAATATAGTATTTTCATTTTTTGTTATTGTTTGCTTGCATTTTATTTACTTTCTCATTTTTCCCCTTTTTTATCTGAATTTTCTTGTGCAACATGATAATTATGTAAAGGAAATATGTGTAGAAGTATATGTTTGATATATAGAGGATTACTTGCTGTCTAAGGGAGGGGATGAGGATAAGAGAGGGAGATAAAAATTGAAACAGAAGGTTTTGCAAGGGTGAATGTTGAAAATTATCTATGCATGTGTTTAGAAAAAAAAATTTTATAAAAATAATAAATAAATAAAAATAAATGGATAAACTTCCTCATCAGTGGTAATTGCAGTGCCTATCACTTCCATCTTCAAACTTAGCTATTTGAACCAGTTTTAATTTTATTCCTATCTTCTCCTCTCTCTCTGCTCTTATCTTTATTTGTTTAAATCCTGGATCCTCTATACAAATAACTCTACCTTAGCTTATAATTAGTAATCAATTATTGTCTTCTGTCTATAATTTCTCTAATTGTTTTTATATGTATTTCATATAGCAGTTATGGTGTCCATATCTTCCCAGTTTCCTACAACTTATCAAGTTAAATTAAAAACAAATAAAACAGCAACTGCTTGTCTCACAATTTAGGTAGACAACCCTCAGCAAATGTCTTTTGGAGTAATTATAACTTTTAAAACTCCAAGAATCCTAAAATAATCAGCAAACCTTAAAGAGATGTTAAATATACCACAATAAATTCAAATTTTATATGTGACCTTTAAGATCATGCCATACAAAAAGAAAAACAGAGAGGATCAGTTGATAGGCTATGAATTGAAGACACTTAAACTCAAGGAATTACAAACATTGATGAATGCTAGAATTCATGAAGAATAAAATATAATATTAGAAAGGTAGGAAGGAATTAAGTTATAAAGAGTTTCAAATATCAAATGCAATAATTTGTATTTTTTCTAGAGCTAATGGGAAACCATGGGAGTTTATTGAACAAAAGATGACAGATTAAATCTCTATTCTTTGTGGTAAAAAAAGAACTGAAAACAAAGATTTCTACCAGTTAGGGAATAGCTAAACAAATTCTAGGACATTGATATAATGGATATTATGATGCTGTAAGGAATGATGTATACAAATAAAAAAGTAAAATATGTGAACTGATAGAAAGTGAAGTAGGCAGAACTAGGGAAAATGTGCACAAAGACTTCAAAAACATAAATTGAAAAAACAACAAGAAAAAAATAGTAGAAATTCAATACTGTGAAATTGTAATAATTACTTCTGGTTCCAAAGAAAAGATCCCTGCCTGTCAATAAGATTTGAGACTGTAGATATGAAGCAATACATATAAATTAGATTCTCTTAGTATATGTTTTTATAAGCCTGGTTTTCCAATTTCTTTTGGTCTTCTTTATTATAATAACAGAAGAAGGTAAGAGGTGGCAATGTGGATGATGTAAAAAAAAATAGATTATATCAATAAAAAAATGTATTTTTAAAAGACTAGATCAATTTTAGGCATGGTATTGACTGTTGTTCCGCATGAGCCAGACCTTTCATACTTTGTTACCAGAGTAGCTTTAAACTCATTGATTCTCATTATAACAGTTTGACATTTAGAACTTTGCAGCCCCCTGGCACCATTAATTCCTTTCTTCCCTTTTAACTTCTCATCTCTATTGCAAAGAGGCACTAGAGCTATACACCTGAAAATAACCAACCATGCAATACCATCTTGTCAGTTTTATGTTTACAGCTAGAGAGTGGCAGCTAATTAAATGGACAAAGGTAACAGAAATATATCATTACATAATATGGACTAATTTTTCTGAAAGCAGAATTGATATAGGCACAATAAGTGAAAATCATCAAGGTTTGAGGAATGTGCCAATTGAAAAAACACAATGAATGGCACAATCAAATGATGTCTTTCTTTCTAAAATTCTACCTTTAAGAAATTGTACTAAGGTAGTTTAATAACTGCTAATCACTGCACCTACACAATATGCCAGATTATTGATTGCTTCACTCTTCTAAATTGTCATTCCATTAAACTAATCAAATCAATTATACCATCTTGGTGACCAAAAAATTTGTCTAACATCTCATAAACTCTGAAAAGGGAAATTATGATAAAATGTTCCCAAGAAAAATATTCCAACTTTGAAACTTACCAAGATAATCATGTTAGTTAAAGTTAGCTTTTTCCTGACTTTCCTTCCTTTCTTCCTTGCCTTCTCCTTCTCTCTCTCTCTCTCTCTCTCTCTCTCTCTCTCTCTCTCTCTCTCTCTCTCTCTCTCTTTTTCTCTCTCTCTCTCTCCTAGACCTTGTTTTTGCCTTAATCCAAGTAGCATTGTAGATTTTGTTGACCCCAAAAATAGATATCCCTAAATCTCACAGAATTAATGTAAAACCTCTCCTTCTTAGAGATATGTCAGTGATAAGTGGGGATATTGAAGGATAGTGTACATTATTGCTCTAGAATTTGTGGATCTTTCTAGTTTCTTTTGGCTTCTGTGAAAGGTACTGTTTCAAATATATTGGCATAAGATTCATCCTCATTTTTCCCAACTGTGCAGGGAATAGAGTGATAGCAGGTCACTACTAATCTCTAAAAACCCTTTAGCAAAGGATATATGGGTCAATGGAAGCAAAGATAGGGGTAGGGTTAGGGTAGTCAAGGCATAACTAGATTCAGGTGGCAGTGGGCAGACTAGGACTGGTCAGACAGAAGAAGAAGAAGATCTGGAGAAAAGAGAGCTGTCTCCTCATATTCTCCTCCCTAATTTCTTGCCTAGGACTCATAATTGTTGGTCAGTGATATGTACATTTGCTAACTGTATAAATGAGCCTTTTCACTCAGTAATTTCCCAGGAGGTCTCCTTGATTTCACCTTTCTTTTTTCCTCATTCCTTATCAACACATCTATCTAATGGTTAGAATTTCTGTGCCATATTTGGGGAGGAGGAAAGGAAAAATATGTTCATAGAGATGTATTGTTGCTTCAGGGAAGAAGTGATCAATATCTTCCTACCTTATTTCAATTATCTCAAGATTTTAGTTGTATAAGAGATACACTCCCATCCCCTATCCAAAATAAAACAAGATGATTACAGTGTGCTCCATGGCTTTTTAAAGTGTTGTCTGCTTGTAACAGGTATATTATACTGCCTATTTGGTCATTTTTACTGATTCTATGATTTGGGCAGCAGCAGTATAGAATTAAAAGTAACTTAAATAAAACTCTGGACATGGTAAAACAAAAACAAAAATTTTAAGACTCACAAAACAAACCAAAAGCAAACAGACAAAAAAAAAAAAAAAAGAAGTATGCATTTTTCATCTACTCTCATAGTCTTGGCTAGATTCTGTTCCTGATTTATTGGCTAACCAACCTTCCCATGATCAATACCCCTAATTCTAACTGCTCTACTTATTGGCTGACCATTTTTCTTTGTGAAGCCCTTTCATTTTTTTCAAGTTTCAGTTGTTTCTATTGGATACAATTAAAGATATATATTTTTTCTTTCTCAATATTCACATATATGACTGCTTAAAATGATAGGCAAGAGTTCTCCTTTCTCCAGATCTTGAAGCAAAGCCAGATGGCCATTGCCTCAGGAGAATGCATGGTCAAAATTCCTTTGCTTCATCATAGTTCCCAGACTAGTACCCATTACTACAGCTATGGAAGAAGAATTCTATGAGAATAGTCTTCCTATGGCTGCTAGAGCCAAGATCCTTCTAGGTCCAAAAGATGAAATATTTTAGAAAAGGAATATTAGACTTCAGGTTCCATATAAACAACCAAGAATTATGTGCCACTGTTCAAACAATCACAATACTAGTTCAGTTTATATATGATGATTCACAAAGCAATTTGACATACTTCATAGTTATTTATATCTACTTGAACAAAGACTGCCCTCTCCAGCATGTTCCCCAGCATAATGCCTTCCAAATATTTGGAACTTTAAAAGTGATTGTCAAAAGAATGAATGGATAGATTAATAGTTAGGCAGATGAATGGATGAATAAATGAATAGATGAATTAACTAATTATTTAATTATGGCCACAAAATGTAAAGAGAGCTATAGAAAGGTCCATATAATCTTTGGACAGAGCATATACAATAATGAAATCACTGATATATCAACATATAACTACACAGTAAATTATATATAGAAAGGCATTCGACTACTATTTGTTGACTTGAAGAATCCAACTGATTGTATTTAATCTAGTATACTGAAGCTATACCAAAGGGAAATGAGCTATCAAGAGATGTGATTGGCCTTTCCATATCCCACTCAACCCCTCTCTAAATTCTTGCTGATATCCTCTCAAACTTTAAATTTTGTGATTTACTGAGAATAAGCTAACATGGTAGGGGAAGGAAAGAGAGAGAGAGAGAGAGAGAGAGAGAAGAGAGAGAGAGGAAGAGAGAAAGAGAGAGATTTGTCTTTTAAAAACTTATCATCTTATTGATAGAAAATGGACAAATCACAGATAATTAGAGACCACTGGGGGGGAAATTTTGTATTTCTATTTATTAGAGTTAATAGTCTACATCTACAGGAATTCTGTGGAATGCCCTAAAGGAATTCTTTAATTGAGAAATAAGAATGTCTTTCAAATAATTGGGACTTAAGGAAATATGCAACATGTTTGCTCTGAATTCCAGGAGAAATAGTGACCCTAACCAAAAGTAGAAAAATGTTCAAAATTTTCTTTTTGTATTGGAAAAGACTGGATTAATTTACTTAATAGTATGCTGACAGTATGCAAAGGTCACTACTGCCCTCTGCTGCTAAGAACATCAGAATTTCCCATATTCCAGAGTTAGGAAGTCACCTCTTTGTTGTCACCTATAGATTATTAGGCTTATGCTTCATGATTTTCAGTCCTCATAGAAGATCTTCACATTATATTTGCAATATGCACACATACACACACACACACATACACAAATACACACTTGTACACACATGGCCTGTTCAAATGAACATATTGCTTCTTTTAAACTCTTCAATACATATAAGCAGATATACGTGTGTCTTGCTATGATATATATATGTATTTTGTATTTTAAAATAATTAACTTATGTGTTTTTAAAATATCTTAAGTACCTGCTCTAGGAATCAATCAACAGGTTTTTAGAGTATGTATGTTATGATATGTTAAGCACTCTGTTGGTTGCTATAGGCATGATAATAAAATAAAAGACAGAGTCCTTGCCTTTTATGCACCAAGAATTTCATATAAGCATAAATTAAAGTAAATTGAGATTCAAAAAAGAATCATCACAATTCATTTTTAGAAATAAATGAAGCTATTAAATATTAATCTGAGGTTAAAGAATTTTCTCTATAAGACTACTCTTAGGGAATAAGACCAAAACTTGTCTTGTAAATTCATGTAAAAATAAGCATTGATATACTATGTCATTTTATAGGGAACATAATTTGACAAGAAATGCATGCATATAATGGAATAAAAAACTTTGTACATATGAAGAAGAGAACTTAGAAATCATCTATTTCAAATTGTGCCTGACCAACAATCTCCTGTTAGGGTGGGGTCATTCAGAATTTACACCATACTACCTACACTCTGGCCTCTACCTCCATTTCCTTCAACTGGAAGCTGGCCTTCGCCCATGAAACACCCAGCACTGATAAGTGAGCCTTCACTTTGTTTGCCTGGAATTGGGCCTCCACTTCATTTCTCAGAAATCTCTACATAAAAATTCTGTGTTTATTTTCCCATTTACCTCCCTTCTTTCAAATTCTCTTTTAATGTCTTGTCTTCCCCTATTATAAATGTTTCCTGATAGCAGGGACTATCTTTGGGTTTTGTTTTGTTTTGTTTTATGTTTGTATCTCTCATTCTTAGCTCACATAGCAAATGCTTAATAAATTCTCTTTCTGTCTACCCATCTATCATCTATAATCCATGCATCTATTCATCTAGCCATCTATCTATCTTATCTATCTATCTACTTGATAGTTTTCAGTGATGCAAAGTTTATAATCTCCCCAAGGCATCCACTTTTGGACAGCTTTGCTTATTGGGATGTTTTTCTTTATAAAAAAGCCTAAATTGGCCTTTCTACAACTTCCAACTAATGTTCTCAGGTCTGTCCAAATAAAACAAGTCTAATCCCTCTTCCACACAATAGCCTTTCAAATATTTGGAGACAGCTATCATTTCCTCCCAGAGTTTTCTTTTCTCCAAACTAAACATAGCCAGTTCCGTCAACCATACCTCATATGGCAAATTTTCAAGTCCTATTGTAATCCTGATCACCCTCGTATGGATATTCTTGAGGTTGTCCTTAAAATGTGG
The DNA here is from genome assembly GCF_016432865.1 of Antechinus flavipes. NCBI lineage: Eukaryota > Metazoa > Chordata > Mammalia > Dasyuromorphia > Dasyuridae > Antechinus > Antechinus flavipes. The sequence continues at coordinate 124,406,596 of NC_067398.1, read as the reverse complement.
TGCCCAGAACTGAATACCATACTAAGAATATAGCCCCACACAGAAAGAATTATGTTGTGTTGGATTCCTATCATACTTAGGGAATATAACAAGTTTATACTTGGCCTTTGCTTTTTGCTTTCTGTTACAGATATTCTATTTATGAATTTGCGGTTGTATTATAGTTCTTAATAATGCTTGTTGAATTTAATAGAATAGAAAAACCAATATGAATGTTTTGTTTTTGTCCAGGGATCAACAGGTTACAAAAAATACTGTAACAACAATGTTCTATAACTGAAGAATATGAATAAATGCAAATTCCATATTACATTTGAGTTCAAGAAATAATTTTCATAGAGCTGATGCTATATTCTTGAGTTTCCATAATGAGGTATGATTAGAGACCATGAAAGGAATTCTGTATTTATGAAAACAAAATAAAATTAGCCCTTTGTTTATGTGTAAACATTGTTTCTTACTTTCTCTATAAAGACTATTACTGCCCTTATTGATTTTATGTCAGTAAAATAGATAATAGATGGTTAAATAGCAAATAAAAAAATCATTTTTTTGTGTGTCTGTAGCTGTTTGACAAGTGATGAAGCTGATACATTTACTAAACAGTAGGGGGCATAAAAATTAAAAGGGATCATGAGAATATTCAGGATAAATCTTGTATTGTAAAAAATATAATGGACATGACAGTTAACGTTATAAATCAGCATTAATTAGGACAAAAATTATTTTAGAATCCATTTCCTCAACTTTGTTAATGTTTCCACCATCATCAACCTACCTCCTACGCATAAGGCAAAATTAGACTTTATTTAACTCAAAGCTTAATTATTCAGTTTTGATGTTCCGATCATATTATATGAACAAAAAAAGGTACTATTCGTTTAGCAAAATTAATAAATAAATAAACTCTTTTCATTTAAGTGAATAAATGGCATTTTTGTATAACATTTAAATTGACAATAAACATGGCACAGATTTATTGATTATTCTCTCTAAAGTGCTACAAAGGCAAGATGTTGGAAAAAAAATTTCTGTTTGAACCTCATATGGAAAAAATGAAATCTCCGTTACTCTAAGTAGATTTTTTTTAATGTAGTCAATGTAAAAAATGGGAAGGACAGGACAAAAGAATATCTTATATCTATATCTACAGTATAGTTGAACCAATTGCTAAGAAACAAAGTAATAGTTTACAATTCTGAAAGAATTAAAAAAATTTTTCTAAAGAGAAAGAAAGAAAGCATTGTTTTCTGAGTTATTTCTTTTTCCTTTCAAAGTACAAATGAGGTTGGCATAGCAAGCATATAAGCTTGAGTAAATTTTCTATCCGAGTAATCTGAAGAAGCTATGTATCAGTTCCTTTCTTAATACTTTCCCAGTCTGGGAAATTAAGCTCTGGAGGCAGGGCATGGCAATGCTATTTCCAGTTGTTTGGAAATGGCACTCATCTGGAATAACTTCTTCTACCATCTGTGCCCATACAATTTATTAGACTTACTGACACCATCAAGCCATACATAGGTTCCTGGAAATTGAACTTTATGGGCTGATGTCAATTTATCATAATACCCAATTATATATTTGCTTTTCTTCCTTCCAAAATGACTTCAGCAGCATCATGCACCCTATGCTAATAGGTAAAAAGTGAGGTTGCAATGGAAAACAATTCAATCTCTAATTGAAAATATAATAATTCATGCTCTCCTTAATGGGCAGTGGAAAGAATCAGTGATCTCTTTGAATGACATGTACATTCCCCTAAAATCTTTGAAAATTCAAAAAGACCATTTGGTATTTGAAAATATGATTTTTTGGGTGAATGGCATTTTTAAACATACACACAAATATATTACATATAATATACATATGTATAAAATTGTCCCTGCCCTCAAGAAGTTAATAATATAATGTGGGGGAAACTTATGCAAACATTTATGACCAAATAAGATATAGACAGGATAAATTGGATATAATCACAGAGAGAAGGCACTAAGAGCAAGAAGGAATGGGAAAATCTTTATGTAGAAGGTAGGACTTTACTTGAGATTGGAAGGAAGCCAGGAATAAAGTTGAGATGGAGAGAATTACAGGTATAGGAGACAATCAGTCTCCAGATTCCAGAGGTTGGAGATGTAGTAATTTCTTTACAAAAGAACAAAGAAGACAGTGCCTCTGGTTTAGAGTATGTGGGGGAAAGTAATGTATAAGAAGAATAGAAAAAAAAAAATAAGGAAGGAAATAGGTTATGAAAAGCTTTAAATGTCAAACAGTAGAGTTTATGTTTGTCTCTACAGGTTATAATAATAGGGAATCACTGGAATTTTCTGAGAAAGGTGAGTGACCTGTCAGACCTATTCTTTAAGAAATCATTTTGGCAGCATTGTGGTTAGTGTATTAGAGTAGGGAGATAGTTTAGGTAGAGAGGCTAATTAGGAGATTGTCAATGATAGAGGTGAGAAGTAAGAAGGGCTTAAGGTAATGAGAATCTTTGTTATATGAATATAAAGAAGGAAACCTGGATTATCAATGTTGCAGAAATAGAAATAAAAAGATTTAGAAACTTATTCTAAATAATTCATTGAAGAGAATCATGTTTGAAGGGCAAAACTTAGTAACCTGGGAGTCTATAAGAATAATAATCCCCTAGACAGAAATAAGATAATCTGATAGAAGAAATGGATGTAAAAGCTAAAATAATTTTTCTTGCTTTGGACCTGTTGAATTTGAGTTGTATCGGTAGGTATTTTGTATCTATTCTGAAAGTATTTTTATTTACTTATACTTGTTTATTATATGTATTCTCATTCAGTGGAATGTAAGCTCCTTGAGGGCATAGAATATCTTCACTTTCTCTTGATTTCTTTAGCACTTAACACAATACCTGGGAGACAGCAGAACTTAATAAAGCTGTGTTGATGATTGATTCAAATGATTGGAATTCAGCTGGAAATAGATGTTTATTATGTTAAGTGACTTTTCTTCTAATTTCTGCTGAATGTTAATCACAAAATGGCTATAAAAATAAATCTCATAAGAAATGATAAGCTAAATTATTTTAGAAAACCATGGAAAGACGTGCATAAAATAATGAAATGGGCATAACCAAGAGAACATTGGATACAGTTACAGCAACATTGTTTTAAGAATGAATTTGAGTGAATAAATTGACCATCCTAGTGATTATTCTAAATACTCAAATTAACTATAAAAAACATGTGAAAAGGGATACTATCTGCATCCAAAGAAAGATCTCATACATATAGATATAGATAAATATATGTATAGATATATATATAATTTTACATATTATATATAGATGTACACACACACAAACACACACACACACACACACACACACACACACACAATTCTTTCTAATAGTAGCCATCTCCAGGACAGGGGAAAAGGTGAAGAGAGAAGGAAAAAAGAATTTTTTCATGATAATTTTGTTGTATATTTAAAAGGAATAGGAAGCTGTACATAGTAGATTTATAGTTTTAGATGCAATCTTTTTGTTTATGTTATGAATGTGCTTTTTTATTCAATAAATTAAGAATATTTTTTTAAAGATGAGAAAAAATTGGGGAAAGAAAACCATCTCAGTTACTCCCTTATTAGGATATGATTGCTCAAAATTGGTTATGTTATGAACTAGAAAAAAAAAGAAAAAGAAAAAAATTTCCTTTAAACACAAAGTCTATCCTGAGTTTATGGGAAAATAATCTTCTACTTCAAATACTTTAATGACTTCAGTTTCAGATAAACTGTCTGATAAATAGGATGAAGAGACATCATATCCAATGTGTGAGAAAACATTGATGAGGATGTTTTCTGACCTGGAGGCTTTCTGAAAATGGTATTCGCCCATTTATTATTCCAGTCACTGGGTTTTATGCTATTTCTTTTCTTCCACCTCCCATCCACTTATAATTTCTGAAAAGAAAACACTGGCAACAAAAACCATAGGGTGAAAAATGATACTATTTATGTAATGTAAAATGGAATCTAAAATTGTTGATTTTATATTTAGATTGCAACAGTCCTGAATTGAATCTCCTAAACTCTATAGCTGATAAAACACCAAAAAAGTTTGGCAATAATGATCCTCACTGACAAAGTAAGACAGGAGGCTGAAGGAGCAGAGAAGGGGAAGGAAGGTACCTTTATATATGTCCCAACCACTAAGCCAAGTCAAACCTAGCAAACATTTACATTAGAATGTCAAGTTATTTTTTTTTAATATCTTCATGGTTGGCATATAGTTCTTCCAGGTTGTCAGTACTTTTTAGTGATGAAATGATAAGAGAAAGACGAATGAATACATTTCAACCCAGTATAAATCTATTTCTTATAGCATTTCCCCTTCCCCAGCTATACATGATAGGAACTTTTTTCCAATTGTTTTACTGAGGTCTTTTCTTCTTATTGCACCATCATTTGCAAATATATCCCTTTTTCCCCATACTACACTTTTACCCCTTGTGAGTCATTTCTTGAAACAAAACAAAAACAGTTTAACAACAAAGACAATAATAACATCTTAGAGCATATGCTATATTCTGTATTTATAGTATACACACACACACACACACACACACACCTCCAAGGAAAGAAAGAACATGAATTTTCTAATTTTTTTCTTTGGGGAAAATATTAGTAATTATAATTTATACATATATACTTTTAAGCTTTATAAAGCATGTTACAGATATTGCAACATTTGTTCCTCCCAATGGTCCTGAGAGGTTCTTTATGATTCCCCTTTCACACATGTGGAAATAGAAGCTAGGAAACATTAAGTAACTTGCCAGGAACATACAGCTATTTAGTATCTGGAGCAGGATTGAAATCAGGCCTCCCTGACTCAAACTATATCTTTATTTACTGATCCATCCAGTCACAGAATTACATTGTGTTTTGATTTGCTTTAGTGTTGTTTTCATTTGGATTTATTTTTATTAAATTAAGATCCCCAAATGTCTTATTTTAAAGAACTATATGAGGATTATGGGAAATGAAGTTCAAAAATCATCTTTCTCCTTTGAAAAAGTCCAAGGTGCTTTTAAGATAACAACTTCCTTCTGTATTTGCCTTTAAGAATATTTATAAGTTGACTTTCAGTCATATTAAACTCTTTAAAACCCCATTTGAGATTTTCTTGGAGAAGATATTGGAATAGTTTACCATTTTCTTCTGCAGATCATTTTACAACTAAGGAAACTAAGTGATTCAGTCATAGTTACATAGCTAGTAAGTGTCCAAGACTGGATTTGAACTCAGGGAAATGATTCTTCCTGACTCCAGGTCCAGCACTCTAAACACTGTGCTCCCAAAAAATCTCCCTTCTTCAATATTATGCAAATATTGGCCATTTTATCTTGATAAACTTTGGGGGTTTTTTAACCTAAAAAAGAATAAATACTCTTAAATAGTATGTTTAAAAAAAAAAAAACTAGAACTCCTCTGAATGGGGTGGAAGGGATGAGGAAGGAAGGAAGGAAGGAAGGAAGGAAGGAAGGAAGGAAGGAAGGAAGGAAGGAAGGAAGGAAGGAAGGAAGGAAGGGAGGGAGGGAAGGAATGGAAAGAAAGGAAAGGAAGGAGGAAGGGAGAGAAGGAGGAAAGAATGAAGGGAGGGAGGGAGGGAAGGGAGAAAGGGAGGGAATGAGAGAGGGAAGGAAGGAGGGAGGAAAAGTTTGGCTTCAATCCTGCTTTCAGAATAAATGGTAATTTGATTGATTGCACTCTTAGGGCCATTGGCAAAGTCAGGCATGCACAAAATAGGCGTACCTATCAGTGAGAAAAATGACTAGATTACAGGTTTAGTCTACCCAGCCATGTGGTATTTTCTAAAAAGCTTGTCTCCTAAATCACATTAATTAATCAAAAAGGGCAAGCTGCTGGAAGTCTGCTGATCACAATATTCTCCCATAGAAAACTGAAGGGTAGTTTCATTTCTTTAAAAATAACATTTCTGCAGACTCTAAAAATACTCTGGGACTATTTGTCTTGCGTTAGTGACCATATATTAAATGATTATCTTAACCAGGATTCTATAATCATCACCTCTTCCTGAATATATATTTAAGATTCTCTTTATCGTTTTTGAGGCATAATCAAGCAAAGAATTAAAAGCATAGTATTGTTTACTCATTCCTCACATCTTTAACTAATCTCAGATTATATGGATCAGTAAAATAAATCTTGCATGTCATAACGAGCAAGTCACTCTACACCTGGCATCTTTCATGGCAAAATGAAATGCCCACTTACTCAAGCACTGATTTCACACAAAGCATGAGGGATGATTTTTAAAAGTAAAAACCTCCCCAAAAACAAAACAAAATAAAACAAAAATCCTCCATCTTGTCACTTCTAAAAGCTGTGTATTAAAACATGTAAAAAACAGAGAACAAATAGCACAATAAAAACAGAAAGAAAACCAAAACAGCACCAAAGGAAACAAGTATATAACAACCCTTCCCTTCCTAAGCCATAATGAGTTTTTGATGAATCTCAGTGTTTCATCTGGTGCCACAGTGAAATTCTTCCTGGAATCAGGAAGATCTGGGTTCAAATACAACCTCAAATACTTAGCAGTAATCTTGGAAAGTCACTTAGTCTTTGTTTGCCTTAGCAAACAAATGTAAAATGGGTATATTAATAATAATACCTACTTCACAGAATTATTGCATGAATCAAATGAGAAAACATTTGAAAAACCACTTAGCATACCTACTGGGCTTATACCCCAAAGAGATAATAAAGAAGGGAAAGGGACCTATATGTGTCAAAATGTTTGTGGTGACCCTCTTTGTAGTGGCTAAAAACTGGAAAATGAATGGATGCCCATCAATTGGAGAATGGTTGGGTAAATTGTGGTATATAAATGTTATGGAATATTATTGTTCTGTAAGAAATGGCCAGCAGAATGAATACAGAGAGGCTTGCAGAGACTTACATGAACTGATGCTAAGTGAAATGAGCAGAACCAGGAGATCATTATATACCTCAACAATGATACTGTATGAGGATGTATTCTGATGGAAGTGGATCTCTTCGACAAAGAGAAGATCTAACTCAGTTTCAATTGATCAATGATGTACAGAATCAGCTATAGCCAGAGAAGGAACACTGGGAAATGAGTGTAAACTGTTCGCATTTTTGTTTTTCTTCCCAGGTTATTTTCACCTTCTGAATCCAATTCTCCCTGTGCAACAAGAGAACTGTTCGGTTCTGCACATATATATATGGTATCTAGGATATACTATAACATAAAATAATTTTTAAAAAACCACTTAGCATAGTGCCTGTCACATAGTAGGTGCTAAATAAAAGCCGATTTCATTCCCTCCTTCTCCTTTATCCATATGAAAGATATTTCATGCAAAGCTTCCCATGGTTTTTAGAGTTGCAGAGTTCAATGTTGGATCTGCATGAACTACAAATAAAAGATAAATATGAAAGGGAACACCTGGGTTAAAAGTCTAAATTTATTTTAAAAGAGTCAGAGGAGTAGCTTTATATATTTTAAGAGCATTTACTCTTATGAGTCAACTCCCAAGAAGGATAGGGTATGCATATTGGAAAACATATGAATGAGGGTCAATGTAAGGAAATATATAGATGGAGTGTCATATAGCAGAAATACATAATACACCACATTGCTGTGAATCAATGCAAGCACTTTGGGAAACAATCTGGAATAATGAAAATAAAATGACTCAAATATGCATGCCCTTTGACCCAGAGATTTCATTGCTATTCATATAACCTTAGAACTTTTGGTGGTTATTTTTCATCTTCATTTTCAAAGAGGTACAATAACATCACATGGTCATGTCTTGACTTATGAATAAATTTTATTTTAGTGAGACAGAATTGTACAATCATTAGCTTTTCTCTTCTAGTCATTAAAGTTTAGAGACAAGTCAGGACACTTGATAATGAGCCAGGATGCAGTAGTTGACTTTGGCATCTTCAATGTATGGCCAAGTTCTAAGAGTTCCTCAGCATCTGCTTCATCTTCTCTGGTGGCCACTAAAACAAATTGCTCTTATTTTCTCATTCTTGAGGGGAAGTCTTCATGTGTCTGGGAAACATCCCCCATCTCAGTGTTAGGAATGAGAAGACATTTTTATTAGAGAATGGGCTGCTGCACTTGCTATGGTTTCTTGAAGCAACAGATTAAAATTAGATGAAAGGTGAATACTAAAGGTGAATAAGCATCCCTGAAAGGGACTCAGAAAGGTCTCACACCAGAAGCGCTAGTTTTTCTTGAATGTCCCATACCCCTCTTTTGTGGTAGGAAAGAATTAGAAATAAAATAGATGTCTTCTGATAGAAAAAATGACTAAACAAATTGTGTTACATAAATGGAATGAGATGTCATTTTGCCTTAAGAAATAATGAATGTGATAACTATTGAAGAGCATGGAAGGATCAATATGAACTGGTACAGAATAAAGAAATCAGAGCCAAGAAAACAATATACACAGTAACTGCAACAATGGAAACAGAAAAAATATTCACAATATGACCAAAGTGAATGCTGCAAAATGATAAAGAATAATCATATCTCCAAAGGGAGATAAAAGAAGATACTCTACCATTCTTTGCAGAATTGGGAGGTCTGTGAGTGTGGTACCTTGCACATAATTCAGATTTTTTTCAATGTATTGACCAGTTTTGCTGACATTTTTTCTTATATTTTTGGATTTTTGTCTTTTAAATTTGTTATATGGGAAAGCTCTCTGGAAAGGGAAAGGGATACTAAGAGAAATTTTGTTAATTTTTTTTTAAAAAGACATTAATAACAATTTAGTTAAGACAGAAAAATAAATCAAAAGAAGAGACATCAAAATTCAGGACAATTCTGTGCTATGTATGCCAAGAAAGACTTAGAGTAAAAATTTCCATAAGGGAATGGGCCCTTTCTGATATTTTAATATAATATCATTACACTACCTTCACTTAATAGGTTCTGTTTGAATATATGTTGGTTGATTCACTATTTAAAAAGAAAATTTAAGAAACTAGGAAACATTATGCTGGGGACAAGAGGAAGATTAGAAAAGAGAGGACTACTGCCTAAGATTGATAGGATAACCTGGAAATTTATAAACAATTTAAATCTCTTTCTTTCCTAATTCTTGTGATGCACGTAAAATAAATCTCTTTTCCTACTCTCGTCTCATATCCCTTGTTCCTTTGTACTGTTGCTATTCTTTTGCCTTACTAAATTTGATTTTATATGAGGAGACTGAAGGTAAGAAAGGTTGAAAAATTGTGCAAAAACATAATGTAGCATGTGTCAGAGCTAATATTCAAATTCATTTCTTCTGACTCCAAATCCAAGGTAATTGGTTTAGGGTAAAATCTGATGAGTTTAGTTTTATTCCTTCTAAAACTGAATTATAAAGAAATGCCTGTGGTAGAGAGATAGAATTTTGGAATTATCCAAAGCAGGATTTCTTAATCTAGGTTCTATGAATTCCTAATATTTCAGGGGATAGATTTCATGGAGTCAATGGATGGGGAAAAAATCTATAGCTATACCTATATATGTGTATATTTATACACCAACCCTTATACACCCTAAAATTTAGCATTTCATTCAATTGTGAATTAAAAAAACAACAAAAATATTATTTCAAGAAGGGAACCACAGACTGCTAAAAGAGTGCAGGACACAATGAGAGTCCTGCAAAGGACATCCAGTTCAAGACATTTAGAATGCTGTTGTGGATTCTAGACCAGAGGTCAGCACAGAGGTTAAGACTGGATGATTAGATTTGAGAATTATCAACATAAAGATGATAATTGAATAGGTGAAACTGACAAAAATGCCTAGAGGAAGATATAATAGGATACTATTAAACTGAAAAACAATAGACATGAACAATTCAGAGAATGTGCAAAGTCCTGTTTAAATGATATGGAACTAAAATAGTAAAACCAAGACAAAAGCACATACTAAAACTACAATAATGAAAACAAAAATAATTCTAAAAGATATCAGCTTTCAGATTAGTTACAATAGCCTATTTTTGTCCCAGTGAATAGATGATGAACTTTCCTCTTCTTTATAGATGGGAAGGAAGCTCAAACTATGTGATATTGCCTGAGCTGGAGATATAGGCTTTTGGGGGGGGGGGGGGTTAGTTTTATTTAACTGTTTTTCTTTTTTACAAGGAAGAGTTCTGTGGAGCACAGCACACTTAGAAATGAATGTGGTCTTTAAAAAGCATCAATAAAACTTGAAAAAAAAAAGAAATGAAAGTAACTGTACCTTTTGAAAGGACATTACAATTAGCTCAATGTTCTCTTTACCTACGACAATGTGTTCTTTTAGCTTTTTTATTCACAGATTCTTCTGGCATCATCTGATTACAAATAGATGTTTTCCCTCAACATGAAACTCACATGAAAAGTAATTTTTTCAGGAGAAATAATCCTAATTGCTTTTGACAAAATCCTTTCAACAGCAACAACATAAAAAAAATGTACGAACTTTTGGGTAATTTAATATACAACATGTTGTTCTGTCATATTCGACTCTCTGTGACTTTATTTGAAGTTTTCTTGACAGAGATATTGAAATGGTTTGCCATTTCCTTCTCCAGCTCATGTTATAAATGAGGCAAATAAGGCAGACTGAGTTAAGTGACTTGCCCAGAGTCACATAGCTAGTCAGTGTCTGAAGCCAGATTTGAACTCAGGAAAATAATTCTTCTTGACTTCAGGCCCATCACTCTGTGCACTATGGTGCATCTAGCTGTCCAAATACTAGTCATCAATTAAACTCTGCTCAAGCTACCATTAAAGAATTCATTCATATTGAATTGTTTGCTGTCTTGGAGTTGGGGAGGAGGGGGGAGAAAAATTTGGAACACAAGACTTTGCAAAAGTGAATATTGAAAACTCTTTGCATGTGTTTTATTTAAGATAAAAAAAATTAATGAGCTGAAAAAATAAATTGTTAGCTCAAACTCCTTAGAAGGAAATTTGCCTTTTAATGCCAGTTCTGACAAATCTTCCCTTCCTTTACTGATATATTGGCCTTAATCAAATCTGCTCACTTTCTTGAGTCTCCATTGTTTTGTTTTATTTTTCATCTTTATAATTAAGGTAATCATGCCTGTCCCTAACCATGTTTATAGAATTAATATGACCACATAACAGAATAACGCTTTTCATTTATAACACCATAACTATTTTCTAATTCTTCTTTCACCCATTTATCTCATTTGAATCTTCTGCCTGATTTTTATTTGTCCCTAGCCCATGTGAATAAAGTTGGTATACACAGGTTGGTGGTAAGTTAATTACTATTGACCATTTCCCATATATAAAGAGGTCTTCTCAGATCTCTTCCAGTTCTGGGATCTATAATCCTATAATTTACTTAGATTTGCTCAGGAATTGAATGATAGAGTCAGGATTTTAAATCCAAGTTTCTTGGATTTCATGCTGCTATTAAATAACACATATATATTTACACATCCAAACACAGAGAAATAGAGAGGAGGATACAGAGACAGAGACAGAGAGATAGACAGAAACAAACAGAGACAGAGACAGAAAGACAGAGAGAGAGTAAGAGAGGGAGAGAAAGAAAGAACAGATTTTTGTAAGATAGGGAAGAGACAACGGTAACACTTGCTTTGTTTGGTGTTCAGACCACCCTACAAATGATGTACATCTAGTCTAGTGTGTGGTAGAGTCAGCTCATGTTAGGGAGAGTGAATTATTACATTCAGTGTGATCCTTTACACCTCAGAAATGAACAATTATTACAATTCAGGTCTCAATGTATTGTTTTGTTGATTGTGTAAACTTAAGAAAGTTTTAATGCAGATTACATTTTAAAATGTATGTATATAGTTTTTATTATTAAAACCATAGTAAATGTATACAATTTATAAATAAAAATACACACTCACATTGGTAGGGAGAGCCTTAAGATATTTTACTAATAAAAATATGTAATCAAAAAAATTAAATACCACTTTTCCTGAGATGCAAAATATTGTGGTTCCTCTCAAGGGTTAATTGGTAAATATTTAACCAACTCTCCAAAAAATTGCAAATAAGACATACTTTTTTGTTTTATCTGCATTATTAGTATTTTAATACTTTCTAAGTCTAGACAATCAACAAAACAGCAAATCAAGTTGTGATTTGCAGTATTTACTGATCTCCAGGGTTGAAATGCTCACACTGAAAATTTAGCAATCCGTTTCTAAAAATACTTTGAGCTGTCTCTGACACATCCCTGATTCTTCCTTCAGGGAGTCCACAATCTAATTTTTGTGACTGTTTTAGTTGATTAGTCATGTTGACCCTTATTAATCCCATTTAGGGGTTGGCAATCTATTTACAATGCCACCTAGCTGCCATTATACAATCTAATAGGAGACACATAACTTGCGATTTAGTGTTCCCCAAGTAAATATAATACTAAAAAGACACTATCTGTAGGACTTAATCTCTCTGTGCTTTCCTTTCCTCATCTATAAAATGAAGAAACTGACTTCATGATTTCTAAGGTCTTTTCTATCTGTACATCTATGATCCTTTATATTAATCCCAAATTCCCTTTTCTGCATTCTGCCCATGTTCCCTCTCTGTAAGCCCTAGTAGTCAGGTAGAGTTACAAAAAGGTCATCCTGACTTTCTAGCTATATACTATTTACAACTACAACCATTTGTTGCTATGAGATGACTCCTGATAGGGCTGAAATGATATTTAATGTGTAAACAGCAGAAAATAATAAGATGACCAGAAAGTTTTGTTTGCATTAGCAACAAATACAGAAAAAATGCCCCACAACAATAGAGAAAGTATCACATAAGAAAAAAAAAATACTCCCAAAGGCCCAGAAACAACAGAACAAACAACAGGAAGCTGTAATCTTTCCAGTCTGAGAGATTTCTTCTTTCTTCTTTCACTGAAATAGGGGTGCAAGGGAGGAAGTGATGGGGGGCAACATAACCAAGAAATTTTATACCTCTTCCCATAGGGAGGAAATAACTTGATATAGTACAAGTATGGAAAAATTCCAAGGTTATTTGCCAGCTCTCAAAAAAAAAAAAAAAAAAGATCAGAAAATATTAACAACCATATAAAAGATTGTCCCTAAATCATTAATGAGAAACACAAAGAAATTTCAGGTTTTCCTGCATACTCAGCAAATTGGCAAATTTGACAATAGAAAGAAATGATCAGTTCAGAGGCTGTATTAAAATGGACTTACTAGCACTATTGGTGGTGTTGTGAATTAGCCCAACCATTCTGGAAAGAAATTTGGAAGGGTATTTTAAGTATATCCATTTTCTTTGTACTAGAAAGCCCACTGCTAGGCCAAGGCCCCTGGGAGATCAAAGACATTAGTAAGCTTCCATATATAGTAGGACTTTTATAGTAGCACAAAATTGGAAGTTAATGAATGTCCATGAATTGATAAAAGACTAAGCAAAATAAAGTATATAAATACAACAGTATTGAATTGACATTATAAAAATATATTTTTATTATAATTATATTATAAAGAATCTTTAAGAAGACTGACATGAATTGATGTAAACCAAAGTGAACAGAAAAAGGAAAATGTATGCACAATGAATAAAAGAATAATAGAAAGAAAGAAAGAAAGACACTAAATATCAAATAATTATAATGACTAGATTTGGCTCCACAATAAGTTAAGAAAATGATCTGTTCTTTCTTCGCAGAGGCAGAAAAATATAGACATGGAATATTTAATATAATGTCATCCATGCTCAGTATGTAGATTAGTTTTGTTGAACTGTTTTTTTTTTTTCTTTTTTAAATCTTTGTTTCAGAAAAAGATGTTTTGGACAGAAAAGAACTGGAGAAATATATTCAGAAATGACTATAATATAAAATGAAAAAATCCTTAAAATAGAATAAATTAATTTCTCAGGTAATATCTACCAATTATAAAATTCTTCATGGAAGAATAGACTTCACTCACTGCTTTTACTTCATCATCTATATACTCTTTAATTCTTTTAAATTCTTCTTTCACTCTGATGACTCAACTGAAATGATATACTGTGAGGCCACTAAGAAATTCTTTATTACCAAATTCAATAGGTCTGGTTTTAGTCCCCTTTCATCTTGAATGGTCTGTTTTATATGTCTATATAAGTCAATATCTTCCTGATTATCTTCATTCGTGGCTTCCATGACACTACATTCATTAATATCTTCCTAGATTGTTCATTTTTGTCTCCTTTGATGGTTCTCCTCCCTTTTCCAACCCCTTTAACAATATTCTCCCTCAAATTCTATGCCTTTTTTTCCATTCTATGTTCTCTCTTTTGGTGAAATGATCTACTTTTTTTTTTCAAGTAACAAGTTATTTTAATTAGTATTATTCATCTATTCTTCTTATCACCTCTTTCTCCCACCAAGCAATTAAAAAAAAATCATAGTCTAGCAAAACAATTTTGCATATAAGTTTTGTCTGGAAAAAGTATGCCTTTCACATTTTGAATTCATCTTTCTTGGTCAAGAAATAAATGGAATGTTTCATCTTCATTTATTTGATTTATTCAGTCCTATTTCTCATAAGTACCCTAAATTCTGAAAGGCAATTCAAGAAGAGAAGAAAATTGTTAAAAAGCTGGGAGTCATGGGATTCACAAGAATTGTTTTATAGAATAATATTTTTTGTTTATTTTTAAAATTTATTCTTAGTACACATTGTTTTATGAATCATTTCGAAAAATAAAAATCAGACCAAAATACAAGAACTATGGGAGAGATTAAAAGAAAGGAACATGACATGTGTTCATTTACTGATTTACATTCAGTCTCCTTAGTTCTTTTTTCAGATTCAGATGGCATTTTCAGTCCAAAAGTCTATTAAGATTGCTTTGGAGATTCACAAGAATTGTTTGATTAGGGTTCTGATCTTAACCCAGAAACTCACTATCTCATTTGCAAAGTTCTATCTAACTAAGGTTGTGGAGATTTATTCCCAAAAGATTGTCCACAAAAAAGATGAATTCTTTAGGCTATAGAAACTCATCAATATCCTAAATTAATTCCTGAAAAGGTAATCAGTTGAATGTTTTCATAAGAATAGAATCAATGATCTTCAAAGAATTATATGGTATTATAATATTAGGCTGCCTCACCCAGTGAATAAAGAACTTGCCTTGGAATCAAGAAGACATGGGTTGATATATTGTTTCTGATGCATATTAACAATAAAATCAAGGATAAATTATTTAATCTCTGTGTCTCCAGGCATCATTCTTAAACTATAAATTACAGACAAGTAGCTGATCTGTATAGGTTAAAGGAATGATTGTGATAAGAGCTTCTTACATTAATGAAATAAAAAATATTTCCTTATAATTTAGACCCAAAAGTAAAATGTAGTTAGGAAGTTTTAATGTCTTCACATCCAAAAAAGTAAATAGTAGCTGAGAATTCTAAGGATGGTAATAGGTTAACTGGGAGTGAGCTTGGAGAAGGAGACCTGTTGATGGCTCAAAAACCAAATCAAGTTGAAAGTTTTCTTATCTATATTTCAAAATGGTTCTGTATCAGTAATTTCTTTACTCAAGTATAATATTCTCTCAAAAATATCAACAGTTTCTTTGACATCATTAAAATATGATAGTTTAGTCATAGTCTCATTTTTATTTAAAAAAAAAACCTCAATATTTCCATAGGCCTTCAAACTTCTGACAATATCTAGAAGTAATTACCTCATTAATTTTCCTTAGTCTTTTATCTATTAATTTCCCTATAACTCCCATACCCTTATAGCTTTTCTTCCCTACTCTGTTGTCTAGACAATTAACAAGCCAGAGTCAATTGAGAGCTAAACATTTAAAGTCTTCCAAAGATAATTCAAAATCAATGTTTATCTAAACTTCAGAGGCCCTTAAAGCAAAGGGTTGCAATTCAATAAAGCCAACCCACAAATTGCCCCATTGAGGCACAGGAGTCAGACTTTAGCAAGGAATACCTTATCATAGAAAAGCTAAATTAGAATATCTGATTAATTCAAACAGAGAAAGAATTTTGGAGTCATGGGATTTATGATTGATTTTAAAGGAAGATGTATATTTTCAAGAAAGTAAAATTCCTATATAAGATGCACTTAATAAATACTTGTTGACTTTTGAGCATGTAATTTTACTGTGAAGAGCTGGGAAGAACAAAAATCAAAGAAGCCATAGCAGGGCTTTGGGTATTAATAGGAAAGAATGGAGTAGATAAAATAGGGTAATAATTAGTCTCATTTGTGGATCTTTCACAGTTCACTACTGGACAGATTTAAACTTCATACTGAGTTTCTATTTACATTCCCCAACACTGGCATGAGTTTTCAAAATCCAACTTTGGGGGTTACTTTAACCACCTCATAATCTTCCCTCTCCCATTCACCAAACCCTACACATTCAGACAATAACTATTTATAGAATACATTGCTGTGTCTAATCCTTTGTCAGGAGCCATAAAATTTCTTTAATAGACAGGTCAGAAAATGGAGGAAAGCTCCTACCCACTCTACTGAGAGGAGAAATTTATCCATCCTAAACAAACAATATAGAGTATGGATAAAAACAGAAGTTTTTCTTTTGTCTCCAGGGAGTGTAGCATAGGAGATGGAGAGATATGGCTGGAGTCGAGAAGAGTTGATTTTGAATAATGTCTCAAACATTTCTGCTTTCAATATCCATGGAGCTGAACATGTACAGCAGTCATCCAGATAAACCAATATCAACAAATGGGATAAATCTAGTTGAAGATAATGAACAGATCTCAAACCCATTAGTGAGTTAAGGGAATATAAATTCAAACATGTAAAGAATGGAAGTGAGGGATAGATGGAAGGAGTAGGTGAGAACAATGTGTTTCAATGGTCATGAAAGAAGCTGACGCACTTAGAGCTTGATCAGATAGAAGACATCAGGTCATCCACTGGTTATCCCAAGGTTATTCCAAGTTATCCCAAGTTATCATTAGTTATCTTGACTTTTTTTCCTTGCCACTTAACTTTGGTGGCTCTAGAAGAAAGAGTGAAGCTGATGACTTTAAATCCTGCCTCATTTAAATTCAATTCACATGCAAGTGAAGACATCAACCCAAAATGTCACTGGTCCTCTTCAAAAACAAAGGGCAAACAAAAATGATGTGACCATGGGCTAGCCAGTTAATCTCTCTCAATCTCATTTCCCTCATCTGTAAAATGTGAGTATTAGTACCAATTTCCTGTGTTGTGAGGTTCAAATAATAGAATCCATCAAAAAGCCTTTGAGAACTTTTCAAAGCTATGTAAGTATAAGCTGTTACTAAAATTTAGGGAATATTGAAATTTAGTTAAACAAAGAAAAAGGCACTTATATAATTACTTTCTGAATCTAGTTAGTCTTATAAAACAATTATTGTTCAAAGAGATACAATCTATTTTTGCCAGTACAGGTCAATACACAATTGGCATCAAATAAATTATGAAAAATAGTTATAATCATAGCTGACTTATATTGTATTGTATTGTATTGGGTGCACAACAGAAAAAAAAAAGAAAAAAATACAGTAGTTTTCCTATAACTACATCAATTTGTTTTACCAGTATAGGTAACTTCTCTAATGGTCCCGAAATTATGTTTTCTGTGGAAATGAGCCATGTGGCAGAATGATAATAAGGAAATCAGAAACCAGGCCTCTTGCATCCTGAGCCCAAGAACATTATGGAAATTTACTGGCACTTACACTTAAGTTGTAGTGCTAGTTCAATCCCTAGAAATTTGTGATCTCATTGTGATGGACTTGGCTGTTCTCAACAGTGTGGTGATTCAAGACAATTCCAATAGACTCAGGATGGAAAATGGCATCCACTTCCAGAAAGAACTATGGAGACTGATTATTGATTGAAGCATAGTATTTTTACCTTTTTTGTTTGTTTTCTTTCTTGTGTTATTTTTCTTTTTTGGTCTGATTTTTTTAACATTGACAAATATGAAAATATGTTTAAGAGAATTGCATATATTTAACTCATATCAGATTGCTTGCTGTCTTGAGGAGCAGGGAGGTAAGGAAGCGAAGAAAAGAAAATCTGGAACACAAAAGTCTTACAAAAATGAATATTGAAACTTTTGTCTCTATCACAAGTTTATGAGCCTAAAAAGTCAGTGAACTTTAGATGCAATCTGTTGAAAGATCAATGTTACTCATAGTATACCTTGGTTGGGCATTGTTTTTTTAAAATGACTCTTAACCTGGGTCTGTGAAAATAGATGGGGGCAACTAGTTAGTGTAATGGATAGAGTACCAGCCCTGAAGTAAGGAGGATCTGAGTTCAAGTTTGACCTCAGACACTTACTACTTCCTGGCTGTGTGACTTTAGGCAAGTCACTTAACCCCCATTGCCTTAGCCAAAAAAAAAAAAAAAATTAGATTGGGAAAAATATGCAATTAAAAACACTCTGAGAAGTTCATAAACTTCTACAAATAATACAAAGGATTCAAAAAGGTTAGAAATTTTGGAGATTCTATTTCAGAATTTAAAAGGAACTGCTCTCAGTTTTCATTTGCAAGCAATTACTATATTAAATTCAGTAGTTCTATTGAGTCCAAGATATAGAAACTCAGAAAGCCAATTCCTCATCTCAGTCTAGAGGACAAAAAGGAATACTTCTGCAATAAAAACAAAGCTTTATGCCTCTACTAGAGGAATACTAACAAAATAACAACAATTCAACCAACTAGCCAAAATAAAAGATTCTGCTGGAGACCCTCTCAACAACTAGTTACTCAACTGGATGTTTTTATAGTCAAAGACTTTTCAGTTCAATGTTAGGAGCTACAGGGAGCTAGGGAAAGCATTCAAGAAATGAATTTTCTTTCTGGGCACACCTGCAAGAGTAAGTTCAAAAGGTTCTGGTAAGATTACTCAGATGCTTCATTCAATTTGTTTGCTTGTGGACAGATTGTGCTACTGCCCACTGGAAATGGGATGGTTTTCATGCACTGTGCTCACAACTAGTCTCTACATAAGGGGGTTCTTCTCTCCTACTCTTCTAAGATATCTGAAGTCCTCTATCTTGATGCTAAAACTGTGCTCTCTACACATTTTACTTAGGTTTGTGACAAGATTAGTCTGAGCTAAACCTAGTTTCTGGCAACCTATAAAATGGCTAATGAGGAAATGAGCTGTTGGGGATGAAAAGCAGAACTTTAGCCTAGACCCTCCTATAGGGCCAAAGAGTATTTGCTTAAGTGAACAAATAAATTGCTTAAATCCCAGACACTTCCCAACAACAGAACTATTTCAAGGTGCTTATTAATATGTGTATTCTTAATAATTAATAAATAGAATTTTAGGGATGTTATGTTTCTGTTATTTATATAAAATTCTCGAGGCAAAGAAACTACTTGGTAGATTGGGAAAATGGTAAATTTCTATGTCCTTCATTTCTACCTTCCCCTATACCTACATTCCTTGCAATCTAGTTTTAACTTTCATGCCACAATTATAGCAACTTTCTTTAAAGTAACCAAGGACTTCCTAAAGAGCAATTACTTACTATGCACCAGACTCAGGGTATATTTTTTCTAGGCCTTCTCTTTTTCCACCTGTCAGCAAAATGAGCATTCCCCCTTCTCACTGAATCTCCTTCTTCACTATCTGTGACAGTTCTTTCAATTGAGTGTCATCATAATGGTCTACTCATTCCTCTCTTTTCACTGTACTGTCCTTGACCCTCTTCTCTTACCTGTCCATTCTTTGGCCCACTGAAATTCCACTTATCAATCATATATGACAGACTTAGCACTGCTAAGTGCATTTTATATTTCCTCACTGATATGGTCTTGTGATGAAGAGAGCCATTTATACCCAGAGAGAGGATGGTAGGGACTGAGTGTGTATCACAACTTAGCTTTTTCACTCTTTTTATTATTGTTTGCTTGCTTTCTATTTTCTTTCTCATTTTTTCTTTTTTGATTTGATTTTTCCTGTGCAGCACGATAATTATAGAAATATGTACAGAAGAATTGCACATGTTTAACATATATTGGATTATCTGTCATCTAGGGGAGAGAGTGGGGGAACGGGAGAAAATTTGCAACACAAGGTTTTGCAAGGATCAATGTGGAAAAATTATCCATGCATATGTTTTGAAAATAAAAAACTTTAATTTTTAAAAAAGTGTGAAACTAAAAAAAATAATTTCCTCAATTATTCCTCATAACAATGTTGTGAAGTAGATATTTTTATGATACCCAACTTAAAATTGAGAAAACTGAGAAAGCTGAGGTTGACAGAGATAAAGTGATTCTCCCAGTCACATAATCAAAAAGTGTCTGAAGATGTATTTGAACTCAGTTCTTCCTGACTCTAGGCCCATCAATCCATCAAATACACTATTTAGAAAGCCACTAACTACACCAGTTGGGGAATTCTCCTTCAATATACTAAAACCAAAGTGTCTAAGTAGTTGGAAAGTTGTGATACCATGGTAAGTCTTTGAGAAATAAATGGAGATCACATGGTATGCTTCTTGTTATTTTCCATTTCTCCTGTTAGGATCCTTCTCTCCCTCCCCGTTTCTGTTTTGTCTTTTTTCCCCACAAAAAGGGGCCCTTTCTAGATTATTGTCTGGGTAATCAAAGCCTCCTTCAATTCAGAACTGTGTCTAATCTCTGAATGTCCCATCTCTTTTCCCATTTAGCAAAACTAACTCTCTTCACCTATGCCCTGAAAGTTGCTATGGGATATTCAGTATTTCATGTTTCCAATATCCACTTGCATTTTAACAAGAGATAGTAACATTAAGATAATGGGGGAATTTCAGGCACTTGTGAGAAGCCTATGAAGAAAATAATTTGGGCAGAAAAGTCTTCCCAGCACTTCCCAGTGCTCCTTAAATTTTCACTATATAAGGCAGTTTGATCTGTTCTGATCACTGGTCGATCATGTATGGATAACAAATGAATTTCCAGCAAATATCTTCTTTATCCACTCAAAAACCTAGCAATAAACTTTTAAGACCTCCAAATGTACAGATCAGTCTTCTGAACCCATTATATTTTATGTGTACACTATTGGGAAAGTGACTGAAAGCGGCCCTTGATGTGCTTTTAAAACCCCATTCCTTTGTAAATTATAATTGTATGCATACAAATGGCACACCCAGACTTTGGCAACCATTTACCCAGAGCCTCCAGTAAGGTTGGAAACTCCTGGCCCCTGGAATGCTCAGATCTGGGAAAAACAACTGTCAGTTGGAATATGTGGTGGCTGAGTATGTACTCGCCTTCACATTTACAAGAGTTAGTTGTTTTCCTATCTCTTCTTGAATTTCATAATTCTAGGGAAAAATAATCTTCTCATTGTGGTTTTAAGTAGCCAATTTAATTGTGGTCCAAAAACTGAAGTCCAGCACAGGATTTAAAAAGAAATCAGAATCTTCCTGATGGGAAAAGTATAACTTGTTGAAGTCAGTAGATATAAATCTATAATCTTAAGCTTCCAAAGAACACTGAACCCAGTGTTCTTTCTATGGTATCATTCAGACTACTAAAGTCACTTTAAACTACAGCATATAGAATCTTCTCAATTTATTTCACTGATTCCTTTGGCAATCTTTTAAAGCCAAAAGGCTCCTTTTCAAAACGATGTTTTTAAATGCAAAAATTACACAAGATTGCAATGGAAACCAATTATATTGAAACACAATTATCAAAATAAAAAAAATAAAAAAAAAAAAAAAACCACACACACAGAGCTTATAATCCCCTTTGTGCTAGCCAAAAACAAGTGGATTCTGTTGCTGGCATATTTACACAATAAAGACAAAAATGTAGTCTTGGAGAATAATGATCTTATCATCTTCATTAGCTTTTGTTATTAATCAACTTCATTTGAAGTTATTATTTCAATTAATTTTAGTTGCTTTTGGTTCAATTAGCGTTAGCTTTTGTTGTTTTAGAATTCTCTAAATATAACATCTGCAAAAAATGTGATAATTTTGTTTTGCCTATATATTTCTCTTCAATCTCTTTTTGTTGCCTTATTACTATAGTTAATATTTCTAGAATTATGTTAAATAATATAACAATGAGTTTTTGTTTTATCCTAGCTCTTACTGGAAAGATTCTATTATTTTCTTTTATATAAAACTTTTTTTAGATAAAATTATTACTATTAGATTTAGAAAAGTATTCTTAATTGTATTATATTAAGGGCAAATTCGTTTATTGACATAATTTCTAGTTTTCCATTCACACATATATTGGAATTCACTAAAAGTTATTTCCCCTAGCATCTATAGTTATAATCATACTGTTAATGTTTAAATTATTAACCTGGTTCATTATATTTATAGTTTTTCTGATATTGAACAAACTCTTCATTTTTGGTATAATATAAACCCAATTTAGTCATGATGGGTCAGAGCCCAAGATCTACTGAAAACCTTATATATACACAAAAGGGATATGAAATAATAAAATCTCCTCTATGTTGCTCTTTATTTGTCCCCAGTAAAAGCTCCATCCTGACTTCTTACTCCTTTCCTTCCCTAAATAACAATATCTTACTAAAAGTCATCCTCTTTCCTTATGTGAATGAAAAGACTTTCTGGCTCCTCCCTTATCTGTACTTTGTTCTCTGCATGTAGGTTGATAGCCTGCTAGCTGAAGCCCCAAATTTCAATATATAAAGCTGTTCCAAAATCTTTCGAATTGCACAGTTTGGTCCATCTGTAATGCATCAATACATCTTTTGTGAATTTCTTTGAAATCTTTCAAACTAATTATAAACCATGACTCTCAAACACTTCAGTGATGTTGCATAATTTGCTAATATATTGTTGTTTCCTATTTGCTAGTATTTTTATTTAAAATGTTTGCATCAATATTCATTAGGGATATTGATCTGTAGTTTTCTTTCTCTTCTTCTTCCTTCCCTTATTAAGAGATAGGAAAGATATTTCTTATTATTGCAAGTTTGTGTAATATTGGAATTCATTGTTCTTTGAATAACTGAAAAAAATCATCTATAAATCCATTTCCTCCTAGAGGTTTTGGGTTTTTTACCTTTGTTCATTTATGTGTAACTATAAATATTCTGTCTTGTTTTGTAAATCAAGGTATTTTAGATTTTTGTAAGTATTCCTCTATTTCCCCTAAGTTTTCAGTTTTATTAGTATACAACTGGACAAAGCAGATTCTAACAATTTGCTTTATTTCTTCTTCAATTTCTATGTAGTCTCTTTTCTTTGTTTTGTTTTTGATATGAACAATTAAGTTTCTTTCTTTCTTTTGTTTAATTAAACAAACTAATCATTTGGTAGCTAACTATTTTTTTAATTAGATTTTTTAAAGCAGCTTCTGGTTTCATTTATCCATTCAGTGATGTTTTGCTTTGAATTTTATAAATTACTTTAATTTTCATAATTTTTTTCTTTGTATTTAGTTTAGAATTTTTAACTCATTCAATGTGCTTTTTCCCGTAACTGGATGAAACACAGCTAATCTGGAAATAGGTTTTGCATGGCTTCACAAAGATAATCAATATATTGCTTGCCTTCTCAGGGAGTGAGGGAGAGTCAAGAGGAAGAGAGAATTTGGAATTCTGAATTTTAAAAAATAAATATTAAAAAATTAATGTAATTGGGGAATATTTAATGAAATAAACAAAAATATGTCAAAAAAAATGGTTGCAGAAACAAGCTCATTGACCAGGAGACTAGCAAAGATGCAGAGTTCAGAGCATCTGAGATACCTGGTAATCATTTTTTGAGTCTGTTCCAAGTCTCATAGTTTCTTAAACCTGGTGTAGATTTTTTGGAGGCTCATGTATAAGGGAGTATACAGATGCTACATTACAAGCATTTACTTGCATTTTAAAAGCTGCTGTTTTATCATAAATGATAAATATTTAGTACATGTTGGATGAAATGGATAAGGCCTGGACCTGATTTCAGTATTATAGAGAACTACCAAAAGAGGTTTGCCAAAGGACATTAGCTTTATAATCTCTTCAAGCACAACAAATTATAACAATCTTAAAAGTGTATTAGAATATTAAGAAGTAAAAAGGCCTGTTCAGAAGCATGTAGTCTATGTGAGCCAAAGGTTGGATTTTAACTGATATTTTCCTGACTCAAGACAAACTTTCTACCTATTATATCAAACTACCTTGCTATTTTTATAGTCTTTCTATTCAATTACACATTCTTGAGATAAATAGACAAGAACTAGGTAAAAAACAAAATTCCTATCCAAAATCAAGAGTCTCATTAAGGATTACTCCATACCTCAAAAAAATTGACAAAAAAATTAAAATGATCATTAATACCACAATAAATTGAGGTGGCAGGACCTGTCAGGTAGGCCAAGCTTTTATTGGAATTATCTACTTCTGAGGGAAAAATCTAGGTGTATGAAACACATTTTCAAAGGGTCTCAAGTAGGCATTTTTATGGGATGAGACACATACCTAGAGAATAATATGAGATTCTACTACATCATAAAAATATATAAATCCATTTAAGCTCAGTATTTGCTGTGTCTGATGTTGGATGACATAAAAGGGTCCCTTTAACCAAATCACCTAGAAGAAGTATTATTTAATTTGACCAGCTTCTTTTGCATTTCAAGTTCTGGTAATGGAAATGCTGAATATCTGAATCCTTCCTATTAGGATAGAAGTATTCATTACCCAAGCCTAGATCTGGACCACCACGAACATACATTGTGTGTGTGTGTCTGAGAAAATGACAGATTTTATTTTTGATAGAACAGGAATTTTGAACAATTTCCTTTTTTTGTCCTCCAAATCACAAATGTCTAGTTCTTACAGAGATATTGTTCTTCTCTGATTGTTCTTGTTTGTTGTTCAGTCATTTTTTAGTCAGGTCCAACTCTTCTGGGCCCCATTTGGCAAAGATACTAAAATGCTTTGCTTTTGCCTTTTCCTTTTCCAGTTCATTTTACAGATGAGAAATTGAGGCAAACAGGATTAAGAGATTTGCCTAGCCTCACACAGTAAGTGTCTGAAACTAGCTTTGAACTCAGGAAGATGAATCTTCCTAACTTCAGGCCTAGCATATTATCCACTGAGTCACCTAGTTGCCTCCTACCTGATTGTTCTAGTTCTCCATTTAAGGTATGGAAGATGGAACAGACAACTCCACCATGGTAAAGCTCAGGAGGAACATAACTAATTTTTTTTTAAGTTTTTAGGGGCATAGTGAATAGAAAGCTGAGTTCAAATCTAGTCTCAGACACTTACAAGTTATTTTTCGTTTACCTCAATTTCTTTATCTGTAAAACAGGAATAACAATAGCATCTCCATAGAGCTGTTGTGATGACTAAATAATATTTGTAAAGCACTTAGAAGAGTGCCTGGCACATAGCAGTAGGTGTTAGATAAATTGGTAGATATACAGATTGATAGATAGATAAGATGATAGACAGATAAAATAGATGAATTGATAAGATAGATAGATGGATAGATAATTTTGGCCATGATTAACTATGAATTCACAACAAATATGGAATTCCATTCCTCGGATATATTCCAAAATTTTGGTTTCAGATGACCCTCCATTCTTTTTGTCCATTCTTAAGCTTTCCACATGGGCTAAATGCCACACCCTTACCCTTTCTGTTTCTGATCTTCTTGGCACCAGTTTTCTCATATGTTTCAATGATTATTTTCTTCTCTAGATGGCAAACAGCATAATCTAACCATTAGCTTCTGGTCTGATCAATGTTATTTGAATATTGACAAGCAAAATTCAATTTTACCCAATACTCCATAATAATGGCTATGTTGCACAATGTAAGCAATCTCAAAGTATTAAAGTTCTGGTAATAACATAGATCCTTGTTCATTCTTTGGAGTCTGTTAATAATTACACTGAATGGTTTATTTTTGGAAACCCATGGTCACTTTTAGGGATAAATGAATTTGGCCCATTTCTATTTCTTATTTAGGTATATTCTCAATTCTCTTGAAAACACCAAGACAAAAATAAACTGTAACAAAAAGTTAGAATATAGAAGTAGGTCGTTTTCATATAATGAAAGATACAGAAAGGCCTTTCACTCAAGCTAATAACAATTATAATAGCAAACTTTTAAATACTGCCTACTACTTTCCAGGCAATATGCTAAGGTATTTATAATTATTATCTCATTTGATACTCACAACAACTTTAGAAAGTAGGTATTATTATTATTTTCATTTTACAGATGATGAAACTGAGGCAAATAGAAATATATGACATGCTTAGGATCACACACATTGCACATATTTGAGATGAGATTTGAATTCAAATCTTTCTAAATACAGATCAGTGTCTTTTTCACTGCAGTACCTAGTTGTTTCAATATACAGGCAAAACAAACAAACAAAAATCCTTTTGATTTCCACCTTATTTATCTAAGCCTACAGACTACTGGCCATTCTGTCTTTGTTACTCTGCTTATCATCAGCAACCATTTGCTTCCCTTTTCTCAAATAAATATCACACACTTTACAAGGAAGAGAATAAAGCTCAATATTTCTATAGGCTAATAACTTTAGCCTTTTGTCAGATGCCACCAGGTGTATGGAATCACACAGAAAGGTTCTTTAGTAGCTATGTAGCTTGCCTGAAAACCTTAGCTCACTTTTAGAAGTTTCCCAGTCCACACCTCTAGCAGACTTAAAATTATTCCGTTTTATCCACTCTTCTCCTCCTTGTGGTACAGAGAGTGTGCCCCTTCATAGTCAATACCCACTATCCTCTTTTTCCTAATCTTTTTGAGTACAGAAAGAAACACTTGCCCCCCTTTCATTTGCATTTCCAATTCCCTTCCTTCTCCCTTTACCTCTACTCCTCTCACTAACTCACTAAATTACCCTGAGGCATGGAAAAGACTTAGGATGGCACACTGGATGGAGAAGGATAGATTTGGCAGCTACTGCCGACAACCCAACCACAGTAGCAAGCATTCATGCTTCTGTTAACATAATAACAGTGTTTGTAACAGAGCTATTAAAAAAAAAAAAAAAAAAAAAAAGATTCTACAATGGATAATCCAGTACAACAAATGTGTTTTCCAGCTTCTGCCTATGTAGCAGTCCTTGATGAGGAACATTTCATTGAGGTCAATTTATTCTGCAGGTGAGGAGGAAAGCTATTATCTTCACAGCTACTGAGCAGCAATTATTCTTTGCTTTTCTTTCCCTTCCTGACTTAAAATGCACCAACCATCTTTGACAGAAAATCTCCCTACTGAGTCTTTCTGAAGTTAAACAGTAATATAAAAAACAAGGAGTATCTTGAAGGAGGATTGAAATGGGGTTGATATCCAGTCACTTTTTGTGACCCCGTTTGGGGTTTTCTTGGCAAAGACATTTGGAGGAGATTTGCCATTTTCTTCTCTAGTGTATTCCTATTTTACAGATGAGGAATTGAGACAAATAGGGGTTAAGGGGACTTTCTGAGGGTCACATAGCTAATAAGTGTTTGAGGCTAGATTTGAACTCAGATCCTCTTAGTTCTAGAGTCAAAACTCGATCTACTGAATCACCTACTTGTGGGATGAGAATAGAAGCACTTATAAGAAACCTTTCTGTTTATTGTGTTGAGGTTATTAACTTTTATACAAAGAACTGAAGTCACACTCACTCCTATTGGTTGAGAATATGATTTGTAGTTATGTGATCACTATCAGTGAATTATTGGAAGGCAGGGGTCTGAGCATAAAATCCTGCCCTTATATAAAGGCCATAAACTCAGATTATTTTTTATATTTTTAATATGATAAAAACTTTTTTCTTAAAACATAAAAAATAAAACTTATGAACTCACTCAGCTATGCAAAAATAAGTTTTAGGGAAGATATGGACAGTTAGGTGGTACAGTGACAGAACATTTGACTTGTAATCAGGAAAATGTATCGTTATAAGTTCAAATTTGGCTGTGTGAACCTGGCAAGTAACTTAACACTGTGTGCCTTAATTATTCACCTAGAAAACAAACTACAGAAGGAAATAACACACCATTGCAGTATCTTTGCCAAGAAAAATGCAATATGGGGTTGTGAAGAGTTGGATATGGGTATAACTGAACAACAGAAATAGAACAGATCTACCTAGACTTAGAAATAGACCTCTGCACTAAGGCAAAAGACTTGGGATCACTGAATAAATTTTATCTATCTCTCCATAGCATGAACAAGTTTAATACTTGACATTTTTACAAAGGAATATTTACTTCTAAAGATATAATTACAAATAAACAAATGCATTCCTCTAATAAAAAGGAGAATTCCATTCATACCTTAGCTCAATTTCCATAAAGCATGGTCCCAGGTCTTGAGTCGCAGGTCTGTTGGATTCTCAGGCTTCCACCGTCCCACCTACAGTCCTGGTATGGTTCTTAGCATCCAACTGATGCTAAATTAAGTGAGTAGAACCACGAGAAACATTGTACACAGGAACAACAAGATTATGTGATGATCAACTGTGATGGACTTGGCTCTTTTCAATAATTAGTTGATTCAAGGCAATTGTAATAGACTTGTGATGAAAAGTGCCGTCCACTTCCAAAGAGAGAATTGTGAAGACTGAATGTGGCTCTAAGAATAATATTTTCACTTCTTGTTGTTTGCTTCCTCAATTCTTTCTTTCTCATGTTTTTTTTTTCCTTTTGATTCCCTTTGAATCATACAATGATGATTTTTCTTGAATAGTATGACAAATATGTTTAGAAACATGTTTAGAAAATTACATATGTTTAATTTATATCAGATTGTTTGCTGTCTTCGAGAAAGGGGAGGAAAAGAGAAGGAGAAAAATTTGAAATGCAAAGTTTTGCAAAGGTGAATGTTGAAAATTATATTTGCATGTATTTGGGGGGGAAATGATATTAAAAATATTGCCATGGCTCAAAAGCCTAGTCCCATGAGGAACATCACCAGCATCTGAAAAAAAAGAGT
Organism: Antechinus flavipes; assembly: GCF_016432865.1. Classification (NCBI taxonomy): domain Eukaryota; kingdom Metazoa; phylum Chordata; class Mammalia; order Dasyuromorphia; family Dasyuridae; genus Antechinus; species Antechinus flavipes. The sequence continues at coordinate 124,377,605 of NC_067398.1, read as the reverse complement.
AAACAACACAGAACAGAAATAAATAAACCCAAGCCCTTTTCTCAGAATTAGGATAAAAGACAGGTAAAAGCAGTTTTTTACTGCTTAAAAGTAAATAGTTCATAAATTTGCTCTGGATGCAGAAGGAATAGATGATAGAAAAGGGAACAGATGGTTCAGTTTCTCCAGTTTTAAAGTCTCAAACACTTGTTCAAAGGAGGCTACCCACACCCACATGATAAGGGACATAACAAGCTCTATGCTAAACAAAGTAGCCATGCTCAAAAGATCCTATCAAAGGCAGCTCCTTGTTAGAATTGGGTATTTTCAGACAACTCTGAGCTATACAAGAATAGCTAGAGCAAAATTTTTCCAAGACCAAAGCAAGGGAAATAAGAGTAAGAGATTGCTATACTGAGACTGAATACCAAACCACTCTCAACATCAATACAAAGAATATGAATGTAATTAGATAAGAGCAACAAAGAGCCTGTATACACTATTGGTAACCATACTATGTCAAGAGATATAGAAGAAGATTCCCAGTATCTTGGGTGGACCAACATTGAAAAATTAATGGAAGGATATAGGCAATAATTGAATATAACAAACAGATAAAGATGAGTTATAAAATGTACCATGTCCCAGAAAATCCTCATATAAATGATCCATCCTTAAAGTAAAAAGGATGAATTCTCAAGGCAGACTAATTTACCAGGGAATGGCTAAACAAACTGTGCTGTGTGGGTTGAGGGAATAATATTGTTATTGGAAACGACAAAGGAAATAGTTTCAGAGAAATCTAAGAAGATATATTAATGCAGAGAAAAGTGATCAGAATCAGAATAACATATAAAATATGATCATAAGAACATACAATGATGAAAGATTTAAGAACTCTAATCAATTCAATGATCATCCATGATTACAGAGGGCCAGTGATGAAGAAAACTATCCCCATCCTGAAAGAGAGATTATGGACTCAAAGTGCAGAATGAGTTATAAATTTTTGAAAGTGATCAATGTCAACTTTTGTTTTGCTTGATTGTGTAATTCAGTACAATGATGGAGAGGAAAGTAGGAGAGAGAGTAAATAAATGCTTGTTAATAGAAAATTTTAATTAATAAATTAATGCCTACTCCTAGACATATAATAGATATTCCTAAACCATGTATCTGGAATATGGGTTGCTGCTGCTGGATAAAAAGCAAGGCCTAAAGTTTTCCTCATAGGCTGACAAAAAAAGGAACAAAAATAAAAATTACTTGAACTGAATTAAATTTTATTTTATGCATTCCCATTCTCAATTACAGTGTGAGCTCCTCTAAGAGGAGAAATTATCTTGGTTTTTTCTGTATCCCTAACACTTCATTTTGTGCATGGCATATAATACATGATGCATAATAAATGCTCTTTAATTCATTCAAATAGTAGGAAAATATCCAATATCTTTCATTAAGTCTTATTTTTTTAATCCCATTTTTCTTTTGTGTTGATTTGACTTCATTGAAAAAAAGTTGGAAGCTTCTTTGCTAAGTTTTGAGAGGAAGGGACCATGGATAGGAAATATTGCATATACTTTTATTGAACTGTTTCTACTTTGTATTTATTATCTTTGTTAAAAGAAATGACTTTGAGTAGAGGAGAGATACTCAAACATGTAAAAGAAAGACATTGATTCTTGATTTTCAGACATCAAAAAAAAGACAATGTTATATTCTATGCAGAGTAGGGGAAATTATTTTTGTGATTTTCACCTATTTAATGTAAATTTTGTCTTCCTTTTTTATCAGAAAGGATTCTCAGTTTTTAAATCTGCTTTCCTATTTTTTAAATTAGTATTCAAATCAGTAATAATATGAGGAAACTAAAACAATTCAATGAAAACATTAAATGTATGGGGAAGAAGGATACAGACTTCACCTGAATTATAATAAAGGTAGAAATATATTCAGTTCACAATAGTTTTGTTTCTTCTGTGAAAATGAACATTCTAAAATTAAAATGCTCAGGACATTGTGGGTACATAGAGTACTTTATAAAGTTTATATGTGTGTGTATGTATACATATACATGCATATGACTATATGTTAGGATTTAATATGTGCATACATGTATACACACATGTATATAGTATAAATACTAAATATCTTGTGTGTTTTATATGTTATAAATGCATATATGTATTAATTGACAGCTCAGAAAAAGAATATCTTGTTCTTACATATATCATAGAACTGAGAGAACAGGTTATACTCTTCAAATCCAAGTGGAAGTTACAAACAGTAAATACCTTTAAGGGTGATTAAACAAAATCATTTCTTGATCATTTAACATCTATCTAAAATCATCAGCAAGCATCATATGTAATTGGAATAAACTAGAAGCATTCCCAATAAGATCAGGGGTGAAACAAGGTTGCCCACTATCACCATTACTACTGAATATTGTATTAAAAATGTTAGCTTTATTATTGATCAGAGAAATGCAAATTAAGACAACTCTGAGATACCACTACACACCTGTCAGATTGGCTAAGATGACAGGAAAAAATAATGATGAATGTTGGAGGGGATATGGGAAAACTGGGACACTGAGGCATTGCTGGTGGAACTGTGAATGAATCCAACCATTCTGGAGAGCAATCTGGAATTATGCCCAAAAAGTTACCAAATTGTGCATACCCTTTGATCCAGCAGTGTTTGTATTGGGCTTATATCCCAAAGAAATACTAAAGAAGGGAAAGGAACCTGTATGTGCTAAAATGTTTGTGGCAGCCCTGTTTGTAGTGGCTAGAAACTGGAAATTGAATGGATGCCCATCAATTGGAGAATGGCTGGGTAAATTGTGGTATATGAATGTTATGGAATATTATTGTTCTGTAAGAAATGACCAGCAGGATGAATACAGAGAGACTTGGAGAGACCTATGTGAACTGATGCTAAGTGAAATGAGCAGAACCGGGAGATCACTTTACACTTCGACAACGATATTGTATGAGGATGTATTCTGATGGAAGTGGATTTCTTTGACAAAGACTCAATTTCAATTGATAAATGATGGACAGAAGCAGCTACACCCAAAGAAAGAACACTGGGAAACGAATGTGAACTATTTTCATTTTTGTTTTTCTTTCCGAGTTGTTTTTTACCTTCTGAATCCAATTCTTCCTGTGCAACAAGAGAACTGTTTGGTTCTGCACACATATATTGTATCTAGGATATACTGCAACATATTTAACATATATAGGACTGCTTGCCATCTAGGGGAGGGGGTGGAGGGAGGGAGGGGAAAAATCGGAACAGAAGCGAGTGAAAGGGATAATGTTGTAAAAAAAAAATTACTCTGGCATGGATTCTGTCAATATAAAGTTATTATAAAATAAAATAAAATATTAAAAAAAATGTTAGCTTTAGCAATAAGAGAAGAAAAAGAAATTAAAGGAATTAGAGTAGGTGATGAGGAAACAAAATTATCACTATTTCCAGATGATATAATGGTATATTTAGAGATTTCTAGATAATCAACTAAAAAGCTACCAGAAATAACTATTTTAGCACAGTTGAGGTATACAAAATAAATTCACAAAGTCATTTCTAATCAAGATTCACATGAGTTTACCAAAATGCAGATAAGAAATAGATTGAGATTTCTGGGGAAAATTCCATAGTAATGATTAGGTTGTCAGTGCTTGAAGTAAGAAGATGAACCTCATCAGGTCCATCTCCTTTTCCAAGGAAAGGCTGCTTCCCATGATAACCAAACTGCTTTGTGGATAAAAATAAGTGAAACTGGGAAGCAGTGCTCTAAGAGTTCAGACTAAGAATAATTTCCTCTAATTTTCTCAATCTTTTCACATTTTCCTTTCATCTCATTTTCATATCACTGTATGGCTTAAAATACATTCACTATAGGTTTGGTGGTGTTGTGTTCTAGTTTATTTCTTTTCTATTCCTGAGTTTTCTTTTTTTCTATTGCAGCTTATCCAAAGTCTCCTCCCCATTCAATACTTAAAATTTACTTTCTCAGTTATTTCATCGCCATGATTATTTTTCTCAAACCCACTATTATCCAATTTATTCATATGGAAAGGGTAGAAAAGCACAGGTTTTGCCTGAAGGAGAAAATATCATTTTTCATGGCAAGAATCATCTATGTTGGCTGCCTGTCCTGCCAGTGTCCCTTATAAACAGGATTTTGAATTTTATTCCATTGATTAAAACCACAGGAATATGTTAACATAGAAATCATCCCTCTGGGTCATACCTTTGTTCCAATTGGCCCAATGTGGTTGGTACTGTCAATGAAATATGAATGGTTCATTATCCCTTCTCAATACAGATGCTGGGGTAGGATCATTGTCATAAACCTTGAACTTTAAGAGACCTTAGAGGCCCTCAAATGTACTTAGTAATAATATTCTATACCTACTTTCAAAAAACAGAACAGAGCAGGGGACTGGGTTGGAGAAGAATGGAAGGGGCTAGTAGAACACACCAAGATGGAGAAAACATAAACATGGGATATGAAAAGAGAAACATCAATAGAAATTGATCAAAAATGAATCTATCAAAAAATAAAAATAAATGGAACTATCTTTTACTATAAGCAGTAGCCCATGAAAATGCAAGGATTCAGTCACTCAGCCACCATGTATTTGACCTAAAACTAACAAGAACCTTAGAGATTTCCATACCCCCTCAAGTCTAAACCCATACCTCCTCAGTTTACAGTTCAGAAAATGGAGGCCCAGAAAATGTGATTTAACTGAAGTCACACAGATCATAAATGACAGAACCCAAATTGGAAGTAGGATGTATAATTCAAAGTATACCACTTTTCCAGTGTGTCCCGACATGAAAAGCATGCCTTAATACTGATCATCTGGCATGTTCACTTGTCTTTGCCTTGTGAAAGGCACATTGTTATTCAACTCCACAATAGGAATACTTGAAGAATTATAAACAAAAGTCCCTATAAACTACCTTCCTGGGTGTTCTTCCAATGGTTTAATTTGTGTGAGTCAGGAATTTGTGTGAGTCAGGGAACTTTAATCTGCTCATCTAAACATTAATTCAGAACTTTTCTGGAGATCAAGTTGGGAATGAGAGTCCTGGCAGGTGCCTTATTTTTCTAGGCTTACCTGCAAGTAGTAGGAGGTATCTAAAGAATTGGACCCATTTCATTAGACTAGGAGGGCCACCACTACTGAGAATCAACCACAAACTAGCTTACTACAACATTTGTCTGAAAGTATAGTTTTTAGATATTCTTCATCCCTAGACTGAAGGGTTTAGAGAGGCATTGTGGTGATATGATGAAAAGTACTGAACCTGGAGTCAGTGCCTCAGACATTTATTAGTGTTATGACCCTGAGAAACTCACTTAACTCCATTAGGATTCAGTTTCCTCATCTGTAAAATGAAGAGTTTGGACCTGACGACCACTAAGACCCTTTCAAGCTCTAAATCTGTGATCCAGTGAACTTCAATCTGTACAAATGACTTAGAGAAAAATAAGTACCTTATTATAAAGACTAAGAGGAATATACTATGGCAACATTAAAAGTTATCCAAGAAATGTTCTTGCTACATAATTTCCTTTAAAAAAATAAGACTCAGCATTTGAGAAGAAGTTGAAGAGAGGATAAAAGATTTATACTAGTTGAGAAGGAAAGAAGAAAACAATGAAATTGGTTATTTCTTATAAATATATATAAGAAAAAGTATACAAACATGGGGAAAGGATTGAAGATTGGGCAATAGATAAACACTTATGAAATAGAAAAATGAGGTTTGCATCCACACATAGAAGATTCTGATGTAGAAATGGGTCAAACTGAACAGGGAATGAAAGCAGGAATTGTGATGGTGGGTTAAGAGGGAATAGTCACAAGCAAATTAAACTCCTCAATCTTAAAAGGGGGAAGGGACATTAAGAGGAAAAAAAAGAAAAGAATAGGAACATAAGGAAGTATCCATCATTGGGGAATTGCTGAACAAATTGTGGTAAGTGAATGCAATGGAATGTCATTATGTCTTAAAATGCAGGAAAAGACATAAATTTGTTGAAACGACTATAGTATTGTCTCATTTTGTTTGACTATATTTCTGGTTACATTTTTTTCTCTTGGTTTTTAAATGGGGATAGAGAAATTGGGGAGGGAGAAGCTAATAATAATGAAACATTTCCGCCAAATAAGTGGGCTATTGAAACATTTTAAAAGAATATACAGAAGAAAATAGATGGAAGTTCAAAAGGAAGTACAGAAGTTTTTTTTTTATCTTTTTTTTTTAAACAAGCAGTATAAAACGGAGATCCATGCATTCCTGTAAAATCATTTTCTGTGTGTGTTCTGATGTGTGTGTGTGTGTGTGTGTGTGTATGTGTATAAATTAGCTCTTTTTTTGTGTTTAGAGTCATATTTTTAAGACTCTTGAAGAAGAGGCAAATGGTAAAGTTCATACTTTAAGACTTCAATGCTAATCATTTCCTTGCTGTGAGTTTGTAGGTTGCATTCTACTATAATGTAATTAGTAGCAACACATAAGGTTTTGCTGTGACAAAGTTGTAATGTAATATAAAATTCATCTTTATGCATCCTGCCATGATTTCCCTTTCTGGCACCCCTTGACCCAACTTCCCTTTGTTCTCATGCTGATCTTCCCTGCAGCCATTCACCTGGGCCTGTCCCTACCAAAAGCATTTTATGCTGTGGACCTTTCCCAAATACCAACTAAACTTATATCTCCTAATTTCTTAGAACCTTATAAGTGAAAACAAGCTTATTAATCTAAACTGATACACTAATAAACTAATGTATGATGATATGATCATGGGAAACAGTAAGTCAAAGTACTATTTTTCCAATAATATGTTCATTTTTCAGGGAAACAGAAAAACATCCTTCAATTTAAAGGATAATTTTTTTTTCACAATCAGGAATTAAGCTACTATTAGATCACAGGTAAGGCTATTAAGACAATTATTTGATCTGCATATTTCATGACATATGCAGCTGTCTACTTACTAGTGTTGCCCCTTGATCTTAATATTTCCAGCAACCCTGTCATTTGGTGAAATAGTGAATGGGTACATTCATGACGAACCAAAACTATGCTTTATTTCCACAGATCATTTTTGAGAAACGACTATGGCTTCATGACTTGGACTGGTTGTTTTTAAAACTTTCTATAAACTGTCTTAGCATTATATAAACTAAGGAAATAAAACCAAGACCCAACCAGAGGAGGAGAAATAAAGTCTTGGATGAAGACAGGGTTCTATCAAAAGCAGCTGTAAAGAATCAGACTAATCACTCTCATGCCTACATGCCCTGTAAGAAACATTCTCAAAAAGACAGTAGAACACAGTGTGTGTGTGTGTATTCACTCAGTATTGGCTCTGATGTCTGGTGAAACATCCATAGTAGGATATGATTTCCTTGGCTTTACCACTGCCTTTGCTGCAAAAGCAAAAAATTTTCTTCAGAATGAACAATGTATTCTTGTTAGCATGATTTCTGACTGATATCATGTCCCTTGTTCCATTTTATTTCACCCTGCCCCTCATAACTCCCACTGAATCCACTACCTACCGAGCCACTCCAATTCTACCTTTTCCAAGTATTGTAGTTGGTAAGGAATAGTGTTAGGTTTACCTGGATAATGTGAGCAATTTGTAGGAATTGACTGACAAAGGGATCTTAATGGTGGAAGCCTTAAATGAATCAGAAGGCAACTCTCATCTAGAAGATCCATCTTTTGTTGTTGTTTCATATTATTTTTGGAATTTTTCCTTCTCTAACTGAAAATAAAATTCATATAAAGATTCCACAATGATAAACAAGTGGAGTAAGCAGCCACTTTGGTGATGTGATTGGAAAACAGGAGAACGTAAGACAATTGGATTGAATCTTCATTCTACTATCACTCTTAACAAAGCATAAATCAGTTAGTTTTCCTCAGACTCTTCACTACTATGTGAGAATTACATTCTCCAGGCTTCAGTTTCTTCATCTATACAAGTTCAGACTGGATAGGGTTTTAAGGTACCTTCCAAAATTAAAACCTGTGATCATATGGTCAGTGGGAAGCATCTTATAAACTATTATATAACCCCTCTCCAAATAGCCCTAAATTTCCAATTGATTGATAGATATCTTTATTAAGATATCTTGTCAGGACCTCAAAGTTAGCATTTGGAATGGAAACAGAATAAACTGGAATTAGCAAAAAAAAAAAAAAAAAAGGAGGCTATTTTATATAATACTCAAGGTAAGTGATAAAAGGCAGCTAGGTGGCTCAGTGAATAGAGTACAGGACCTGGAGGCTGGAAAACTCATCTTCCTGAGTTCAAATCTGCCCTCAGTCACTTACTAGCTCTGTAACTCTTGGCAAGTCACTTAACTCTGTTTGCCTCAGTTTCCTCATCCATAAAACGAGCTGGAGAAGGAAACAGCAAACCACCCTAGCTTATCTCTGCCAAGAAAACTCCAAATGGGGTCCTGAAGAGTCATACATGACTACAAACAAAAAAAATGATAAGTGGCTGAACTGTTGTCAAAGATTGCAGAGGTAAAAATTGATCTGTCTTGACAAATGACTGGTTATGAAAAGTGAAGAAAAGGAAGGAGTCAAAGAGAGAATCTAAATGGCAAAAATGAGAGTAGTATTGACTGTGGATGATGTTTTTTCTCTCTTTGAGGATGGTTAACTCAAATCTTTTTCATGATTACTGATCTTTTCCTGGAGACTCTTCAATGCTCTAGGGCTTCATGAACCCTACACAAAGTTATTTTCAAACAATGACATCTGGAGGATCTCTCTCTCTCTCTCTCTCTCTCTCTCTCTCTCTCTCTCTCTCTCGGGAGTTTCTCTCAAGTGAGACTTTGCATTGGATCTCCTCCATAAGATAAATGGACTTGTCACAAGCACATCTGATGAGCCTATGTCTCACCTCATATTTATTAAAAGAGTAATTAGATACATTTTCCTCTCTTGTTATCATCTTAATATATGAATTGGAAGACACTTTGTCAGATTAGAATTTTATGGAAGGGAAAATTAATCCTAGTTCGTGAACTGTTTTTAAAATTTTTCAATATATTTGGCAACCTTGTATATTTTGTATTATGCACTTAAAAACAGTGAAAATATCAGCAGTCAAAAAACATGAATATGAGAAGAATAGAATTCCAGAAGAGGTTGTAAAAACCACCTTGTTTAAGTGAACATACACATATTGTTTGAGTGTTTATTTTAAGCAATCTCTAAGCAATAGTGCATAACAACCTTTGCAATCACCTTTCCTCCCTCCCCTTTCATTTTGTTTTGCTTCTTTTCTTTTGTCCTTATTTATCCAACCAAATGCTTGGATTTGTTGATGGGGGAAAAATAAAATGTATTCACTGTAGAAAAAAATACATAATTCAATTGAGTCCCATGAAGTAGGTGTTATAAATTATGCTATTATTTCCCATGTTTTTATTCCCCCTTCCATTACCCATGAACTCATATGGATTTAGATTTAAAAGGTAGGGATTTTAATAGTAATTTAACTGGTTTGTTTCTTTTCTTCTGCTGTGTCAAAAAACTGGGAACTTGAGAAAATAAGTAAGATCAATTTTTTTTTCATTTCTTCACTGAGTTTACAGACTCAGACAAAGATTAGCTTAATATTAAAGTAACAAAACTGATATGACCACATTTTTGAGTGAGTATAGTTTTCTTCTGTATCATCCTGAGAATGGTTTGGGATTCATACTCCTCTGAATTTATGGTCTAGTAATGAAAACATTGGTTTAGATCTCTGTAGATATAAGGTACTCCTGGGTGGTCCAAGGTTGAACATTTCAGGGAAGGATTGAGTATGTCTAGAATTATCTGCTTTTCTGTTCATTATTTCCATCTATAAAGTACACAATATATATACGTTCTCTCAACATGAATCTCAGTTACATGATCCACATGAGGCTTGTTTTCCTCTGTTTCTGTGTCCATTGGTCCTCCAAGGCATTATGGGAATAAAACTAGCTTCCATGTTAGCTTTTCTTTGGAAATAGGGGAAAGAACAGAAAAATTCTCCCTCAGCTGCTAAAGCAAAAACTATTCTTTTCCATGGTTGTGACATTTGAGGAAGAGGAGATAGGTAAGAGTGCATCTTCTTAGGAATAACTTTTTATTCCTTTTTGGGGCAAAAGTACTAAAACTATCTCTTCTCCCCCAAAAGGAGCTGTCCCAATAAAAAAGCAGGTACAGGTAGTTTTGTGTAAACCAATCTCCCACTATGGGAAGTTGATTCCGCTAATCTTATTTTACAATGAAAAAGACTTGGGGTAAGTTATGCTCAGTCATACAACAGAAAATATTATAATCAGAACTCAGATTCGGATTTTACAGTTCCTATCCAGTAATATTCTTAGCACATTATTCTATTTGTATATAATTATTTGGACGCACATGATTGGACCCATTTCATAATGAACCAAGTTATACAGTAGGATGCTATTATCACAAATATACAATTTGGGACAGAAAGTACAAAGATCTCCAGTTGTTTCATTAAGGAATTTATTCCACTAGTCAAGGGAAAGCATTCTTACCTCTTTCAAAATAATCCCCCCAAGGAAAATCAGTATCCATCAGTTATTCTACCATGTACTTCCTGCCATTTTATAAAAGCAACCTGGAACAAAAGCTGTCTCCTGGAAATATTCAGGCTTCCTCAAGAGACTTTCTCACCTTTCTGGCTCATAGTAGCCACAGGGAAAAATATTACCTGACTCAAGCCAATGCCCAGTGACACAGTCCACAAAACTTCCAAGGGAAAAGTTTTATTGAAAAGTCAAAGAAAGCAAAGTCAAAATTACAACACAGCTTTTAGAGAATAAAGCAATTTTCAATGGATAATCTTTTACCAAGAAACTATGCAAAGCAGCAGGTAGCATGCTCCAACCCGTTCTGATTGGAGGTCCCCTGGTCTGTATTCCCTTTAAGTTTACTTCACTCCAAGGAGATAATAAGAGCAAAAGAAGCCCAGTGTTATCCCTGTATCCCAACTTCAATCATGTACAAGAGTGGAAGAATCCTCTCATTGAGAGACTCCTCATTATCAATTCAATTCTCCTTTCATTCCAACATATTGTCTCTTTTTAGTTGGTCTAATATGAATTTTGTTTGTCCTTCATCTAGAAGAGGACCATGACATCAGGGAAGGGCTGCTATGATATGCAACTGAATTGGATTGGAGAGAGGAAGAGCTGTGCAAGGTCACGTGCTTCAGTTTCCCCTTCAGAAGCACATGGGTCCAGTGGGAAGACATAGATCAGGATGAGTGAAGATGGCCCTGGATGTAGTGGGAGACTTCAGCCTTTTTAAACTTAGTTTTTAAACTTTTTAAACTTTAAACTTAAAGGTCTTCAACAGGTCTCAGTTTGACTGAGGCCGCACCCATTCAATGATTAAGGCAAAGAATCTCCTTTTTCACCTTAGAAAGCCCTAAGTTCATATCTGCCTCAGACACTTACTAGCTGAGTGACTCCAGGCAAGTTGCTTCACCCTGTTTGCCTCAGTTTCCTCTTCTATCAAAAGAATTAGAGAAGGAAATGGAAAACTACTCCATTGCCTTTGCCAAGAAAACACCAAATAGGGTCATGGGCAAGACTGAAACAACTGAATGATAAAAATTGCGAAAAGAATAAGAAGCAGAAGGAGAGAGTAAATAAAACAGACATTAGCATCTGTGGAATCACAGAGGAACTAGAAGACTGGAATTCAAGTCTCTCTTCTCTCACCAAGTTACTTAATGTCTTAGAAAATTTCTAGGCTATTTTTCTAGAACAGCTTTTATCCTAAGGAGTCCTCTGTACCCATGTAATTAAAGATCTTAATGTTCTCTCTCCACTCTCCCTCCCAGCTTAAAAAAATTAGTGGAAACAACACTGGTTGGAGTGTGATGAACTAGATTTTTCTCTTGGCTCTGCTATTTGTTCCCTGTATGACTTTGTGTAAGCCACTTAACTTCTTGAACCTCCATCATCTTATCTGCGAAGTGGGGGAGACTAGATAATTTCCAACGTTCCTTCTGGGTGGCTAGGTGGAGCACAGGGTTTGAAGTCAGAGACTCATCTTCATGAGTTCAAATCCAGCCAATTGCATGACCCTGGCCAAGTCACTTTACCCTGTTTGCTTCAGTTTTCTCATCTGTAAAATGAGCTGGAGAGGGAAATGGCAAACCATTTTAGTATTTTTGCCAAGAAAATCCAAATGGGGTCATGAAAAGTCAGACACTAATGAACAACAACAAGTCTCCTTCCAATTCTCAATTTATGACCCTGAATCTGAACTTAATGAGATTTTATTTCATAACACACAGTACAAACTATTATTTTCCCATGTTTTACCTCCACTCCCTCAGAACTGATGTGGTTGTGGTTTAGGAAATAAGGTCTGGAAAGTTTAATGCAGTGACAAACAACCCAGGGAACAGAGAGCTTAATTAGATAGGTTCTTTAAGGTGTACCTAGAAGAGAAATCAAAGTAGCAGAGTTAAATGATTGAATGGTTGCCATTCTGAAGAGCTTAATACAAAACTCTTATTTTTTCTAGCAAAAAAAAAAAAAAAAGTTGTGCTACACAGATGGAAATGTTTTCTCAACAAAACAAGCAGCCAATCAAAGCATTGAGTAGTTGGAGGTCACCCATAAGATACGAACTCAATCTCTGGCCACCCTGCCAGAAGTATGTGAAAAAAGATAGGAGCAGACAAGATTGCTATTTGTGAAACCAGGTGAACAAAAAAAAAAACACAAAATAAAATTAAAAAAAAAAACATTTGGGCAGGGCACAGGAAGCTGAGTTGTGGAGAAAGATTCATTGGAGATATTGATTGCACAGTACAAAGACAGGATTTTAAGTGAATCCAACTCATTGGACTTACTATTCAAGAAAATGATGCTGTTAGGAAATTGTGAAATGATACACAATGATTGTGACAGAGGACACATTCCAAGGAAGTAGTTAGTCTGCCAGAAAGTCTTTAGTAAGTGATAACTATTTGCCAGGCACTGTGCTAAGTGCTGGGAATACAAAGAATGGCAAGATAGATAGATAGATGATAGATAGATAGATATTATAGATGGGTGGACAAATAGATAGATAAGTGAATAACAAATAAATGAAATTTAAATGAAAAAAAAATAGTGGGAAGAACAGGGATAACTAATAAAGTCTAAACTAGCACCTAGGCCCCAAATCATGTTCCATAAATTTAATGGAGTACATGGAACTTTGGACTTGGAATGAAAGAAAAATTTGTTCTCAAAACTCATCTTTGGTATTTAAGCAAGTAACCTTCTATAAGTGTCAGTTTCCTCATCAATAAAATGGAAGAAATGATGCCTATAGTATCTACTGTACTTCACAGCCATGTTTTAATGATCAAACAAGACCATATATGTAAAGCACTTTGTAAATCTCAGGGCCTTTATAACAATAATATTATTATTATTATATCTCTATCATGCTGCCTCTTAACTGAGACTGTCTTGAAGGATGGGTAAGATTAGGAATACAACAAAAAACAAAGGTGAACTGGAATATTTTTAAATTACCAGAAATAAGAGATCACATAAAAATACAGACATACACACATGTATACATGTATGATTCTAATAGATTTTAAAATTTATAATGGAAATCTTTTCTACATGGGAGTCAACATTTACATAAATAATACTTTTCAGATTTTCAAAGCAGTTTATAGACATTATTTCATTATATTTTAATAAAAACTCTTTGAGGTAAGTACTATTGTTATCCCAATTTTACAACTAAGAAAACTGAGGCAGAGGATAACTGACCTGCCCAGGTCAAACAGCTAGTAAATATATGAAGGAGAATTTGAATTTATTCAAATCAAACAACATTCAAATCACAGATCAGGGATGTTGTATGACTCAAATGAGATATTAGATGTAAAACACTTTGCAACTTATATAAATATCAGACTTATTGTTGTTGTAGTTACTATCTAATCTACAATTACCAAAAAAACTTGATAATTTCACTCCCTGTGCCTTTTACTGTTCTACTGTTGAACTCAAACAATGTTTTTACAGCAGTCTAGGGGTGTGCTAATAAAGATTTAACAAACATGGATCTCAGAAAAAAATGTGTATTTGTATCTTAATATATACTTTAAGTTTTATCCAAATTATTAATACTTTATTTAGTCAAGACAATCAACAAAACAATAACTCAAGCACTGATTTGTAGTGGTTGTGCATTTCTGAGCGGTAATACACTGACAATTTAAAAATCAGCTGTTGCAAGCTGTTTAGAAGCTGGCAATTTATAATAATTAGATTCTTCATGGATTAATTATCTGCATTGTAGGGAAATTCATTGTAAATTTTGTTTTCAACTATTTATGAGAGATTTGGACTCAATAATCCATGCCCTTTTGAACACTGAAATTTATTCTTGAATTAGCCTTTAAGAGTAACTCCACTCAAAAGCTTTGTTAACATTCCCACTTTCTCTGTTTACTCTTACTTTTGTATTAAACTCCTAGAGGAATTCAAAATTTCTTTGAAGTTAAACCTTTAACTAAAAAGATTTTAGCTCAGTGATTCCAAAACTGTGCTCTGGGGACTCCTTGGAAAGTCACAGAATTCTCACAAAGAATCCTTCTTATTAAATAACTCTAGTAGCAAATAAATACTTTCTGTTGATTGTAAAAATATATTAAACATAGTTTAAAGCAATAGCTTAAAACTGATGTAAGTTTTTTTTACAATATATTATTACAAATATGTTTTACAATATATTTAAATGTATTTATGGCATTTAGAAGGCATCTTTGGGATTTGTTATTGTTTTGTTCTGGTTTTGCTTTTTGGGGAGAGGGAGGAAAAAAAGTAAATATGACCCTATGATATATTTCATGTAGAGAACTCTCTTTATGGTCAATATAGATCAGCAACTTGTCATTCATTTAAGGTTTTAGGAAGCCACCTGGAGATAATGAAAGGCTAAGCATCCCTTCATCACTGGCTAGAAACTATCAGAGACTGACTGACTTAGTCTTCACAACACCCAGGAAAATTCCTTATTCTTTATACCAGGTTGCATTTCATAGACTGATAGACAAACAGACAGATAGATAAAATACATTCATTTTGTAATATTCATTTTTTGTTGTTTTGTAGTCGGCTTTTCTTTCTAATTAAATAGCTGTGGCCACTGTGTAGACTCTTTTCCTGGCTCTGTTTACTCTACTCTTTATGAGATCACTTAAGTTCTGAAATATGATATATCATGACATGTGATGTTATGGATACATGCAAGCATACATATAAACATATTTATGCCTCCATAGATCTCTTGCAGTTAAAAAACAACAACAACGACACAAATTCATTTAAAAGCATTAACTGAAGCACAGAAAAGTTTATGTCATCTCTCTCAGAGTGAAATAAGCAGTCAGGTAAACAATTTACACAATGACTACAACAGTGTAATTGGAAAGAATAACAACTACCAAACAACTAAAAGTGAATGGTGCAAAATTATGAAGAACAAACTTGGCCAGGAAGAGGAGCTATGAGAAACTAACTTTCCCACTCCAGTGAAGAGGGATGGTAGACATAGTAAAATATTGAATATATTTTAAATCTTTTTCTATGTATTGGTTAGTTTGTTAGATTTTTTCTCTTTTTTTAAAAAAAAATAAATTCTGTTATAAGAATTGCCTAGTTCTCCTGCAGGCAGCATGGGATGAATTCTAGGGAAATGTAGATGACAAAATATGTAGATAAAAAATTGTAAAACCATATTCAATTCAGTGGGGCTTATTGCCACATTTTTTTCTCTTCTAAGGAATACTAATTGCATCATTATTGGCAAATTTTGTTGATATTACAAATAAATCCCATTAAACTCAAAAAGATTGGAAACCATTGCAACAACTTTTCTTGGGCTCATGATTTCCATTAGTTTGGGAGGTAATATTGTTTATTCCTAGCCCTGAGTGAGATATGAGAAGTAGAACAAGAGGCAAAAGGAGCAAGCTCCTTCATCCTGAATCAGGCCTTTAAAGTATGTATTACTCATCATTTTGTATTGTCATGCATCCTCTGAATACCTAAAACCAAATTCTAATGTAACTATACAAATATATTCTGGAGTCATATATTCAAAATTCTGACAATTCTTCAAAGATTCATGATTTTGTCATTGTGAATGTACCTTCTAAAAACAGATGTTACAATCTCCCCTACCTTAATAAAAGTTTAGTACTTTGTTTTTTTTTTTTTAAACATCAAAATCTGGTGGCCAGGCCTGTGATAATAAACTTCTTCAAATCTAGACTTAGTCTCAGATTAAAAACAGATAAACAAACAACCTATCACTGGCTTATTTTCAAATTTGCACCAGTTCTAATAAGGCCTAAACAAAATTTGTCCCCTGATATTAACCTTCAAAAAAAATGTTTTAGCAGAATATAATATAAATAATTTTTGATTGTCTATTGTTTATGATTATTCACATAGCAGACCTCTTTAATTAGCACTGATAATTAAACATTGATTTTACTCTGAACTTAAAAGATAATTTTTTGTTAAGATTCTTCAGATGCTCAAAATTCAGATTGTCTAAATTAGTGGCATGCTTAGATCATTTGATCTCTTGAAACAGGTTCAAACGAGGTTCACTTTGACAGACTAATAATGATACCTATATATAATATTGGTGTTTATCAATACTATAGAAATATAATTTTATATGATATATCATAACTATATGACATATTAACATCAAAATTATGTATATATGCATACATATGTATGATTGAAATAAAAACCCCTGTGAACTATTAAAAGAGAAGAAACTCATTTCCAAAAAGGGGAATCTGGAATGAGCCAGAAACTGATAACAGTTTACAAAGATTATAATTACATTTATTATCTGAGAAGATGCTTGCAAACTGAAACAGTGAGACAAAGTTCTGACTTCTTCAATGGGCAGTGGAAAAGAGCGAGGTTGTGTGTGTGTGTGTGTGTGTCTTAGGGGAGCAATACAATAGATTGGGATGTCAGTGAAGTTGGGGTCCAAGGAGAAGATACCTTTAAAAACAACAAACCAGAACGTAGGAGGTTTGCCGCTGCTCTTGAAATAAGCCAGAATCCAAGATGTATTTAATTAACTAGTCCAATGGAGAAAGAAATCAGAGATTCTATCAGTCTTTGCCATTCCCAAAACACTTCGTCTGCATTTCTCCTTAACAACTTACCTTACATTTTATTTTGTTTTTCTTCACACTCTCCCTTGCACCCATCTGTGTCCAAGACAAACTTCCTGAGTGAAGAAACTTTATTATTTTTTTATCTTTTAATCTCCAGAATTGAATATAGCATATGCTAATAAATATGTATCAAATTAAATTGTATGTCATTCAGAATTATTCTTAGGATATGGGATATTTGTACAGTTACTCTTAACTCCATGATTTAAGGGGTTTTGTTCTGTTGGGACTTTGGTGGGGGAAAAGAAATATGTTTCCCATAAAGTCTGCTAATGCACATAGAGGAATCATGGTATCATGGAGAGCTGGAGTCAACCCAAATTCAATTCTAAACTTTGGTATTTTTGGCTGGTTGTAACTCTAGATGAGTCACTTAATTTCACATCAGTTTCTTCATCTGAAAAGGAGAATAATAATTCTTTATTATCTTTATTACAGGATTATCATAAAGAAAATCATGACAAACTTTGAACTGAATATTAATATAACCTATCATAAATGACCCTATCATCAACAAAAAGGTAGGAATGTCCCTTACTTTACTCCCCTTATATGCACACACCTCTCAGACCTAACCTTCAAAGCTCTCCTTGATATCCATGTCAATCTGAATTGATGTACATAGTAATAACAGATGATGATCATGATAATAGTAATAATAATAATAGCAACTTACATTTATAGATGTTAGTAGGTGGCATTCATGAGCAAGGCAGGCTAATAAAAATTACCTGGGTCAGAAGACCTGTTTGAGCATGATCATAAAACTCTCTATCCTTCCCTTCCCTGAGGGTGGAGCTTTCTCTGGACTGCATTTTTACTCAGGAGTCTAGCTTCTCATTTTTAGCCACCTCAATTCCCCTTGTTTCATGAGGATAAATCGTTCTTTTAATCTCATGCTTCTGGATGGCTGCCACAAAGGTTGAGGGAGTGCCCATATTTTGTCTGCTTTTATCCTGTGGTTATTATCTGTTCACACTTTTAAATTAGGGCATGGGAATTTTTTAATTCTTTTCTAGAATTACAACAGTCCAACACAAGTTCCTCCCTCCCCCAATGCCATTTTGTTTTAATGGCTCCAACTCTCAAAAACACCTTGCTAGGGAAGATACCTTTCATCTCCAGAAAGAACATTCAGTACTCTTTCTCACTTCCTGTGTTCTGATATATGAGATAAGTAAAATACAATTGTTCAGATTATGCTGCCCAAAATGTGTATTGCAGATTTGAAGCATCATAAAATATAGCAACATTTAAAAGGGAAGGGGAGAGATAACAATAAAAATACTGATAATCATCAAGGAAACTTCCTTTTCCTGAAGCAGATAAATGGAAGGAGGGAGGAAAAGAAAGGGAAAATGTTTTATTGTTTTCTTTCATGTTCATCTCTGGGTCAACAATCTGGCCACTCAGCAGTCTTTGGGCAGAATGAAATCTGTCAGAATTTCTCCTCCAGCCCAGTTTGCCACCTACTGCAGCCTACTACAATCTACTTACATCTTCAAAAATAACAAACCAGAAAGTATATATGACTGAGCTTAAGTTTCAATTGTATCATATATACACATATTATATGTATGTATATGTATAGTATATACACATATGTATACATATAATATATATACATTTATATGTATATTTGTATATGTGAATACAAATACAATACAGAATGAAACTTTTTTTGGGGGGGGAGGGAAAGTCAGTCAATGAGGAAGTCTGTTTTTCCTAACTATGTATATTTGTTACAGAGTTTTAGATTTTCTTCTCCACCCATTTCCATGAGTGGTAGATGGGCAGGTAAATTTTTTTTCATAAATTTAAAAATTAAAATTTAATTTAAAGAAGAGAGAGAGAGAAACCGAGAGAGAGAGAGAGAGAAAGACAGAGAGAGAGACAGAGAAACAGAGACAGAGACAGAGAGGAGAGAGGAAAGGAATTTGAATGTAGTCTACAGAGCTTCAAGTCTATCAAGCTCTTTATAACCTAATTATTATTTAAGAATTCTGTTATGCAGATAAAGCAGTGTAGATGTCTCTGAGATATGAAGAAAGTGGAATTTCCCTCAGTATCCTGGAATTCCAGGCTAAGATTGTAACCAGTACAGCATCAATGACTCAAGGGACAGCCTAGCATATAGCGGAAAGGAGAGCTCATATAGTAATCCATCCTTTGAGGGTGAATTTGGTGGGGTTGATCCCCATATAAATTTAAATAAGTCTACTCTCCCCAGAGAAGTAGGTATTATGAGAAAGTATATTAAATGCAGAAACTTCATAATTTGTTCTTATTGTAAATATTGTTGTTGCAGTTGTACTTTCTTGGCAAAGCTATTAGAGTGGTTTTCCATTTCCTTCTCCAGCACAGATTAGAAAATAAAGGCAAATAGGGTTAAGTAATTTGCCTAGGGTGACATAGCTATAAATGTCCAAGGCCATATTTGAAATGAAAATGAGTCTTCCAGACTCCAGGCCATTGTTCTAACCATTGGGACAATGCCTTTTAAAAATTATTTCATGTTAAATAGTTAAGGAGAAATGTATCACTAATCATGCTTCTCTAGAAATTGGGAGCTGGGGACACATATGGTAGAGAAGAAACACTCCACCAACTCTTCAGATTTCCCTGGAACCCTGAAGAATTATTTAGCAGGCCTGCTCCTGAGAAAGTAGGAATAGATCATATGTTACTGCACTCCTAGCACAACCATACTAGAAATGGACAATATTCACTTTTTGTCCTGAGTGGAGGAGTGATGTTGAAGGACCCCACAAACAATCAGTTTGGATTTTTTTTTTGCTGAGACAATTGGGGTTAAGTTCAAGGTCACACAGCTAGGAGGTATTAAGTGTCTGAGACCAAATTTGAACTCAGGTCCTCCTGACTTCAGGGCTGGCGCTCTATCCACTACACCAATTAGTTGCCCCTAAATATTTACTTTGTGCAAGACATTGTCTACCCCATGGGGAAATATTAGGAAATAATAAGTTGAATAGCAAGGACTTGTTCATTCCTGCCCTTGACCCATTTTCATAAATTTAATCTCAAGACTTGGAATTAAGACACTCTCTACTTACTTTAAAAATCTGGTAATTCCCATTTTAAGCTACTTTTCCAGTTACCAAATTGGACAGCCTATCTTTTAAAGAAATATGTGAAAGTTAGAAAGTAAGCATGGTATTATTGGTAGAATGCTATACATGGAGTCTAGAAGAGCTGATTTTAAATGCTGCCTCATGTGCTTATCTATTATCTCAGGTAAATCACTTAGCCTCTGAACCTCATTTTTCCCATTTGTAAAATGTAGGGATGGGACTTGATAACTTCTATTATTGCATCTGGCCAACTAGGTGGTGCAGTAGATAGAGTGCTGGGTCTGGAGTTAGTAAGACATCAATCATCCTGAGTTCAAATCCGACCTTAGACACTCACTAAATCTATGACTCCGGGAAGAACCTTAACCTTGAATGATTCCGTTTCCTTATCTGTAAAATGAGTTTGATAAGAAAATGACAAATCATTCTAGTACCTTTGCCAAGAAAATTCCAAATGGGGTCATGAAGAGACAGAAATGACTGAAAACAACTGAACAAATGTTGCTTCTAGATCTAAATCCATGATCCCATCTTATATGAGATAAATTAATATTTTTTGTTATGGACTCTAGAAGACAACAAAAGTTATTTTTAAAAATTAAGTTTTCAACCGATGTAAGCACCAACCTAGAAAATCAAAAGGGTTTTATTTCTTCCTTAGTATTCTATATGACATAGATTACAGTGAAATGGTCCCCATTGTCTTAATGTGTGGTAGAACAAGTAAAATTATGGGGAGTTTTGTTGAATTATTTAGATTTGGAATGGTAGGGCTTAAGTTTCAGAAATGACACATGTGCATCAAAAGCTCTTTCATTTCTAAGTTTCTAAGGTACTTGGTAAATGGGTTTGCATGTAATCTAGCTCCACCTAGAGTACAATGACTACCAGTGAATAAATAACATGGTCCCTTGATAAAATCACTGGTCTGGAATCAATTTTTTATAGAGGTAAAAGAGCTTTTGATAGCTGCTTTCAAATTTGGTCCCAAAGTTGGTCAAATTTTGTAGAGGAAATGAGCAGAAAAGCCATTTGCTACAAGTTAAATCCAGAACCAAGATGCCTTTTAAAATTTTATTTTATTTTTCCAAATACATGCAAAGATAGTTTTCAAATTTGTGTTCCAGTTTTTTCTTCCTCTCCCTGCCACTCCCCTAGACAGCATATAGATTAAACATGTGCAATTTTTCTAAACAAATATTCCATATTCACTGCTCAAGAAAAATCAACTCAAAAGGGGAACAAAAACATGAGAAAATAACATCAAACAAACAACAAAAACATATATTGAAAATACTATACTTTGATCCACATTCATTCTACATAGTTCTCTCTTTCTGAATACAGATGACACTTTCCATCACAAATCTATTGGAATTGTCTTGAATCACCTCATTATTGAAAAAAGCCAAGCCTATCACAGCTGATCATCACGTAATCTTGTTATTGTGTACAGTGTTCTCTTGGTTCTATGCATTTTCACTCAGAATCAGTTCATGTAAGTCTTTCCAGGATTTTCTGAAATCAGCCTGCTCTTCGTTTCTTATAAAACAACAATATTCTGTTACATTCATATACCATAACTTATTCAGCCATTCTTCAACTAATAGGCAGTATGCTTTTTTTAAGTAGTGATGACATATCCATTATTCCTATTTACCCAAAATACAAATCAGAGCCTGTTTCTTTATGACAGGATTCATTGCTTTGTCAAACTTTACCAAATAGTATTCTTTTAAATAGAAAAATCATGTTGCCCTGGAGTCCAGTAAATTGAATGAATTTAAAGTATGACTTATTGTAGTAATAGGTCTAGGGCTATGACCTGCAATTTCACTGGTATAAAATATGTTGTGATGGGAAAACCTTTACAAATACAGATGATCACTTTCTCTACAACTTATAGATCCCTGAAAGGTTAAATAACTAGTGTAAATTCACACAGACACTATGTGTCAGAAGCACAATTTGACCCCTCTTATTCCTGACTCCCAGGCCAGTTCTCACTATAATAAGGTCTCTGACTTCACTTTTTCAAAATTTTAATGTTTATATGCTTTAACATACTTAACATGTATTGGTCTACCTGCCATCTAGGGAAGGTGGGGGGGGGAAGGAGGGGAAAAGTTAGAACTGAAGGTTTTGCAAGGGTCAATGCTGAAAAATTACCCATGCTTATGTCTTATAAATAAAAAGCTATAATAAAAAAAATAATGTTTATAGTATTAATGAAAGATTCAAGTAATGTCAAAAAGCATTTTTATTTAGCTGCTACATGTCAAGAATTTTGCTAAGCACTGGAAATACAAAGAAGGTAGGGAGTCCCTATTTTCATGGAGTTCATAATCTAATAGGTGAAACAACATGCAAACAGTCATATACAAATGAGATACAAGATAAATTGAAGATAAACTTAGAGGGAAGTCTCTGGCATTAAGAAGAATTAGAAAAAGCATCTTGTGGAATATGGGATTTTACTTAGGATAAGGGTAATTGGGGAAGCAAGAAGATGGAGATGAGAAGGGGAAAGAATTCCATGCATGAGGGACAATTGGTGAAAATGCTTAAGGTCAAGAAATGAAAGGAAGAGCAGAAAGACCAGTTACTGAACCACAGAATATGTTAGAGAAAAGATGAGAAGAAATGAATAAAATGTAAGAAGACTAGAAAGATGGAAGGAGAGAGGTTATAAGGGCTTTTAAAAGCCAGCTAGACATAATAGGGAACCATGGGATTTTAATGAATGGCAGAAAGGAGTTAAGACAGTGAAATATGAGCTCTAAGAAAATCAATTTAAGAGATGAGTAGTGGTTAAACTAATGAGACTTGAGGTCAAGAGACTACCTAAAAGGTTACTATAATAGCCCAGACATAAGGAAATAAGGATTTGTACCAGAGTAGTGGAAGTGTCAAAGATAAAGAGCCATAAAAGAAAGATGTAACAAGTTAAAAATAGATGGATCTTTGTAACTGATTAGATATGGGAAACAGAAAAGAGTTGAGAATAATAAAAGTACAATGTTAGAAGTCAGAAAATCTGAATTTTTAACTTGCTTTCTGATCTTTTTTGATGAGCCTTTGATTCTATGTTGAATATCTGAGGAGACATGTTGGTTACAGAAAGTAATATAAATATATACTTTAAAATGTATATCACAATAGCTTTTTTCAAAGAGTCAAGACTGCATTCCATAGTCTTCACTTCATGTTACTATGAGCTCCTAACCCAGTATGTATGTTATCTAAAATAAGTGAATATAAAAACTCTATGTAGTAACCAAAGGTCAAAACTTTAAGTAGCTAAAGTCTAAGCCAAAAATATAAAAAGAATTCATGAAACACAAATGGGTGGACCAGATGAACTTTAGCTTGCTCTCAACTTGGCAAGTCCGTGATCTAACAAAAGAATTATCCAGGAGAAATATAGTTAAGATCCAATTAAAAAAACAAATGGGCCATAGGAAGAGATTGAAACTTTCATTAGTTAACTTGAAAATTTCAGTATCAATAAAGCTCTAAAACTTATGACCTAAGAATGTTTATGGAGTTTAGTCTGGATTCAGAGAACAGAGTTGGAAGCTATTTCAGGATCACAGAACCCAACTACTATTCAGTAAGAATACCTTCTACAACATGCCCAACATGTTATCATCCGGTCTACAACATGCCCAACACATTATCATCCAGTCTCCACTTGAATGCTGCCAATGACAGGGAAGATATTATCTTACAAGCTATTTTCACACCACTGTAATTTTCATGTTCTTAACATAAGTTTTATCCTACTTTGTACTTGACTTCTGGAGCCATACAGAAAAATATCTAACCTTTCCTTCAACTTCTGAATTTGTTCCCAATGTAGGGAACTCATCCACAGAAATACTGAGATAGCAAAAAAGGTACAAAGAATAATTTTTTAGATTACTGACAAATATTAATTTGAATATCGGAGTTCTGAATATGAGATTCTTGTTGAGTGACAAGGCTGAAATACTGGAGGAAATATTAAAGATAGTGAACCACTGGCATTTTCACTAATAAAGGGAATTTGCGCTAAATGGAAGGATGATCTAAAAGTTCTCCTTGGAGAGATAATAAAGGAAATGACAGTGTTGGTGTTACTATTCATCCAACAGAAACAAGAAATACCATTTTATGGGATTCTTGGTTATTTTATATTATGATGTTTATGATGAAGTTGACTAAAAGATCATTATAAAGATAATTTCAGCTTAGATAAAAGCTTTCATTGCAAAGAATAAGGAGGCAGGAATTCTATGTAGACTTTAATAACATCCTTTAAATGAAACCAACATGTTTTAAAAATGTGAAGTCATCATAAAAGTAATTTTGTTGGGCAGATAGTATATTTGTATATGTATGTATTGGAAGATCTATTAGAAAGGAACAAGTAATAAAAGAGGACAAAAGCTTGTAGACTGGATAAAAGCTTCATGCCTATATGAATACTTTCTATTTTAAACGAATCTTTTTTTGGTAATGCTGCCATGATGAGTTTAATGTAACATTAATTTAAGCATAAAATGGCAACTACATTTTATTGTATAAATTGACAGTTATTGGGAAAATTTTCTTAAGTCAACCAAATACAAGGCTGTAGCAATGATATAGAGTAGTGGAATACAAAGGAAAAATGAACAAATAAATACAATGACTTTTTATCAGTGGCCATTCATTATTTTGTTTTCTGGAATATGGAAAAAATTGTCTTTTTTGAGTTTCATATGTTCTGGTAAATCCTGTTGTCTCTTAGCTTCTTCTATATTATCTTGAATTATAGAAATAAGGGCATCAACTGAACTAAAGTTCTTTTCTGGTCTGATGTAGCCAGTGCTTACTATACTAGGGATTTCTCCATAGAAGTCTTCCTTGAAGATATGTATAATGTAAGTTTCCACAGATTTTTTTTTAGTATTCTTGTAACAGGGGTTCCATCCTATACTTAAAACCATTTTATGGACATCTCCATTTCCAACAGAGGCCCAACCATAATAAATTCCAGGAGATAAATCAGGAATTACTTGCTCAGGAAAGTTGGCTGTGGGGATGCCCAGCTGCTTAGAGCACCGTCCAAAGCCCCTCACCACCTTGCCCAGGCAGAAATAAGGCAGGCGTTTCATCACATAGCTGACCCTGGACTCCAGAGAAAGCTCGGGTGGAGAGTCCAGTGGAGCCGCCGTCCAATTCAGGGCAACAGTTCCTCTGGGCCAGCCGGAAAATGACTACTTTCTTGAAGCAGTTCAGGAAGCAACGACATGGCAAACAAAATACAGAGGAAAAAAATGAAATCAATTTGATGATAAAATACAAGAAATTACTAATTACTCATGTGGAAAGCAGTTTCTGAATCAGTAGCTCACATAAAAAGTTAATTAATTTGATAGAGTTAAAAAAAAATCAGTGCAAGGCTAAAAGAATAAAAATAATGAGATATAGTATGTAATTGAGGCAACTACAATATCATCTATTTAATAAGTTGTTGGTGTTGAAAAAAGGAAATGTATAAAAGGGCAGATATAAACACTGTTAACATTTCCTAAGGAATTTCAGCTAATATAAATCACTTATCATAACAAAAAGCCCAAAATAGCCTAGAAACTGCATCAACCAGAAAACACTTGATTTCCCTGTCAAGTATAGAGACATAGTAGTCAACAGCAAAATGTGTTCACAATATAAACTTATTTGTGAAAACTTAGAAGAAAAACAGGGTAAGATTATAATTATCATTTCTTCAAAAATGGTGAGAAACAGTAGAAGGAGAAACTAATTCACTAAAAGTTCATTAAGAGACTCAATTTTACTAAATGATCTCAAAGGAAGATCCAAAACCAGAGCTATAAAAATATCTATAACAAATCCTTTTCTCACTCTTCTCCTAATTCTTCCATTAGCAGTACAGTCATTTATATTTGTATTTTAACATCCTACTGTGCAATGAGAAGTCTGAGAAAGTAGAAATTAAAGAAAACTTTGAAAAACAACATATGCAAAGAAGAGGTCTATGCAAAAAGAGACATAATTTTAAAGTTATGAAAAGAATCATTCTCAAAAATATCTTGCAGAGGAGAGATTATCAAATGATTGAAAAACAGGTTTTTATTATTGATTTTTAAAAAGGTGAATAGAAAATATCAATAACTACTGAACCATATACTTATTTTCCAATTTCTACAAAGTTGATAATATATTTATTTATAATAATTTTTCACAAGTTATGCTCTATAGCAAAACACACATTTACAGTCACATAACTTAAAGGTAATACAAGAGAATGCAAGATCCTTTTTATTTTTTGTGGATCATAAATGTAAGAATAAGGTTAAATTTTACACACATCCTTACTTTTAGCCTTGAACATTTACCAGATAAAATTAAATTTGAATTAATCAATGCTAGACTTTAATTAAGTTTGGAAAAATTTGACGGATGAAGGGATTGAAAGATATTGGATGAAGTCAAATGATGTCAGGAAATTTGTTCCTAGTAGTTGAGGGATTTCATCACACTCTCTAGGACCTTTAAATAAAGCACCAAATTATCTAGAATCAGGGAGTTCCAGAAAGTATATCAAGTGTATGATTGTGGTATTCTGTCTAAAACCTCTGAGAAAGAACTGTCTGGTTGAGTGAAGTCATTATGTGACTGCAGGAGTCCAATTATATTTGAGTTTGGAATCACTGGGAGAATAGAGAGCAGATGTTGGAATTAAGAAGACCTTGATTTAAATCCTATGTCTGACAAATACTAGCCACACACATAGATATGTACATCTAGGGGAAGTGACTTAATTTCTCAATGTTCTAGGCAACTGTATAAGACTATATATGGAGCAGAAATCAATCTGAAATAGAAGAAAGAGTTTCTATACTAGGAGTTTCCTAAACTGATAAAATCAGAGGTCTAAGCCAAATAAGGGAATTTTTTTTTTTTAAACAAAGAGAATTCATCTTAGAAACTTAGATTAAACAGGAGTTATTTGTGGAAGTTACAAAGAAGCAATTGTATATTTGATGTTAGGAAAAATTTCTAAACACTTAGTTATCCTAAAGGAGAATAATCTGCCACAAGAGAGTGTGGGTTTCTTTTACTAGCGGTCATTGAGCAGAGATGACCCATTTGTTCAGTATATCATAGTAGGAACTCCTTTCCAATATAGCTAGATGTCCATTGATATTTCTGCTCACTCTCAACTTTGTGATTCTTCTATGAGATTATAGACAAGAAAGCCACTTAGAATTGTGTCACCATAACAGAATATAGTAAGGTAGATTTTGGCAATGAAGATTGTCAAATAGCTACAGAGGATTTGACCAGATTTTTTATATTTTGGCCAAAATTAGAATAAATATATGAAAAGATGAAGAAAGATTCCAGTGGATGTTATAGTAGAAAGACCATTAAAGTGAAAATCAAGAAAAATTGGCTTTTAGTCCTAATACTTTCACTAGTGAAGTGGTCTTTGACAAGAAAGAACACTTTTGGGCCTCATTTCCCTCATCTGTAAAATGATGGGGCTAGATTAATCTGGAAGATCCCTTCCATTTCTAAAATCTTGTAATTCCATTTCTGATATGAGAAAGAAAAGCAAATTAAGAAGTAATCTAAGTCTGAAACAGGGCCACTTGATTCAAACTATTCCCAATTTCATTTTCCTTTCGATGCTTCCAGAAGGAAAAAAAAAAAAATCACATATATATTTTTGAATAGCTCTAATATGCTAGCTCCTATATAATAAAAAACAACAAAACATAAGAGGTTGTGCAATAATGGAAAATAAAACTAGCAGAATTGAGGGAAAGGGTAATAATGAAGCATTAAATTTTGTGAGGTTTCAATGTAAGAACAATCAGAAATGAGAAAGGAATGGCAAACTTTTGTGAAGAATTGTTGCTACTGCTGTTGGTTCTTGTTCAGTCCTTTCAGTCATGTTTAATTCTTTGTGATCCCATTTGGGGTTTTCTTGGTAAAGATACTGGAATGGTTTTCCATTTTCTTCGCCAGCTAATTTTACAGATGAGAAAAGTGACGTAACATGGTTAAGTGACTTGCCCAGAGTCACACAGACAATAATTATCTGAGGCCAGATCCACTAATAGCTTATTCTCTGAAACACAGAAGAAGGACTATACAAACAACAAAGCACTGACCAACACAATTCCTTGCCAACTGTACATGACACAATGGAAACCATTGGATTTTGAAGTCTGAAGACTAGAGTCCTCTCTTTAGAGCTGCCATATGCAATCTTAGTGATTATGAACGAGGAAATTCCAAAGGTCTCAGAAACTTCACCCTCATGACTTACAAACAGGAGTGAATCATACTTGTCTTTTTCACGTGACTATTGTGGAAAAAATACTATATAAACTTTAAAGGACTGGAAAAACAAATTTTAATCATGATGACAATCATGATCATGATAATGATAGCAAAATTATAGGTTTTATGTAGCACTTTGCAATCTGTTCAAGCTTTACATTTCTTATTTCACTTTATTCTTTCCCAGGTCCCTTAATACTTAATAATGAGATTCCCTCTAATTTACTTTGTATATCTTTAATGTATTTATTTGTTCACATATTATTTTTTCCATTAGAATATCAGCTCCTAGAGGGCTCATCCCCAGGACTTAGCACAGGTATCTGGCATGCACATGGTAGGTACTTGATAAATCCTTTTTTGACTTGATTTGATCTTCATGACAATCCTGAGAGATAGGTGTGGCAGGTGTTTTTGTTAACATTTTACAAATGAGGAAGCTGAGGTGGGGATAGTTTAAGAGATTTGCCTGTGATCATTTAACTAGTAAATGCCAGAGGTAGGCTCTATGCCCAGAACTTTTTAAATTCCAAATCCAGTACTCTTTCAATGACATTTTAATTTTGCTATTAATGATAATCTTTTGAGTCACTAAGTAAGAGAATGAACGAGTAAAGAGGAACAGCTCTATTTTCCCTATTCTGAATTTTCTTGTCAAGGTCTCTAAAAACTTTTAAAGGGGATCCTTACTGTATGAAAATTAAAAAATAAAACTAAATACACTGTTTCAGATGAACATGAAAAGAATCCCAGGCCCAAGAAAAGTAAAATCAAGCAATTTTCAAAACATTTTAAATTCTTATTAAGTACTATGCATTCTGCCAGCCTCTGAAGGGAAAAATAGATGTTTAGTCCCTTGTTCCAGCTCAGTTTCAATAGGTGTGGAAGGCATTGTTTTAGACATGAAAAAGATACTTTATCATTTCTTGGTACTCCTTTCCTGTACTAATCTTAATAGCTCTTCAGATAACTGCAGTTTTTAGAAGGCCTTTTGTTTTTTGTATCCTGGCATAGTATACCAAACATTAAGGTTTACTAAGAAAAGAAAGCGCTGTATTTATCTTCCATTTTTTTTACAGTCTCGCCCAGCTTATAAATATCCCTGTAATAGCACTCTAGTCAAGAAGGGTAAAATCTGTTCCTTTCCATATCTGTGAAAACAAACTTTGTGCTTGAGAGAAAGTTATCAGTAATATAAAAACCCTTGCTTATCTTTTTGGCTAGCACCTTTAGATGTTAGGTAAACCATGAAAGAACTGGCAGCTTGCTGAAAGACAAATTAGCATTAGCTTAGAACCTGCCAGGACAAAGGCATGAAGTTTTATGGTCCCTACCCTTTATTCCAATTCCTCAAAACTCCTTATTAGGTACCTTTCCAGGAGTATTTTACTAAAGGGATAATCCAACCCCAGGAATTAGCAGGCTTTGATTTTAAGAAAATGACAGCAAACTCTTTAATTCCCAGAAAAATGCATTATCCTCTCTATGAGATTAAGTTTTCACTTTACATTTTTGTTCCATTACAGGCAAGCGTTCATCTCCATAAAATAGATTTTATACCATGCAAATAAAATTTTAAAATGTCCTTTTTAAAATATGTTGCTTTTTCTTAGCTTTTACAGAGTAGTAATAATGTGCAATTAATATAATTTATACTAAAGATAAAAGAGAAGAAACATGCTATATTTTGTTCATTCTATTTAATGTTATTGTAGTACTTTCCCATTAAACAACATGTGAAATTATCTTTATCATTATTATTTACATTAGGAAAAAAATCATCTGAACAATGTTTAAGAAAAGTGACAATCTTTTGGGAAATTCATGAATAGAGAAACCTTACTTTTATGTTAGTTTCCATAAAGATACTAAATCATCATAAATAAAGTAAGGATATTTTGCCCAGGCAAATAAGCAGTCTGTGGATGTGACAAGTTTTCCTCTGGGAATTATAGAGAGACAGAAGGGCACACTATTGAGCATATTGTACCTGGAGACAAGAAATGGGCCTCACTCTAACCAAGAGTCAGCTCTAATACGCTTATAAACCAATTGCTAATCTTTTAGATAATTGCTAAAATCAGAGTTTGATTATTTTGTTGATCTTCCAGACTTAAGAAAATGTGGGAGAAAATTTTAATAATATAGATTAAATTTTAAAGTATTAATGGGTAGTTTTTTTTTTTCATAAACCATTTATCAGCACACTCCCAGTTCCATTCCCATATCATCTACTTTCAATCAATGTAATCCTAAGAAGATCATTTATCCTCTCTGACAAAAATGTTCTCCTCTGTAAAAGGGGGATTTTAATAGTACCTCCCTTATTGGGTTGTTGTCAGGATTACTAAGATCATATTTACTTTTTAAAATTGCAAATTTTAAAGTGAAATATTGATTTCAAATTATGGTTGCTATACTTTCTGATCACACACTTGTCACTAAATGTTTCTTTTCTTTTTATTTATATTTTTATTATTTTCTATTTTTTAATTTATTTATTGCACTGAATATAAAATAAGAAAAAACAATAGAAAAAAAGACAAAAAAGGAAAATAAAACAAAACAAAACAGAACACTGTCATGTCCAGTAGAACATCAAGGAGGATTCAAAATATATAACAATAAATGTCTATTTCAAGAAAGCAAATATAATAATAGAAGAAATTACATTCATGAGTGTCCATCTTTTCTTTGTTTCCTTGTAGGTTATTCTTTTGTTCTCTGCTGTGCACTTTTTTTTTTTACTTTATTCTTTTTTTCCCTTTTTATCCCTCTATCTCCCCTAAGCAAGCTATAGTTAAGCACAGATATATTTATTTATAGTATATATATATATATATAGAGAGAGAGAGAGAGAGAGAGAGAGAGAGAGAGAGAGAGATAGTACACACACACACACACACACACACACACACACATTTCATTTCTTAACTCACCCTGGAGTCTACAAATTTAAGTGATTAAAACTTCCCTATTTCACAGAGTTATTATGAGAAGCAAATAAATCAAAAAAACTCTCGTGCTTTAGTATCTTAGCCAAGAAAACCCAATGGACAACATCAGCATGTTATTGTCAACAGGATCATGAATGGTAAGATGCCCCTGAATTGACTAAATAACAACAATCTGGTAAACAGAGATTCACAAAGCACACATGATTCCCTGTTCCCCACAGAGGATGCAAACATGCCTAAGACAAGGTCTGCCCTCCAGTACTTTATAATTTGGCTAGGAGAAAGCAATATGACAAAGCAATAAAATAATATTTCAGGTTCACAAGAAATTGGGCAAAGTAGTACATAAATAATTGGCAAATTAGTTGCTTAGACAACCCATGCACTCAGAGTAGAGAGAGATCATATGGACTGGAGCAGGGAGAGGTTGGAGAGAGGAATTGGTATGACAAAGTTTCCTTGGAAGATGTGAAACTGAGCTGTGTCAATATTGACAGTCTCTATATAATATGAACTAATGTGCAGGAAAGAAATAATTTAAACACTTTATGAAATAGACTCCTGTCAGCCTAACTGGTATGGAGAGATGGTAATCCCCCACTACACAGTTATGTTGCATAGAAAAGTGTGTTAACAGCAGAAAGGGGCTGGAAATATTTTTAATCTTGTAGGTGAGCTATTTAATAAACTACTTACTGGCTTTAGTCATTTGTCCCTGTTTCTCCAGCATTACCTTAGGTAACTGGGTGGTATGCTAATCAAAGAAAAGTCATTAGTCTGTCTAATGTTCAACCTAAATCAGTATCAAATAAATGTTTCAAACAGAAAGATATTTTGAATAACATTCTACTTTCTAAAATATTATCTGGCTTCCTATGGAATTGGAGGATCAAAGGTGGGATGAGGAACAACTTGGAAACTAAAAGAAATTGTTGAGAGAAGTATTAGAGAAGATGTGTTGTCTAATAAAGATGCATTGTTTATTATCAATTTTAGAATGGAGGATTGAAATCTTTTTTTCATTTTTATTTCTTTGTCAATGAAAGAATATTCTGAGTAAGTGATATTTTGTCCCCTCTTTGCCTTTAGTCATTCGTTCACTCTGTCTCAGTGTGGATTGCTGACTAATCAATCCTATTTTGCACTGTGAAGCAATTATCTCTTTGTCAAGAATTCTATTCCAAGTCTGTAGACAGTGGGGGTTGGGGTCAGAAGCAATTGTAGCACTTAAAAAAAAAAAATGCTTGCACCTATTTTTATTTCTTTAAAAGGAAATAAAATCCAAATCAGAAAAACTAAGGATAAAGAATTTTTTTTGAATGTCCCCCTTCAGTAAATGTATGTTTATCATAACTCCTGTGGTACTCATGAATTCAGTTGTTTGCTTTTGAATTGAAGAAGGACTATAGGGGCAATGACTGAAAGCTAGCTTTGCCTTCCTATGCTAATTATCCTGCAGGATCCAGGACAAGGAGCAAGAGGGCAGAATCAGACTGCCCAGGGCCCATGGATGGATAGCTTTGTGGCAAAGCAAAACAAGAAGAGTAGATCACAAGAGGTAATTAGATTGCATCGTTTGTGCATGTGTCATTTTCTAACACCTAAATATATTAGATTTGTGTCTTGTCCCCTTCCTTAAAAGAATTAATGGCAATCAAAAAAAATAGAGGAAAACCTCTGCTGATCAGTGGTTAAGTTAAACAAAGTAGATAAAACCACCTAAATTATGAGATTTCAGCTTCATGTGTGTTTTCTGCTTGTGCTGCTTCTACTTTCAAAATAAATCAAGTTTTGCCCTTCCAGGCAGGACAGAAAACCATGCAGCCAGGGAAGCAAAGGAAATTAACTTGAAATCTATAGAAAGGCAAGACAAAGCAAGTAAATATAATCGGATTTCTACTTATAAATTCAATTCTATTTGCTTTTGAATTGAGTAAAGACTGGGCAATACCTGAAAGCTAGCATCTCTGCTCCATCATATTTTTGGGGAATTGATTACAAGTGTTGTCTTATAAATAAAGTTAGTTTTGTCTTCCAAAGGAGGAAAGAAAGCCTAATGGTCAGATGGATAGAGGAAGAAATCCACTGATTAAAGGCATGATGTAGTGAGAATATGCTTTTATTAAAGACAACTGAGAAGGGTTGTGCTCTCATCTAAAGGCAGAAAACCCATACTGAATCAAGTATTACTCAGGAATCATCAGTCATTAAGTCTCAATACAGTGTAGAACACAGCAAATAAGTAACAGATTATGGGGAGTGGAGAATCCAGGAATTAGTTGTCAGTCCATCAAAGAGTTTAGGAGAGAGAGAGAGAGACAAAGAAACATACAGACAGTTAGTCAGACAAATAGGTAGAGAGAGAGAGAGAAAGAGAAAGAGAGAGAAGACTAAGAAGAAGAAAGTCAAACCTTCTCTGATATTAACTCTATATTTTCAAAAAGTAGATTTCAAAATATTCAGAGAAAGACCTAATTCTAGCCCCCAGGAAGTCTTCTAGTCAATATGCTATATAGCAAAGAGAGTGATTTCTTAAAGTATGGGTCTGTCTGGGCTTGATAAGCTACAGTAGCTTTCTATCACCTCCAGAATAAAAAAAGTCCTCTATCAGGTGTTTAATGATCTTTAGAATCTAGTCCCTTCCTGCTTTCCTGCTCTTCTCATTCTATGCTTTCCTCTATGAATGGCATCAATGGCCCAATGTTTTTGGGGAGAACTTGAGACTCAAGTTAGTGGAAAGATCTCAAAAAAATTCTGAAGAAACAAGTAATTATTCTGATGAGGAAAAAGAAAGGAAATTGACTGAAGAGACTGATATTCCTATATACTTCAAAGAATAGAGAAAAAATTCTGATGAATACTTTTCATCCAGTGTAGTGGAAATTATAAATTTGAAATTAGTAGATCTGGTTTCAAATCTCAGCTAAGTTGCTTCCTACTCCTATTACCTTGGGCAATTTATTTAATTCACTTCCTAGACCTTCCTTGTTTTCCCTCTCTATACTAAGTGAAGGCTTAGTTTACATGAACTCTAAACCATGTGCATTCTTAACTTGAAATTTGTGAACTTAAAAAAATTATAAGTGTATTTTAATATAATTGATTTCCATTATAATCACATGTATTTTCTTTCATACCTCTAAAACATTATTCTGAGAAAGAATCTAAAGACCAAACAACCAAAAATCCCCATAACATTTAACAAAGATTAAAAAGCCCCTCTCTATGGCCTCTTTCAACCATAAATCTGTGATTCTCAGAAGTTTGTTTATCAGATGCCTTATAGAAGGAACTGACCTATAAAATCTGATTTGGTAAGAAACAGGAAAGCCCAACCCCCAAATGCCCTCTTTTTAAGCTTTTACAAATAGAAATTTATTTCTCTGGCTGCCTTTCACCATATTTTCCCCTAATAACTGGAATGTCTCTCCCAACCTCTTTTAAGCTGTTGTTGCTGCTGCTACTGCTACTGCTGTTTTGTGATTTCATTTATATCCTACTCTTCATGGCCCCATTTGGGGTTTTCTTGGCAAAGAAAACTGACATACTTGCCATTTCCTTCTCCAGATCATTATAGAGAGAAGGAACAGAGGTAAACAGGATTGCGTGAGCTGTGTAGGATCACATAGTTAATAACTATCTGAGGCCAGATTTGAAACTCTGGAAGTGATTTTTTTTCCTTCCTTTAGGCCTGGAGCTCCATCCCCCCTGCAACCTAGTTGCCCATGCATAAAAACCTAATTCAAAGGTGACCCTGCTTCCAGCCCCCAGGAAGTCTTCCAGTCAATGTGTTATGTAGCAGAGAGAGTGATTTTCTGAAATTACAGGTCTGCCTATGCTTGATAAGCTACACTGGCTTCCTGTCACCTCCAGAATAAAAAAAAAAAAAAAAATCCTCGATTTGGCATTTAATGATATTTAGAATCTGGCCCTTTACTGCCTTCCTGCTCTTCTCATATTATACTTTCCTCTAGGAACTCTACCATCAAATGATATCTATCTGCTTCCTTGCATGTGCTATACTATTTCTGGCTTTGGGGACTTCACTGACTGTCTTTCATGCCTGGAATGTCCCATCTCTGAGTTTTCCTGGCTTCCTTCAAGATTCAATTCAAATGATGATTCATGCCAATTCCAATAGATTTGTGATGGAAAGAGCCATCTGCATCCAGAGAGAGGATTATGGAGACTGAATGTGGATCACAATATAATATTTTCACCTTTGAATTTGTTGTTTGTTTGCTTGCTTTTTTTCTTTCCCATTTTTTCCTTTTGATCTAATTTTTCTCGTGCAGCATGATAAATGTGAAATTATGCTTAGAAGAATTGCACATATTTAATCTATATTGGCTTATTTGCTGCTGGAGTAGGGAGGGAGAAAATTTTGTAACACAAGGTTTTGCATGGGTTCCAAACCATTTTTGCATGTATTTTGAAAAAAAAAAAAACTATTATTATTATTTTTTTAAAAGATTCAGCTCAAATCATACCTTCTGTAAGAGGTCTTTCCTAGTGCTAAATTGAAAATAGGTTCCCCCTTTGAGATTGCCATTCATTTATTCTATACTGTCATATATAAAATTGATTTTTACCTTTCTGGCATACATAGATACTTATCGACTGACTAACTAATAACTGGAATGTCTCCCCCAACCTCTTTTAAGCTGTTGTTGTTGTTGCTGCTGCTACTGCTACTGCTGTTTTGTGATTTCATTTATATCCTACTCTTCATGGCCCCATGTACTGAAAAAGATCTGAATTCAGATCCTAATTCCAACACACACAGACTATGTAAATATTGGCAAATTACTCAATCTCTCTGAGCTCCAGACAAATTTGTAAGTCTATAATGCATAGAAAAGGTGGCAAACTGCATTAGAAGAAGTTCCCTTATTTCTATATATCAATTAAATTGCATGTCCAGTACCCAATTCCTTGTCCCTCCCCTATAGTACAAAGGAAAAAAAGGAAGAAAGATGATAGAATCCCATTAGGAAGGAATAGACTTGAGGCAGAAAGAAAAGAA
Organism: Antechinus flavipes; assembly: GCF_016432865.1. Taxonomy (NCBI): domain Eukaryota; kingdom Metazoa; phylum Chordata; class Mammalia; order Dasyuromorphia; family Dasyuridae; genus Antechinus; species Antechinus flavipes. Next base: position 124,340,900 of record NC_067398.1, on the reverse strand, counting down.
GCAAAGAACAAGCTTTGTTTACTTGACAATTTTACCTCTAATTAACTGAATTTATTGAATTCCTACAACTTTTAACTTTAAATTTTTCTTTGTCAAAATAGATATCTGACCTAGAAAAGGGAACTATGAGGGAATGGCAAAAGGAGAGTCTGACAAAGGTGGAATATATTTTACCTATAGGATCCTCACTTTGAAAGTATTTTTATAGATACAGATTAAATGTTTGTTTTCAGTTTTATAACAAAAGCATCTTGAGCTCAAAATAAATGTATCATCTTTAAATTGGAAACTAATCAAATCGATCCCTTTAGAGTTTGCCAACCACTTACTAAGACATGAAAAGAGCACTTCTTTGACATTGAGAACATTGTTTTAATGTGGCCTTGAGTAAATATAAAATAGTTCATTTAAAATGAGTTCTATTAGTCATGTTTCATTAAATAGGACTTGTTCTAAGTACATTAGAAAGAAAGCCAATTTTGCTTCCTAATGGATATGATAATATCAGGCTACTGCCTGGAACTTTACAAATCTGCTTTTCTATTTCAGCATTTATTAACACTAAATCCCTTTTCTAATTCTCAGAGCTTTTTGATAACAATGTACAATTTAACAAAATCTCAGAAAAACGCCACAAAAGCCCAATGTTATTTAGACCCAGTGTCTTGATTTCCTGAGCAAAACAAATAAAAATTAAAGTTAAGATCTTAGTGGAGTAAATAAAAATTTAGAAGTTAATTTAATAAATGAATTGTTCTCAACAAATATGTTGGTTATATCAGAGCTCTTTGCTGTATATCAGCTAGAGGATTCAAGCTCTCAGCTGAAGGGCTGATGTAAGATGGTGTGAACTTTTCCCACCAATAGGGGAATTCTTGCAATGCCCAGCATTCACTATGCAGAACAGCTATAGTTGAATTCTTATTTTAACCATTCTAACCTTAGAAAGACTTGATATCAGTACGTAGTTCGTGGATTGATGCTCTTTGTTAGAGGATCATTGGAGATAATTATTTTCATTATGTTATCCAGTTATTTGAATGATCTAGAAGTATGAATGGAAAATATCTTTGAAATAAAAGTAAGTTCAAAGATATCACAATAAACAGCTGGTGAGGCATAAAACAGGAAGGTGAAATATCAACAAAAATAAAGATTGGATGAATAAAACAAAACAGACTTCTTTCCTGAATGACGAAGGAGTAAAAGGGAGGAAAGCCAAGTGGCTAAAGATCTCAAACACATCCAATTACTGTTTTCATAGTGTTCAAGGAAGTAGAAAAAGGAACAGGCATTTTTTTTTTATTTGGTATGTTGATGAGATTAACTATCATGACCAAGCAAGCAAATTTCTAACAATGTAGGTGAAAGAGGAGATTCTTTGCCTCAGTCACTATCTAACCTAAATCACTGAATGAGTTCTTCCTCCAACAAATTGAAACCTATTGGAGACCTTAGCTTAAAAAGGCCAAAATCTCCTACTTCATTCAAGGCCATCTACAGTCATCCTCATTTATATCTGGCCACTGGACCCAGAAGCTCTGAAGGGGAAAATGAGGCAGATGATCTTACACAGCCTTCGTTCACCTAACTCCAATTTAGTTGCTTATCATAGCATCATCTCCCTGAGGTCATAGTCCTTATGGAGAATGAAGGCTAAACAATAACAACCAAATCAACAATTAAATTGATGTTAGACAAATTAAACAGAGGCAATGTGACATAAGGAAAGGGAAACTAAATTGATAATCAGTTGCCCTGAGTTCTAATGCTCATTTTGCCACTGAGTGGCTGTACAATCTTAGACAATTCAATAGTAACAATATTAATAATCTTTAGCATTTACATAGCACTTTAAAGTTTGCAAATCACTTTTCATGTTAGCTCAGTTTACCTACTAATCAATCCTATGAGTTAGATGCTATTATTATCTCCATTTTTAAAATGAGTAAACTGAGACTAATGAAAAAACTAGAAAATGTCTAAAGTAGCATTCAAACTCAAATCTTTCTGTTTTATGTCATATGATACTTATTCATGATGATCTTCTGAATCCCTCTAGCAATTTGTAAAATGAAAGGACTCCATTACATCACTCTTATCTCTCTTTTGCTTTACTGACAGCCAGGAAAGATATCCGTCTTTGTGTTTTTTCTTTTTTTTTTCTTTCTTTCGTTTTTTTTTTTTTTTTTTTTTGCTTTGTTTTTTTTTTTTTTTTCAATCTTATCCTGTCTTTATTATTATTGAAAATCCATCTTCCTGTTTTTACCTCACCGGCTATTTATTATGAGAAGTTCTTTGAACTTAATGATGCTTAAATTGTCATTGATTTGGAGATGGAAGGGATTTTAGAAGCTATTTAGTCTAACCCTGACATGTTACAGATGAAGCAAGAGAGGCCCACGGAAGATTAGGCACATCATCAAGATTGCTGTTTAGTCATTTTTCATTCTTGTCTGATTCTTTGTGACACCTTTTTAGGTTTTCTTGGCAAAGATACTGGAGTGATTTGCTATGTCCTTCTGCAGTGCACAGGATTGCTCAAATCACAAGGAATAAAGCTGGGATCTAAACTCAGTACTCATTCAAAATCACCAGTCCCCATTATCCCAAAACTCCTTGTTCCTATTCTATTAACTGTTTCATGCATCCTGTTTAAAAACAAAACAAAAACAGACCCTTTGGTTACAAAATTTGCAGAAACTCTATCTAAACAAACAATTCAAGAAACAATCCAGGAGCTTTAGAAACAGCTTTTGTTCATTGGGACCCTGGATCCTATCATCTGGGCTTTATGATTAATATAGTACTTCTGAAAGAAGCTTCCATTAGGACTTCTATCCAAATTTATAATGTTATGTTGGGTGATTAACTACATGACATACTTTAATATTCAGTTTTTATTCCAAAGATGCTATTAATTTTATCAGCTCATTATTTTCAAATGACACTTATAAAAAGTTCCCTGGCTTTTAAAACATCATGGCAGGATGACTTAAATGCTTGTCATTTGGAACCATACTCTTATCAAAAATATTTACTTTAATTGGTTTACTCACCTCTTATTTCCTTAATGATGCACAATGATATTTTAAACTACAAAATAAATAAGAAACTGAGTAGCAAAAAGGAATTTTAGACAGGCAAAATCCAGACCCCACTTAATTCCCATCCTAAACCACTATATGGATTTATGTCAGTAATCATCTGAGATTACTTCATATCTCATCCAACTGACATAGGAAGTGCCACTAACTGTAATAATTATCCCCACCCAACTGTTACCTCATTTGCAGATGTAGATGCCCCCAATGTCATCATGATGTATATATTTTATATTATTTCCCTGAAGAAAATAAAGAAAAAGCACCAAAAAAAGGAAAAAATTGAAAACAAAATAATAAAGAAAATCAAACTCCAAAAGCATGAAAGAAGGGAATAAATGAATGTTTTTGCTTTCCTGTCTTGGACAAGAAGTCATAATACATTAGTAAAAAGGATTATTTGCTCATTTTTATGGATTGTGTGACCTTGAAATAATTACAAATGTTTTTGATAAACTATTTTTCCATTGTTGATATCACTTTCCCTATTTATCTTGAATGGTTTAATTGACAGCATGTTTCAGAAATCAATGATAAAATTTTTATATTGTGAAATGTAAGATATGTGAATATTTTATTAGTTATAAAAATAAAATGTTAATATAAAATGATGAAATACTATTGTTTGTACTGTTGAATTTGGTGTATTTTTCTTTCCAATCTTCTCATACTTTACTCTCCTACATATACTCTATAATCCAAGAACATTCCTCCCACAAAACATTCCGTTTCTCCATTTTTTTGTATTTTCACTGTCTATCCTCCATTCCTAGGGTGCTCTCCCTCTTCATCTCCACCTACTGGTTTCTCTGGTTTCTTTCAATTGCAGCTAAAATTTTGCCTTTAGTAGGAAACTCATCCAAGTCCCTTTTAACACTAGCGCCTTCCTTAACTTGATTTTCTTTGATGTATCCTGCATATGTCTTGTTCCTTGCATGTTATCTCATCAGCTAGAGAATAGGAACTATCTCCAATACTGAACACAGTGTCTGCCATATAGCAAACGTATAATAAATACATGTTGACAACTTGATTTTCATGAGGAATAAATGAACAAATATGAGTATCCTTAGATAAATATTGTCATAAAATGGTACGATGTGTCATGGTTCACATAGCCAAAATAACATTAACTTTGATTTATCCAGAGCTCACTAAATTTTCTACTGTTCTTACCCACACTGACCTACAATGGTTCTAATGAGAAATGTGTATGACTAAATGTGTATGACCACTCAGGAAGCAATACAATTAAATCCATGATGAAATTAGAGGCCAAATCTTTATATACAAACTATTGGTTTCATATGGAAGGAGCATAGTTCCAGCAGAAAAACACTTTTCTTCTGAGGCTCTACTGAGACCCCATTAGGCCCTGAAGAACCAACACAGTAGAGCGCTATTCCCACAACCTTCCTACTAATGCCTTCTTCTCTATTCCCTCTTTTTGATGGAAACTGACCTCTTCTAGACCTAACTCCTTTAAAAGTAGCCCAAAGCTCCCATTCCATTCTAATTTTCAAACCCACTCCTCTCCTCTCAAAAGTCATTGGCCATTCCTTCCCATTCTCCTAGCCCAAAGTAAAGTGAGCACTTGGATGAGTACCAAGTCATTACAATTCTTCCAGAAATATTGAGAGTCACTAGATCTTACCAATTACCTTGTCAGTCAGTGCTCCAAAGGAATTTTCTAGGAATGCTGCTGATTAGCTCTGTTTTATATGCACTTCCTCAATATAAATGTTCTTCAAGAGTAGGACTGTTTTTCAGATTCCGTCCCCAGTGCTTAGCACAATGTTAAACTGAAAAGAGCTGAAATTCCTTTGAAAATTTTCATATAACATGTGTAAATCTGGCATGTGCATGGAAGACTCTTTTTGAAAGTGAGTTTAAGGCTACATTGTTTTGTTGTTGTTGTTTTGCTTTTAAATATGATCATCATGAATATGGAAATATGTTTAGAAGAATTGTACATGTTTAACCAATATCAGATTGTTTGCTATCCTGGGGAGGTGGGACAAGGAGAGAAGGGGAAAATTTTGGAACATAAGATTTTGCAAAGGTGAATGTTGAAAACTATCTGTAATGGGCAAGAATTCTTACAAGGTGTTAAATCAGTGGAATTGATAATACAATAGTTATCTAGTTTAGCATGGTGATTAATAGTTCTCTTGTTCAGTATGATTGAATTAATCTTACAATAATGTTTCCCTAGTGATATAATGATTGGCTTATACTCAATATGACAAATGGATTTCATTGTAATAGAGTAATTATAATAGAGTCAGACCTAGAGAGGATTCGGAGTCAGACTCGGAGAAGACAGAAGACTGGAGGCTGGAGTTCAAGGTCTCAGAGCCAAAGAGAGACATGCCATATTAATCAGCCTTGTGGTGGCTGGCCTGTCCTCCTACTTCCCCCACTGAGACCAAGGCCCCTCTGAAGGCCCTCCAAAAAGCTAATCAGGTCCCAGGTGAAGGAGACAGACTGTAAAGGAGATAATAAAGAATTTGGAATTTATCCCTGGCTATTGTCATGGTGATTATTCAGCTGAAATGAAGACTGGTCCAAAGACCTCCAGAAAGCTAACCAGAACACCACAATTACTTTTGCATGTATTTGGAAAAATAAAATACAATTGATATTAAAAAAATCAATAAAAATGATCGATAAGGAAAAAAAAAGTAATGGGAATCTGGTATTTTCTGCATCTTTCAACTAATTTGTGCTATGGTATTTTTGTAGTTTACTGTGGAATACTGTCTCTGAAACCTTGCCCATTCTCTTTGGCCTTTGATGATTATGTCAATTATTCTTATTTTTTGGTATGTTATGGATTATTTTATTGGGTATAGGTTGTATTTGGGGAAGCCTAGCACTTCTGGTGTAAGGGTTGCTGGACCCTTTTCAGTGTCCAACTCTCACCTGTGGCTCTAAGAAGCATGTGCAGAGGTCATATTTAAATCACCAGTAAAACATTTTGACAGAAGGGCTAACCCAGACTGAGGGCAATAGAGATCTCAAATCCTTTGGTGAATTAGGGAATGTCCTCTGGTGGCATAAGTGGATGAGAACAATTTGTTCCAATGGCCACCAGGGAGGCTAGTGAAGGCTAAAATAGGAATGCTTAGAACTTGGTCAGGCGTCAAAGATATAAAATCATCCATTGCATCCCAAGATATCATTTGAGTTTGTCTTGCTACTGAATTATAATGATTCTGGAGGAGATTGAGGCCATCAACTTTGCCCAACTCTGCCTCTCTTAATCCAGTTTATGCCCAAATGTAAAGAAAAAAAGACCAAAAAAATGATTATTTTATATATTGTATTAATAATTCTTTTCATTTATTTTTGCATAGATGAGAAAGCAATTGTATGAGTCAGTTGTCATTAATATTCTTGTTTGACTTTTTTTGCAATTAGATCTGAGATATTTTCCTGCACTTTTTTTATCTTCAGATTCCTTGTGAATTAATCTCTTGATCTTAAAATTGTAATGCCTGTAAAAAGGACTTCCTTTATATCTGTTTGTTCTAGACTAGCTGCTTTATAAGTGGACAGGATATCTGTATGTATCTGATCCCTACTCCACTCCACCCCCATGAGCCAAAACTAAATATAATTGTTAATTTAATAGTTCATCAATAATATTGCACATCTAGAAGATTGTGGCCATCTAATTCAGCATCTTATTTAACAGAAGAGAAACCTGAAAGCCAAAAATATGTGACTTATTCAAGGTCTCATGACCATTTCTCTGCAGATTCTGGATTAAAATCAAATCCTTTGATTTTACCTTTAGTGATCTTTCTACTAAATCCAACTTATGATTCAATAAGGTCCCTGCAGTAGCCTTAGTTAACTTCCACAAATGTAATTGATTATCCCAGAATTAAAGTTTTGTTCCCATTCTTAGTCCACTTCTGCTCCATTTCTTTCACGCCTTTCTTCTTCCCAAATTCTTCTCTTATATTAAAAACTATTCTTTTCCCTCTTCCCATAACTCATCTCTCCTTCCAATTACTTTTAATAAATAAATTTCTTATAGCTTTTCTTTCAAGAAAAAGCTTTACTCCTGACTTTCCTTCCTATTGGCAAGGTATGTGCCAGGAGAAGTTGCATAGTAAGTTAAAAATTTGCTTGAGCCAAAAAGCTAAATGTAACTGAGCAGTGTATCAGCGAGCAAAGAGTGCCACACTCTGGAGAAAAAGAAATGATTGTCTTTTCAATATGTACATACATATATATGTGTGTATATATGTATATATATATGTATATATACACATACAAATATACATATTTTATTTGAACTCAAATATTATTTTCTACTTCCTTTACAAAATGACTGCAAAATTAATTTAATCTTTTTAATTGAAAGAATTTTTTCAGGTGACTTATTTTTGTTTCTATTCATAAAATTAATGATACTTGAATAAACCCTATTGGAATGTATAAATGGATAGGAGTTAGACCTGAATTTTCACTGATGAAAGGAATTCCCTGTATAAGGGAAATATAATATAGATCAATACCTCCTCAGCAATGTGTATGGTCTAAGAGAGTTGTTTTTTAAAAGGTTAAGTGCCTTGTCCAGGGTCACATAAACAATATGTGCCCACGTTGGGATTTGAATCCAAGTCTTCATGGATCCAAGATCAGTTCTGGTATTCACTACACCAAGTTGCCTCTATCACAGACATAGCGTGCTTGAGGTGAAAAGTTCTGAATTCTAATTCTGACCTTACTATATGTATTGCAATTGATTTAATTTCTTTGGGCCTTATTTTCCTCACCTATAAAATAAAGAGGAAAGAGGGTAGAGTCGATGATCTCTAAGGTCACACTTCACTAAACTTCTATGAAAAAGTCAACTACATGACCAGAAACTGGAAACTGAGTGGATGCTCATCAAGTGGAGAATGGCTGAATAAATTGTGGTATATGAATATTATGGAATATTATTGTTCAGTAAGAAATGACCAGCAGGATGATTACACGAACTGATGCTGAGTGAAATGAGCAAAGCCAGGAGATCCCTATATACTTCAACAACGATACTATATGATGATCAATTCTGATGGATGTGGCTCTTCAACAATGAGATGAACCAAATCAGTTCCAATAGAGCAGTAATGAATTGAACCAGCTATACCCAGCAAAAGAACTCTGGATGACTAAGAACCATTACATAGAATTCCCAATCCCTATATTTTTGTCCGCCTGCATTTTTTATTTCCTTCACAGGCTAATAGTATTCTATTTCAAAATCTGATTCTTTTTCTACAGCAAAATAACTGTATGAACATGTATACATATATTGTATTTTACTTATATTTTAACATATTTAACATGTATTGGTCAACCTGTCATCTGGAGGAGGGTGAAGGGAAGAAGGGGAAAAGTTGGAACAAAAGATTTTGCAACTGTTAATGCTGAAAAATTACCCATGCATATATCTTTTTTTTTGCTTCGGTAATACTTTATTTATTTTTCCAATACATTTTTTAAAATGTACTTAGTATTTTATTTGTCCCTAGTTACTTGTAAAAAACAATTTTTAACATTTTTTTTAAACTGAGTTTCTCCCTTTCTCTCTCCTCACTCTGTCTCTTTGAGAAGGCAAGCAATTTGATATAGGTTATATATGTATAGTATTTCCATTTCCATATCAATCATGGATATGACTGAAAATATTGTGAAAGAAAATGTGGGTTTTTAAAAACCTCAAGAAAAATAAAGTAAAAAATTTAGTATGCTTCAATCTGTATTCATACACTGCCAGTTCTTTCTCTGGAGATAGACAGCATTTTTCATCATAAGTCTTTCAGTTATCTTGGATCATTGTATCTCTGAGGATAGCTTAATTATTTACAACTGACCAACTTAAAATATTGCTGTGACTTTGCACATGATACATTTCACTTTGCATTTGTTCAACTGAGTCTCTCCAGATTTTTCTGAGGACATCCTAATCATCATTTCTTATTTTACAAAAATAGCATTTAATTTTCCCCTCAATTACATGTCAAGAAGAGTTTTAGCATTCATTTTTACAAGATTTTGAATTCCAATTTTTTTTTAATAATTATAACTTTTTATTGACAGAACCCATACCTGAGTAATTTTTTACAACATTATCCCTTGCACGGACTTCTGTTCCTACTTTTCCCCTCCCTCCCTCCACCCCCTCCCCCAGATGGCAAGCACTCCTATACATGTTAAATATGTCACAGTATATCCTAGATACAATATATGTGTGTAGAACTGAACAATTCTCTTGTTGCACAGGAAGAATTGGATTCAGAAGATAAAAATAACCCAGGAAGAAAAACAAAAATGCAAACAGTTTACATTCATTTCCCAGTATTCTTTCTTTGGGTGTAGCTGCTTCTGTCCATCATTGATCAATTGAAACTGAGTTAGATCTTTTCTTTGTAGAAGAAACCCACTTCCATCAGAATATATTCTCATACAGTATCATTGTTGAATTTATATAATGATCTCCTGTTCAGCTCATTTCACTTAGCCATGCATATATCTTGTAAATAAAAAGCTATATAATAAAAAGAAAAAGAAAAAAAAAAAAGAAAAAGTTAACTACATTATGTATTTCCTTGGATGACCAACAATAGCTACCACCAAGGAGAGACTAAACCTTGGGGCTGAAGAAAATTGCTGAGAATTAAGAGTTAATGCCACTGATTATATTATAATGCCACCTGATTATATATAGCTTGGTTTATTTATCTGGCCTCCCTAGAAAATAATGGGGTTAGACTAAATGATCTGTAAAATTTTGTCCAGTACTAAATTCTCTGTTATTTTAAAATGCAAATATATTATTGTTGTTGTTCATTCATTTTTCAATCATATCCAATTCTTCATAACCTTATTTGGGGTTTTCTTGGCAAAAAAGACTGGAGTAGTTTGCTATTTCCTACTCCAGCTCATTTTACAGATGAGAAAACTAAGGGAAACAGGGTTAAGACAAATGCTGTATAGATCTTCCAGTGCTGGCTTCCAGAAAACTTGGTCTCCTATTCAAATAAAAAGAAAAAAAAAACTTTTTCCAGGCAATATCATGTTTCCCTGATAATAAGACTTATCCCAAAAATAAGCCCTCCCCTTACTGTGTAAGATTCTTCTAAAATAAGGCCTCCCCCGAAAATAAGCCCTATTGAGATTGTTACTGTCGTGAAGGTGCTACACGCTGCATTATGGTACCCTCTGTATGCACTGTCCTCCCCTCCTCCCCCCCCCCGGGGTGAAACGCACTCCGCGCCCTGAGCTGCATCCAATCAGAGCTGCAGCAGTGAGCACCTCATCCTGTTCTTCCCCAGTGATTTGCTTGCTGGCGCCATTGAGAGCAGTGCCACGGAGAAGAGCTGAGGCAGGACAACATAAAAACCCGGTATGTAAGCGGGAGTGAGGGGGCATGATGAAGATAAAAGGGGCATGATGGAGGATAAAAGAAGAACTCAGGGGGCATCATGGAGGATAAAAGAAGAACTCAGGGAGCATGATGGAGGATAAAAGAAGAACTTAGGGGGCATAATGGAGGATAAAAGAAGAACTCAGCCAGCACTCACTGCACTAAAGAAATGAAGAACTTCCTTGCAGAGAGAAGAATAGATCAAGTAATGATTCCTGCAGGAATGACTGCCTATCTCCACACCCTTGATATTGCAATAAACAAGGACCATTTGAGCATGGAAGTCAATGACTACATTGAAAATAGAATGGAAAGAAATCAGCGTGGAAACTTTGTGAAGCCCTGTCTGCAAGAAGTCGTGACTTGGATGAAGAAGTCATGGGATAAAATTACTGACAGCTGTGTCGCCAAGGCACTACGAGCAGGTTACCTGGACAAGACATGTTCATTTAAAGAGAGCTATATTGCTGGACATGACAGATTGGGTCCACTTCTTCTGAAGGAAATAGAGGCGCAAGACATCCAGGACGGAATTCAGGGTATGGACACTTATGACGATGTTGTTGAAGAAGATGATATGATCATTATTGAATAAAGGTACTTTTTTTTGTTCACATTTACCTGTTTATTAAAATTGCTGTCAATGTTCATTAAAATAAGCCCTCCCCTGAAAATAAGCCCTATGGTGTTTTTCTGTCCAAAAAAAATAATAAGATCCCACTGTTTCATAAAATTTCAAAATTTAGACCAAATTGATTTATGTCTCCTATTCATTGGACAAGCTTTTCTTGATTTTTTTAAACTATAGTTTAAGAACTCTGTAACTTACACACACACACACACACACACACACACACACACACACACACTTATCATGCTGGTTTTTTAAGTCCATAGTAGTAGTATACATGGTACAAAGTAGAGTGCATGGTATTACCTCCACCCTTCGATAGGACAGGACCATGGTATAGTTTGTATGAGAGTGTAATAGCCACCTGTAGGGTGAGGAAATGGGTTTCAGCTTACCCTATTCCCCTCAATTATCTAATTGAGTGATTTAGTCTTCAACACAACCACATCTGCCCATCATACATTATTAACTCAAAGCTTTCTCCACAATCCACCCTTCTTGCTGTGCAAGCTCTTATCTCTTTTGTATCATTCCCTCTAGAACAGTTATAACCTTATTAAGATGTGGGAAACAATTTGGGAATCTTCTCTTTTACCTCCACCATATTCATTTCCTATCCACTCCCATCCCACATCATTTTGTGGTTTAGAAAGTATGTTCTTTTTAAATTTTTTTTTCCTGATGGAGTGAGTGATTAATAAGCTTGAAGATAATTCATCTAAGGCACTTATCTCAAGAGCATTCATAAATATAATCTCATTTGATTGGAGCAAGGCTGTTGCTGTTGTTGTTTGTCCTTTGTTTTTGAAGAAGCCCCTGTAATCAGGGAGGTAATGCCATGACATGCAAGTGAACTGGAGTTAAGTCAGGGAGGACTGTGCAATGTCAGCTGTCTCACTTTCCCCCAGAGCTATCTGGATCCAGTGGCAAGATATAGATAAGGATGACTGAAAATAGTCCTGGATGAAAAGCAAATAATCCAATCAAGAAGGAATGGTACTTAATGTTTCTATTTTATAGATGAAAAAATTGAGAGCCAGAGAAGCCTTGGAGCTATTCCTGATACCTGAGTTTATGACAGACATTTCATTATGTTTTTCTCCAATTTAATTATGTTTTTCTCCAATTCAATGGTCTATGGTGAATGAATAACCTACTCTTACTCCTTAAGTAGGTCAAAAGGATAAGAAGATTCTCCTTTGTACTACTAAAAGAGCATTTAGTGCCCTGGGACAAAGTGAATATTCTTCTATTCCTCTGAGCTTGCTTTGAATTCCCTGAGCAAGTACAGTACTTAGTAACTTCCTTTAAAAGACAAAAGAGCAGCAAAATAAGAGTTAGTCTGTTTTTGAATTTTACTTCCTGCCATTTGTAGCAGAAAAAAATATTTCAATTCCTATGTGTTAGATTAATGTTCTTTACCTCTTCAATATATATCAATAAATGTCAGCTCTTTCAAAGCATCCATCATTTCCACATGGGCTTCTTACGAACTTGATCTGAGCAGGAAGCAACTGGTGTAAACCAGTTTTGTGTTTCTACTAAGAATTTTTCATTTCCAAGTATACTCTTCATTTATGGAAAGTGGGAGTGGGGCATTTAGTGTATCCTTTTCTCTTCTAGCTTTGTTTTGGGAAATTATTATTTCAAGATTCAAATTCTTAGCTATAGGTGTAATGCTGGAGAAACTGAGCAAAACGGAGATTAGAGACCAATTTAATAGTTTATTAAATGGAAAGATATACTGGGACCAAATGGATCCATGTGGCCCCAGGGCTAGACGAGACTATCAACTCAAAGAATCCAGCATTGAATATTAGACAGCAAGACTCTTTTATAGGATAACAAGAACAATGACATAATGGGGGAGGTACCTGGATGGGGATAACCTAATGGGGGGAGGCACCTAGGATGACAGTGAAATAGCTCAGGCAATATAATTCAAGATGACTATAGTAATTCATAATTTAGAAATAATTTATTTGTAACTGACCTAGATGGTGTGCATGGCCAGGATGGACCTCCAGTAAGATTCTGGCATGGTTCCCTGCCCAACTAAAGTAGGGATAGCCTTATAAGCAGCTAAATGAAACCATTTAAGTTTGAACTGGAATGCCAGAGAAACTGAGGCAGGAGAGAGATTAGAGAGTTTTTATTATTTTATTAATGGGAGAGTAAGATTGACTGGACAGGACTCTCGTCTCAAATTATCCAGTCAGACAAAGATAAAGATATACTGGGACCAAGGAATTCATGTTGGTCCCAGGTCTGGAGGAGACTGTCATCTCAAAGAATCCAGCGTCCAGCATCCACCGCCAGCCACCATTCTCCAGCAATGAATGGAGAATCTCTAACCTTTATATACCTTTTAGAGACAAAGAAGAGGGAAAGAGTAGGAAAGAGGAAGCCCAGCTGGAAAAGGCTGCGAATCAAAGAGGAACCCAGAGACAGGATGTCTGAATACCCAGAGATAAAGATGTTAGTGAAATACCTTGGAATATTTTAGAGGGATGTTGTAAATTCTCAAGGACAGAAGATAATCAGGAAGTCTACTCTCTTGTTTATCTTGCTTGGGTTAACAATTTATAACCTTAGACTAATTGGTCCTCAGCCTTCATGGACCAGAGGGAGATTTATAGCTTAGGGGAGTAATTAGGAAGACTGAGACAAGGGAAACTTGTACAAGGAAACTGAGTCAGGACAGTTAAAGAGAACTGTGGCATAACAGAACTAAGTAGGGAGTGGTGGGCCAGTCTTAATGAAACCACTTAACTGCCCTGAAGGGAGGGTCCCTGTCAGGAGAGTTTCAGGGCTCACCCTGAAGGTCAAGAAGGACAGTTTCAAGGAGGGAAGTTTAGGGTTCCCCCATCAGCCTTCTCATGATATTATCTTGAGGAAGTCACTGTGAGTCTGAGTCTCTAGGCTACAAATCTAGAGAATGGGGATGTGTGGGATGGGTGCTAGATATTTTTCCCAAAGTAACTAATCAGAGACATTGTAAGGTACAAAGAGAAAGCATTTATTTAATCCCTGCAGGGAAAGCCCCAGACACACACCTGGGAGCCATCCTAACTCCCAGCATCTGCTCGTGGAACCAAGCTCGTTTCAGGCTTGTCCGGGACTTAAAAAGCAAAAGACCCTAACCTTTTCATTAGGTTGATTTAAAGGACTTACCTATCCTTGATCAATGGTCACTAGTGTTGTCTATTTCCTGTGGGTCACATCACTTCCTGTAACTTCACTAACTTCTTGTATCTCAGGCTTCAAGTCTGGGAATAGGGATCATATGACTTGCTGAAACCTGAGGCTCAACTGGGTATAGGAATCATGTGACTTGGGTTTAATGTCCTAAACTTGAGAAAAGTTCATCCAATCAGTTTCATTCAGGAATAATGATAAACTCTCAAGATTATTTTATGCCAAATGCCATATAAGTGTGAAGTTTTATCATTGTTAACATCATTGGCTAATTTCAAACTGCTCCCTGCCACAGAACTCCACTAATATCAATGTCAATATTTTGAGATGGTATGCTGGTCTTGGAATGAAGAAATCCAGGCTCAAATTATGCCTTTGACACTAATTAGTCACAAAACTATGGCAGAGTCACTAACCCTTTCTAAATTTCAGGCAATTTTATAGCTATAATTAAGACATAGGTTAATAACATAGGTTAACATTATATAACTTATTGAGAGGAGTTTTCACATCATCATTGAATTCAATTTAATGTTTTGCATTGCTATAATTTACTTTTTTTTCCCCCTGAGGCAATTGGAGTTAAGTGACTTGCCCAGGGTTGCATAGCCAGGAAGTGTTAAGTATCTGAGGCCATATTTGAACTCAGATACTCCTGATTTCAGGACTGGTGCTCTATCTACCGTACCACCTAGCTACCCCTACAATTTACATTTTATATTACATAAATTATATTATATAAAGCTAATTTTTAATTACTGCTTATGCCACAATATTTTATGGAGTTATTCCCTTCATATATTTCAATGGAAGGTAAATTATGACATGTATGATGGTTCTCCTACGGGTGTGGTCTCCTGCTGATGGTTCTCCTAGCATGTGCCAGGCATTGTGTTAAGCACTGAACATCCAAAGAAAAGTGAAAATGATCCTTGCCTTTAAGAAGCCCACAGTCTGGCGGAGAAGGTAGCATGCAAACAATTAGGCACAAACAAGCTATATACATGAGATAGTCTAAGATAGTCAACAGAGAGAAGGCTCTAGAATTAAGGGGGAATCTGAAAAGGCTTCCTCTAGAAGGTAAGACATTAGATGGGACTTGAAGGAAGCTAGAGTGGCAGGAAGTAGAGATAAGGAGGGAGAGCATTGCAAGCACAGAGGACAGTTGTGGAAAAAGTGGAGAATTGGGAGATGGAGTGATTTATTTTTAAAAAAGCAAAAAGCTCAGTGTCCCTGGATTACAGAGTAGTGGGGAGAAGGGGAGAGACAGAGTAAAGTTTAAGAAGACTGGAAAGGGAGGAGGAAATTATGAAGAATTGACCATATTTGCATCCTAGAGAGCTTTAAACTTTTCATTTGAACATTTCTTGTGATTTATGCTGAGCTAGTAATTGAATGGTTAACTATTTCCCATCAGTGTGTTGACTGGGTCAGATCCCTATAGGCTCAGTGCCCAATATATTTCACACCTCAATCTAAATTCTCAAACCTCAGCATGATTTGATGTATTCTGGATAAAGAACAGGAAAGTTTTAACAATAAGTCACCAGAGGGAGATTGCTCCTTCCCAGCATTGGTTGCTCCAAGTTGGCAATATTTATTAGACTCTGTGCTTTGGTGGGGTCCAGTTAAATAGAAAAAATAATTGCTGCTCTTTGGGAGTTTGTAAGCCAACTTAAAGAGAGACGCATTATAGAGAAACACAAAATAAAATCACTAAGTGATAAATGAGTGATCCTGCAATAAGAGTGGATATGGTGCTTTTGTGGAAAGAACATGAGATTTAGCAAAATATTATTTCAAATCCTAGCTCTCCCACTTGCTTTTTAGGTAACTTTGAGCAAGATACTTATTCTTTCTGGGCCTCAATTTTCTCATCCCTTTGGAACTGAAAATCTTATTATTTTAAGTACTAAAGCAATTCTGAGAAGGTAGAGATTACTGTGAGATGTGATGATCAAGGAAAGCCTCAAGAAGAAAATAAGACTTCAGTTGGTGTTGAAAAATGGGCAATAGGTGGATTTAAGAGTGGGAATAAATTATAACAAGGGAGAATGATTTGAATATAGATTCAATAGAGAAAGGACAAAGTGTTTTCAGGGGAAAAAGAATAAATCAGTCTGACTACAGTAGGAGATAATATAAAAGAGCAATGGGACATGATGTTTGGAAAGCAGGTTAGTACCAGATTGTGAGGATCCAGAATCCTTTGAACACTAAATGAAGGAACTTAAATATTTTTCAATCAGGACTAACTTACTGAAGGTATTTAAGCAGTAAATTAATATGGTTGCAGTACAAAACAGATTTTAAGGGAAAGAAACTAAAAATAGACTATGCAGATTAGAAAACCTGGAAGTAGATTTATGTTGATATTTGAGAGAGGAAGAAGAGGAGGACAAATGATAATGGTTGAAAAATTTAAGAATACCTATCATTACCTTCATGGAAGATGAAGAAGGTGATAGGAACTTTCTGAGTTTACATCTTGTACAAAACATCTCTGATTTTTTTATTGAACCTTCTTATTTGTTCTGGTCTGGAAACTGTGTCATAGGTAAACATGTTTCCTCAAGCAAAAGTAAATGATGTTTTTGAGGCCATGTAAAAGAGGAAACTTTGTTCGGATGGATTTCTCAGGGAATAACATCATCATGGCATTTAGCCTATCTCTACACAGGAAGCTCAGTCCACTGAAGAATCCCATATGAAATCACTGATATTATGTGAACAAAAAGTTAATATGAAACCTCTCCCCCACTTGCTGCTGGAAACATCAAGAATTTGCTTGGTGTAACAAAAAGCAAATAGAAAGATACAAATTTGGCAGAGGGATACCATGCTCAAAGTCAGTAGAATACATGGTAGCCAACTTTTTGTTAGGCCTGGTCAGTTGACTCTACTCACTGTGCTCAGTGATGGGTTATATGAAGTCAGGAAAGGTGAAGGCTCCTGCCAGCAACAAGATAGCCAGTCAATTCTTTGTGCCGTAAGTCTTGGGCCCAAAAAAACATCCAAAATTTCTGCCCCATCATCTACTGAACTGAGTATCAAGGGGAACTTTTGATGTTGAGCCACCATTCCTTTTTATTGTCCTGCCTCAGTTTCCCCAATTGTTCTACTTCAGTTTCCTGAATTGTTCTGCTTTAATCCCCCTGGATTACAACCCCACCTCCTGATCATTAGGACTGATATAACTTTGGGCTAGTTACTCTAACGTTATAAATTGTAAATGTGTAAACTCAAGATAAGGGGGAATTTAGATTTCCTGGCTCCTAACTCCTCCTAAATCATCAATAATTTATGGTCCTACCCCAACCTGTCAGAACCAGATTGATGGTTCCTGCCTGGAGATTCCTACTCATCAGAGTTTGTACCTGAGCTTAGAGCTTGTATATATTTCATTAAGAACTCACATTTGCTGCTGGATGCTATGGATATCAGCCCTGGGGGCATCATGCCCCCAGCACAATCTCTTCCTCTCAGAAATCCAAATAAAATATTAAAAACTCTCTAATCTCGATCTTGCCTCAGTTTCTCCCGTATTACATTGATTGCTCAAGGGGAACTGAAGAAAGGAACAAAACAACAAAACTTGACACTTTCTAGGACTACTGGATCCCAAGATTTCTTATGTCTGGGGGACATAGGAGGAGGAGGAGGAGAATGACAGCTTTTCATATCAATGTCCTCCTGCCTCTTGGAGTGTAGCACTTCAGTTTCCTTTTCTGGATCTTCATCTATGTTGTACCCACTATCCATTGGCATCCTCCAAGGATCTGAGCTGATCTTTCTCTTTTTAATTTATACTGTCTCACTTGATCTTATCAGCTCTCATAGATTGAAGTTTCATGTCTATGAGGACAATTCCCAATCTATATATTAGGTCCTCATCTTTCTCCTGAATTCTAGTTTTGCCTATTGGCAGAATTATACTTGTCCTATAGACATTTAAAATTTAGTGTATTCAAAACAGAATTCATTATCTTTCTCCCAAGCCTATAACTTTCGAGAACTTCCCTATTACCATATAGGCCACCACCACCTATATATATATATAAAACAATGCGGAATGTTGGAGGGAATGTGGGAAAACAGGGACACTGATACATTGTTGGTGGAATTGTGAACACATCCAGCCATTCTGGAAAGCAATTTGGAACTATGCCTCTACTAGGCTTATACCCCAAAGAGATACTAAAGAAGGGAAAGGGACCTGTATGTGCCAAAATGTTTGTGGCAGCCCTGTTTGTAGTGGCCAGAAGCTGGAAAATGAATGGATGCCCATCAATTGGAGAATGGTTGAGCAAATTGTGGTATATGAATGTTATGGAATATTATTGTTCTGTAAGAAATGACCAGCAGGATGAATACAGAGAGGACTGGCGAGACTTACATGAACTGATGCTAAGTGAAATGAGCAGAACCGGGAGATCATTATATACCTCAACAACGATACTGTATGAGGAAGTATTCTGATGGGAATGGATTTCTTCGATAAAGAGAGCTAATTCAGTTTCAGTTGATCAAGGATGGACAGAAGCAGCTACACCCAAAGAAAGAACACTGGGAAATGAATATAAACTGCTTGCATTTCTGTTTTTCTTCCCTGGTTATTTATACCTTCTGAATCCAATTCTCCCTGTGCAGCAAGAGAACTATTCAGTTCTGCACACATATATTGTATCTAGGATATACTGTAACCTATTTAACATATAAAGGACTGCTTGCCATCTGGGGGAGGGGGTAGAAGGAGGGAGGGGAAAAATCGGAACAGAAGTGAATGCAAGGGATAATGCTGTTAAAAAATTACCCTGGCATGGGTTCTGTCAATAAAAAGTTTTAAAAAATTAAAAATTAAAATAAATAAAAAAATTTAATTTAATTTTTAAAAAATAAAATAAAATAAAACTGTGTTCCAAATTTTCTCCCTCACTTCCTCCCTTCCTCCTTTCCTAAGATCTTAAGCAATTTAATGTTATATATGTGCAATTATATAAAACATATTTCCATATTAGTTAGGTTGTGAAAGAAAAAAGCAGAACAAAAGGGGGAAAAATACACCAAAAAGGTGAAAATAGTATGTTTCAATCTATATTCAGACTCCATCATTTCTTTTGCTGGATGTGGATAACATTTTCCATCCTGAGTCCTTTGGATTTGTTTTGGATCACCATATTGCTAAGAAGAGCTGTCATTAGCTATTGGCCATCGCAAATGTTGTTGTTACTGCACCACCATCATTTTAGAAATTTAAAATTTACAACTTAGTTTGTGTCTTCTACTCTTTACCATCACTTATACCACATAGCTGATGGGCTGCTAAATCATGTAATTTCTTTCTCCATAACTTCTCTCAGATACTTTCCTTTTTCTCCATTTATAAGACCATCACCCTAGCTCAAGCATGCAACAACTTTCACATGAAATACTGATTGCAATAGCCTCCAAATTGGCCTCTGGGCCTCTAGTCTTTTCTTTCTCCAATCTATCCTCTACTCAACCACCAATGTGATTTTTTAAAAAGTGTAAGTCTGATCATGTTTTTCCCCTCCTCAATAAATTACAAATGCTCCCTCCCTATTACCGCTAGGATCTAGCTATATGCTCCTCTGTCACTTAAAGCTGTTCAAAAACTGTCTCCTCCTAAAAAGCCTTTTTAGGCTTTTTATACATCCCCTCCCTACACTATCTGGGACAGCCATATTTGCAAACAATGATCTAAGGCAATTCCAAAAGCCTAACAATGGAAAATGCTATCCACTTCCAGAGAAAGAACTATGGAATCTAAATGAAGACTAAAGCATACTATTTTCACTTGTTGTTATTGTTGTTAATTGATGTTTTCTTATGGTTTTCTCCTTTTGTTCTGATTCTTCTTTCACAATATAATTATGTGGAAATAGGCATGATATAATTGTACATGTGTAGCCTATATCAAATTGCTTGTTATATTGGATAAAGGAATGGGATACAGGGAAAGAAGGAGAAAAAAGTTGGAAGTCAAAATCTTATAAAAGGGAATGTGGAAAACTATCTTTCCATGTAATTGGAAAAAATGAAATACTATTAAATGAGGGAAAAAAAACCTGCTATATATTTAAAACAGACTCATTGAATTTTTAAAATTGATTTGTTTGGGTGGGTCATTTTCCTAACAAAAAACCTAGTTGTTCTTATGGTCCACCTTTGGGAATAGCACTCTGTTTTGATTTTTAGTAGTTTATTATGAGAACAAAAAGGGTGGGAGAAGAGTGATGGCTGAGAGAAGAATTGTATTATTAAAGGAGGGTGAAAGGCAAAAGATGAGGAAATAGGGAAGAAAGCAATTGCTATGACCCATCAAAGGATTCCTTTGACCTAGCCTGAACAAAAATTGTGGGGTCTATGTTGAGTGTAAACATCCCAAGTAGCCAGATTTCAGAAATATTATCCCTGCGGTATAAATTTAAATACAGCCAGCAATGTAATAATTTAAAAAAGAAATCCCTCTCCATTGTTAGCTGGGAAAGAAAAAAATTCCCTTTTGCAGTCCCATTATTCCCTATCCTTGCCATGTGACTTTTTCATTTGTTCTTATTCTCTTTAGAAGAATATGGCTTTAAACCAGAGGGTTATTGAAATCTGGAAACTTTTGCTATGAAGACTCATGAAGAGCAAGTAGACATTTGAACTGGGATTAGGACTTACTTCCTTATTCATTTTCTCACTTCCCAGATAACCATTTCATCCAAAGGCAAGGAGTTAGGAGGAAAAAAAAAAACCACATATGTATGTATGTATGTATGTATGTATATACATATGTGTATATCTTTTTTTTACTCTTTACAAAATGGTGTCTCCAAGTGAATTTTGACTGAGAAATTGCCGTGTGAGTATAAAGTTATTTATTCATTCTTTGTACAAATAAGTTTAAGACTGTAAGAGGCAATATAGGGTAATAGAAGAAAGCACATAGAAGAAAATACATTGGATTAATAGTCAAACAACCTGAGGTCAAATGTTATTTCTACTACTTACAACCAGCTTGACCTTGGACAAACCACTTCATTTGTTCATTTATAAAATGAATTATTTGGTTTTTTTCCCATTCTGATTCTTACCATCCTATAATTTGACTGAAATTATTAAAACAAAAATGCTAGAATTCTATTGAAAAACTTTTAGGGCTGGATTTGGAATTTGAGAAAATTGAGTCTGAGTCATTAGCTCTACTTACTAGTCATGTGTTGTTTTTCAATGAAGCCTGATTCTTCATGATCCTATTTGGGTTTTTCTTGGCAAAGATACTGGAGTGATTTGCCATTCCCTTTCTAGTTCATTTTACAGATCAGGAACTGAGGCAAACATAGTTAAATGACTGGCCAAGAGCCACACAGCTGTTAAGTATATAAGGCCAGATTTGAACCCATTAAAATGATTCATCCTCACTTTAAGCATGCCATTCACTATCTTATTGCCCTATGACACTAGTTATATGAACTTGAGCTAAATACAATTTCGCTAAGCCTTGATTATTTTCTTCTGCAAAATGGACATAAAGCTACTTTCAAGAAGCTGGTTGTATACATTAAATAATAAAAGAAGAATTCAATTTGTAATAATAGCGTACAATCTAAATATAAGCTATGGTGAAGAAGGAAATAGCAAATTAGTTTGGATTTTTCTGTGACTAAATGGCGATTAGGGCATCGTGTAGAACTAGTCAAAAGGAACTCCACAAATGGTAATGAAAGACACTTTAAAATTCATATCCTGAAAAGAGATTTATGTGAGAAAGAAATGTGGTCATTAAAACAAGTGATATTAATAGTGCTACTGAACAGTAATAATAGCATGTTTACACAGGGCTTTGAAATGTAGAAAAAGAATATTATACAATACTCATCATATCTGAATGGGAATCCATTTTATAATATCACTAAAAATGCTTATTGTTTTCCTCCTTTAAAGCCCTCTAAGGAGATGGAATTCACTACCTAAGGAAGCCTATCATTCTTGTGAACAGCTCTAATTGTTAGAAAATTTTTCCTTATTTAGAGTCAACATTTTTTTTCCTGTTTAGAATTATAATTCTCAGTCTTGGGAGTAACTTCATAAAAACATCTATCCAACCTGTGCTGGAATAAGGATTCCCTTTATCACATTCTTTCACACATAGCTTTCACACTGGGGAAATCATTAATTTCCCAAACAACTTATGGCATAAAATGTTTTTAGCAGCTCTTTTTGTAATGGCAATTAGAAATTGAGTGCATGCCTATCAGTTGGGGAATAGCTGAATAAATTATAGCATATGAATATTACTGCTTTATAAGAAATGATGAGCAGGCTGATTTCAGAAAAGCCTGGAAAGACCTACATAAACTGATCATGAGTGAAGGAAAAAGAACCAAGAGAACATTGAACACAGTAACAAGAAGACTGTGTGATGATCAACTGTGATGGATGACTCTTCTCAATAATGTGGTGATTCAAGCCAATTCCAATAGAATTGGGATGGAAAATGCCAGTCACATCCAAAGAGAGAAGTATGAAGACTAAATGTGAATTGAAGCATAGTATTGTCATTTTGTTTGCTTATTTGTTTTTTTCTTCCTTGTAAGTTCCCCCAACACTTTTTGTCTGATTTTTCTTGTATAACATGACAAATATAGAAATAGGTTTAAAGGAATTGCACATATTTAATCTATGTTAGATTGCTTGCTGTCTCAGGGAAGGAAGGGATAAGAGAGGGAAGAAAAAATTTAGTACACAAAGTCTTACAAAAATGAATATTGAAAACTATCTTTATATATACTTGGAAAAATAAAATACTATTAAAAGAAAAAAAAAAAAAACAAATGACACTTTGGGGCATCCTTACTTAATAGGATTATCTTTATGGAGTAAAATCTAGCTTTCCCAAATCACCTGCTCAGTTTAATTTTTACCCCCTGGGACCAAGCAAAACATCTACTCCCTCTTCCACAGGGCTACCAGCACTTTAAATTTTTGAAATTAATTATCATGCTTTGATTGCATCCCCACTTTCGTAGACATCTCTTCTCCAGATTCATTTTTACCAGTTCCATTAACAAATCCCTATGCAACATAATTCTGAGTCTCTTCATTATTCTAATTACCCTTTTTTGAATGTTTGTTCTAATTTGTCAATGTTTTTCCTAAAGTATGGAATCCCAAATTGAAGGTAATGCTCCAGATGGAATCTAATTTGGACAGAATACAAAAGGAATATAATTTTATCCTAAGTCTGAAATACTATTTTTCTGTTGCTGTGACCTAAGGTCACATGAGCTTTTTGGTTGCTGTATCACACTATTGATTTGTTTTAAGCTTACAATCAACTAAAACCCCCAAATCTTTTTCACATGAATTGTTCTAGCCATGTATCAGCAGATGATTCAGATGATTTTTCTGAACACAATTGTAATATTTTACAATTATCCCTGAAGCATTTCATCTTCTTAGATTCAAGTCATCATTCTTGCCCATTAAGATTATTTTGGATCTTGATTCGATACAATATGTTGTTTTGCTTCCTGTTTTGCATTATCTGGAAGATGTGCAAGTTTACCATCTGTGTCTTAATCCAAATAATTGATATACATGTGGAATATAACAAAACCAAAAATAGATTCCTGGGCCAATCCATTATAGAGTTCCTATAAGATGATGTCTATTCATTAATCAATTTATTGTTTTTCTGGTCTTTCAACAACATATGAAGCCATGTAGTAATATTTTTATCTAATTCACATTTCTCCATTTATAATGAAATATATTGTAAAATTTTGCCAAGAATCACCATCAAGTTCACCAATCTATCATTTGAACAAGTTCCCTTTCTGGAACTGAGAATAGTATTTATCTATTTCCATTCATAATCATGGAATATCAGAATTGATGGTTATCACACAATTTTTAGAACATCAATAAATTTCAATTACATTGTGGGTACTATAAATGTGATGTTTTTGTCCAGTGCTGAAGTGGGACATAATATTGGAGAAACTAAACTAACCAACATGTAAAAATAAATAAATAAACTAAAAGGTCTCATATTATATACAGTGGCCCAAACCCATGGCACTTCCTCTCTGGGAGAAAATAAAAAAGGAGAAGAAATGATTTCCTATAACTCTTTCTTGAGGCCAAGCATGATCATTACAATTTTACAACTTTCTGTTTTGGTTATTTTGTTTCAATCATTGTGTATGTTATTTTCTTGGTTCTGTTTTATAGTGAATCAATTCAAATGTGTTCCCATCCTATCTATAGCTGTTATACTCATGATTTCTTATATCACAAACTGACATATAACTGTATACTAAAATCCATTTAACCATTCTCAATAAATGGTCATTTACTTTGTTTCCAGTTCTTTCCTATTAAGCAATCAATCAAAAAGCCTTTATTAAGAACCTATTATACCCAAGTGAGGTGCACAAGCTAGGAATTGTGCTAGGCACTGAGGATTTAAGTACAATATAAGAAATGAAAAAAAATGAAGCAATATTTACACATTACATATATAATTATATAAAAATAAATATGAAGTAAATAAATACAAATAAATACAAAATTATTCAGTATCGGATCATTTGAGACAGATGTCAAAGAGGATTGTCTTTTGTAAGAGACATTATATATGCTGTGTTTGACCTCAGAGAGAAGAACCAAGAACCAATGAGGTGATGAGTGGTTTGCTAGGACCAGCTCCTTCCAGCCCCTGAGTGCTGACTATTAAATTTTTAGAGTGAGCATTTATAATGAAGAAATGAGAAAATGCTATAAATCATGGCTTAAATTACTGTTTTGCTGATTGTCTAGATATAATAGTAAAAAATTAATGATATATACTAAATTTAAAAGTTTATCATGGACATCTTTCCCTCCAGAGAGTTAATTGGTAAACATTTATCAGCATACCCTAGATGGATTTATGTTATGGGGAGGCAAAGGGATGGGGTAGAAGGGGCTTATATCAGTGTTGTGTGTGTGTGTGTGTGTGTGTGTGTTTGTGTGTGAATGTGTGTGCACATGTTCTTGATATCAAAAAAATCTTCCAGTGATGAAAACTGGGATCAGCTGCCTCACAAATAAATTCTATTTTCCATCATTAGAGATCTGAAAGCAAAGATTTAAGTGAACATTTATTGGGCAAATTACAGTAGGAATTATTTTTCAAGTAAGAACTAGTTAAAATGTTTCCTAAGTTACCTTCCAAAAAAGTATTCTGTCACCTGAATGACTGCAATAACTTCCAAAGTAGATGTCAGTTCCTTTTTTCCTTTTTATAATCTGTTGTGCTTATCCAGCAATCTGCTTGATTCATCTTGCTAATGAAACTTATCATTCAAAAACATTTGTCAATTATTCATTGTTCCAGAAGCTTAGATATTTAAGACCTTGCACAAATTAAACTAGTCTACATTTGTAGGTAGCAAATGGAGACGCCAATCTTTTCTGAACTTTTTCACAACATTCAATCTTCTGTGCTGTAGATAAATCGAACCTTCTGTCCCCTTCTCAATTTCAGCAGAGTTTTCTGAATATTTATGTCATATATCATATGCAGTTTTCTCTAATGCATAAAATTTGGCTGATCATTCCAAGGCCAGTTACCTTCAAAGGCCAAGTTGTCATTTTGACCTTAAAGTCCTTATTTCCTCACCCAGAATTGATGATGTCTTTTCCCTTTACCTCTTATAAAACTTTGTATCTCTTATCATATTCTATTTGAATTACTTACTTGTGCACAGAGCCTACATTCCCAATTGCAGTGTAGGCTTCTTGAAAGCTGCAATTATGTCCTACTTACCTTTCTATCTCTAGAAAGTGCTTGGTATACAATATTTAAATAAATATTTATTAATTTTATTTTATTTTTTGATTTGTATTTTAAATCTTTCCATCATAAATGGTTAAAATCAAATGTTTCTATATTCAAAGAAATAATTATCAGTGATCCTGAAGAGCTATCCTTTGGAAAATACTTTTACAATGCTCAGATGAGAGCAAAATTGGGCTCAGAAATGTACATGAAACAAGTTGAACAGCATTGGAACTAACACATCAGATTTCGGAGACACTTTTAAAAAATCAGACTGGATATAGAAGAGATACATGGCTCCATGTGAAATCTGCCTTTCCTTCTGTTCTTTCAACAAAGGCATGCTTCTCTTACCTGATATTTATTGTTCTTAATAATATAAAATAAGAAATGAAAAAGCTAAATTAAATTTTAAAAAGAAAATCAGCTATTCCATATACTTTTTATAGAATGCCTGATATATACTGCATTTTAAAGGAAAAGATGGGAGAGAAATATAAATTGCCTGAAACTTGTTGGAATTTCCTTGTAAGTCTCCTGGCTGTGGGAAATTGGGGAGAAAAAGAAGACCCCTAGTTTTCCATAAGATGACATACACCCAAGAGAGAGTGGAGCAGAAGTAGAAAGCCTATAGGGCTGAGATGCTTAAGAGAAGTGAGTAGCTTTCAGAACAGTGATGAAAGGGATTACCCAGATCAGAATTCTTTGCAAAATAGAGTACAATCAGGCTCAAGGAGCCTTGAGTCCCCAATCTGGCCATTATGGAAAAGGATATAAGGACCAAGATAAACCCTGGAAAATAGCCAAAGAGGATCAGTGCCATCTTCTAAAGGGCATTAGGCAGAGCAACACTTTGTCAATGCTTAGAATAATTGCAAAGCATGAGCCTCTCCTGTGAAATAGCCCAAGAGATACTAGATATGAAAACATTCCTCATAGGCACAGAAAACTCTCCTATCATATGTATGTGACTATCAAAATCTGGTATCTGCCTTACAAGTTTTTGAGAAAGTGAAAGCCATTGAAGCTATTATTTTTGAGAGGTACTATGATGTGTTGTATTAGTTTTCCTTGATGTTTTAGATATAAAAGTTTAAGGATTATGAGGGGGGGGGGGGCAAAAGAAAAAAGAGAAATAAAAATCCCCAATATTTAATAGTAGTGTTCTTATCAAGAGGGAGTCTCTAACACAAGGGACACATTTGAAAATGTCACAAGATGTCTGGAAATGAAATGATTCCTCCCACTCACCCAGAGTTTTAATTGTTCTCAAAGTCATCTTGGGGAACTGCCCCATGTTACTGACTGTAAAGGCTTTACAAATACAAAGATCTATAGAAATACTAAACAACCTAATCAAAGATCTATAGAAATAATAAATAACTGAGATTTTTAAAGTACATTTTTTTCTATACATGGATCAAAATTAAGTTAGTACCCATAACTTTTGAAAAGAGATGTTTTAAGCAACTAACTTTAGGAGGTTTGGTGTTTCCAGAGTTATCGAGTTATGGATTTTTTTTTCTTAAGAGAAGAAAAGAGGAGGAGGAAGAAAATGAAAAGAAGGAGGGGGAGGAGAAAAAGGAGAAGGAGGAGTAAGAGAAGGAGGCAGAGGAAGAAAAGAAGGAGGGAAGGAAGAAAGAAAGGAAGGAAGAAAGAAAGGAAGGAAGGAAGGAAGGAAGGAAGGAAGGAAGGAAGGAAGGAAGGAAAGAAGGACAGAAGGAAGGAAGGAGAAAGGGAGGGAGAAAAAATAAGGAAAAGAAGAAAATGGAAAAGGAGGAGGAGGACAAAGTGGAGGAGGAAGAGGAGGAGGAGAAGAAGGAGAAGGAGAGGAAGAAGAAGAAGAAGAAGAAGAAGAGGAGGAGGAGGAGGAGGAGGAGGAAGAGGAAGAGGAAGAAGAGGAAGAAGAGGAAGAAGAAAAAGAAAAAGGAAGAGGAAGAGGAGAGGAAGGAGGAGGAGGAAGAAGAAGAAAAGAAGGAAGAAGAGGAGAAGAGCAATAGAAAGTAAAAGTGAGGTGGAGAGTTTAGGATGAAACTAAATTACAGATAACAGTCCACTGCGGACTATGAGTATATAGAATGTGTGTGTGTGTGTGTGTGTGTGTGTGTGTGTGTGTGTGTGTAATAAAAATGAAATATGTCCTTTAAGGTCTGTTGGAATCATACCCAAGGAATTTGATATTCTAGGCAAAGGGGAGCTACTAACTTTTTTTAACAAAGGAGTGATGTGCCCAGAAGGGCAGTCTGGGGCAGTGGGAGGGAAGTATCAACTTGGAATGAAGATGTCTGGGTGTAAATAGTGACCACTACTTATAGTGTGACCTTGGACAAGTCACTTTATCTCTTAGGCCTCAGATTCTTCATCTATAAAACAAAGAGTTTGGATTAAATGGACTCCAAAACCCTTTCAATTGTAAATCTACAAATCTTGTGCCAGCTCTTGGTCTTGTTTTACTAACCTAGAAATTGGGGGGGGGGGGGGAGGGCATTATCTCTAATGTTCACTTCAGATTTAAGTAATATATTCTTAAAGACCTACTCATGGGAAACAATCCTTTGGCAGCTATGTGACAGGGAAAGTAGAAAGTCAGGAAGCAAAAAAAACTAATTAGTAAGCTACTAAAATAGTATAAGTCAAAAGTCTTAAGGACCTGTTGTAGGATGATGGTCCGAAGTAGAGAAGAGAAGACAGATAGTGGGAAAATTCATAGGACTTAGTGATAGTCATTTAACAACTATTTATTAAACACTTATTCTATGGCAGAAATTGTACTAAGGAAACAAGGAAATGCACAACAATTCTTCTGCTCACTGAATTCACATGCTAATGGGTGAGAAAATATGTAAATTACCAGGTATATACAAGATTTTTGTACAACTGAAAGGAAGCCATTGAAAGGGCAAGACACATTCTCCAATTGATAGATAGGCAAAGGATATGAACAGACAGTTTTCAGATGAAGAAATTGAAACCATTTCTAGCCATGTGAAAAGTGCTCTAAATCTCTATTGATTGGAGAAATGCAAATTCAGACAACTCTGAGATACCGTCATATACTTCTCAGATTGGCTAAGATGACAGAAAAAGATAATGATGAATACTGCAGAGGATGTGGGAAAACTGGGACACATACATTCTTAGTGAAGTTGTGAATTGATCCAACCATTCTGGAGAACAATTTGGAACTATATTCAAAGGGCTATCAAAATGTGTATATCCTTTGATCAATAAGTGTCTCTACTGGGCTTATATTCCAAAGAGATCATAAAGAAAGGAAAGTGTAAAAATGTGGCAGCCTTTTTTGCAGAGGCAAAAAACTAAGTGGGTGCCCATCAGTTGGAGAATGGCTGAACCCTTTGATGTGTGAATATTATGGAATATTATTGTTCTATAAAAAAACAATCACAGGACGATTTCAGAGAGGCCTAGAGAGAATTATATGAAGTGATGCTGGGTGAAATGAGCAGAGATCTTTGTACAGGGCAACAGCAAGATTATATGATGATCAATACTGATGCACATGGCTCTTATCAACAATGAAATGATTGTGGCCAGTTCCAATGATCTTGTGATGAATAGAGCCATCTCTACTTAGAGAGAGGACTGTGGGAACTGATTGTGGATCATAACATAGCATTTTCACTCTTTTTGTTGTTGTTTGCTTGCATTTTGTTTTCTTTCTCATTTTTTTTTTCCTTTTTGATCTGATTTTTCTTGTGCAGCAATATAATTATATAAATATGTATACATACATCTATTGGGAAGCAGAGCCCTACTTTGACAAAAAGTTAAAATTCAAGAAATAGGCTAGGGAAATGAATGAACAACAGAAAAGAAATCTTGATTATAAAATAAGTTTCTGTTGTGACAAGGAAGATCAAAATACACTCAGAAGATTAAAAAAAGTCAAAGCTCCTATAAAAGCTCCTATATTTAGAGTTTCCAAGAAAAACATTAACTAGTCTCAGGCCATGGAAGAGCTCAAAAAAAATTTTGAAAATCAATTTAAGAGAAGTAGAGGAAAAATTGGGAAGAGAAATGAGAGTGATACAAGAAAATCCTGAAAAACAAGTCAAAGCTTGGTAAAGGAGACAACAGAAAAAAATTCTGAAGAAAATAACATCTTAAAAAACATAATAGGCCAAATGGCAAATAAATGAATAATTAACAAATTAAAAAATTGACTGAGGAAAGAACTTCTTAAAAAGTAGAATTGGCCAAATAGAAAAGGAGGTACAAAAATTTACTGAAGAAAACAATTTTTAAAAAATTAGAATTGAGCAAATTGAAGCTAATGACTTTATGAGAAATCAAGAAACAATAAAAAGAAAACCAAAAACAATGAAAAAATAGAAGACATTGTAAAATATCTCATTAGAAAAATAACTGATCAGGAAAATAGATCCAGAAAAAATAATTTAAAAACTGTTGTACTATTTGAAATTCATAATAAAATTTTTTTTAAAGAGCCTAGATCTCATCTTTCAATAAATTATCAAGGAATCAGAAAGTAAAATGGAAATTGAAAGAATCTACCAATCAGCTACTGAAAGAGATCCTAAAATGACAACTACCAGGAATATTATAGTTAACTATGATTGAATTAGCACTTCTCAGCAACACATTGATCTGGACTTATGAAGAAAAATACTAATCATAACCAAATAAAGAACTGATAGAGCAAATACAGATCAAAGTATATTTTTTCACTAATTTTGTTCTTTCTTTTGATTTGTTTCTTCTTTCACAACAGTGATTAATATGGAAATACATTTTACAAGATAACACATGTCAGAATCAGAATGCTTACCATCTAAATCAAAATGCCTGGAACTTAAAATCTTATAAAAATGAATGCTAAAAAATTTGTTGACATAACTGGGGGAAAACATTATTTAAAGAAAACAACTAGAGAGGAGAAAAAGAAAGGGAGGGAGGAAGGAGGAAGGCAGGCAGAGACAGAGAGACTGAAAAGTGAGAGCATGAGCCAGACTTATAGTTAAACTTCCCTATGAACTTGATTTTCTGCTTATCAAACTAAGAAAAGGTTTCACGTGCAAACATCTTTTTTAAAAATTATATTGTTATGTAAATGCTTGTTTTATTCTATAAATTAACATATTGTGTGTGTGTGTGTGTGTGTGTGTGTACTTTATTTTTTGCTGAGGCAATTGGGGTTAAGTGACTTGCCCAGAGTCACACAGTCAGGAAGTGTTAAATGTCTGAGGTTAGATTTGAACTCAGGTCCCCTGACTTCAGGGCTGATACTCTATCCACTACACTACTTAGCTGCCCCCAATATATATTATTTTTAAAGAAGGGAAGAGGTTCAGGAGTTGATATTCATGTAATAAGATATTTGTAGTCCCAGAAATCTAGAGCATGTGCTTCAGGGAGAAGCTATCCTGGCAGTATCCATACCACATGTCTTCTTGCTCATGATGTTTTTTTCCCTGATGTTTTCTGACACTGAATTAAATCAATACTAGACTATGGGGACTGAATGTGGATCAAAAAATATTATTTTCACCTTTTTTTTTTTTTTTTTGCTTGTCGTTTGCTTGATTTTTTCTTTTTCATTTTTTTCTTTTTGATCTGATTTTTCCTGTGCAGCATGATAAATGTGGAAATATGTTTAGAAGAATTGCATGAAGAACCATGAAGAATTGCACATGGTTAATCTATATTGGATTGCTGGCTGTCTAGGAGGGGGGTTGGGGAAGGAGAAAGAAAAATGTGGATCTCAAGGTTTTACAAGGTTGAATGTTGAAAACTATCTGTACATGTATTTTAGACATAAAAAGCTATTATTAAAAAACAAAATCAAACAAATTAAAAATGCCAAAACATTGTTTTGTTGGCAGTCCAGAAATTGCTAGTGTCAATAATTATTCATTTATTCTGAGGAGTCATCCCCTCCAAAAGCACCTTTTGGCACAAAATGAAGGAAGGGTTTACTTCCTAAAGGAAGCAGTGTATTGCTTGCATTCTTTAGGTTCATTGCTTCTGTATTGGGCTTTTTTTTTTTTTTTCAGCAAAATGTAGTAGAGATGTGATATGAAATCACTTACAAATAAATCATCTTGTTTTGTTTCTATCTGACCTGTAATTTTATCAGCTAGGGAACTCCTAGGGAGAGAGAGGAAACTCATTCTGCTATTGCAGATTATTGCCTCTACAATTTATTGTCATAATTGCTGATAAATATCAAGCTTAATTTATCTTGGAGATTAAATCTCAATTTTTTCTCCTATAAACTTTCATAGAATATTTTGTCTCTCTCTTCCATTTTTGCAATCTATTTTGGTTTGCTGTGGATTTTTTTTTTTTGGTCCAAAATTGCTATATGATTGACATAAAAAATTCTCAGTGTGGAACTCCCTCCATCAATACATATATGATCTGTGACTTATGATGCCTGGGGAACTGAAAGCTTAATTAATTTTCCCAAGACTTCAGGCAAAATTTGAACTTAGAATTTACTAACTCCAAGGCTGACTTTTCATATATGATCCTGTACTATCTTTCTAGTCTTTCTGATATTATGCTTGTGTCTATGCAATATCCTCCCACTGTAAATTCCTGGAGGTCAGTGACTGACTGTCTTTTCATCTCTTATTTTCCCCCAAAGCCAAAGATCTAGGAGATACTTGCCAAACACTTGTCAAACTAGATTTAGTAACTAAAATCTCTTTGCAAAGCTAAATAATCATGAGTAAACTGAATTCTTTAATTTATGAGTAATCATAGATATCTGATTGCTTTTAGATTAAATTTATGGTCACTCAAAACTGAGTCACAGTGGTAAAATATTTGTTGCAGTGAACTAATTCAAGGTCCTTCATTATTTCCATGTGTGACTAGCAAAGAAAAAAAACTGCATAGTGCTACTAATCCTGTCTGAAAGCAAAGATCTTCCCTGAAGGGGCAAGTGATTCATGCTCACAGGTAGAGTTGGCCCAACTTTTAGATCTCAAAGTACTAAGAAACCTGTTAGAACAAGAAGACAAATTGCAATGTTTTGAGGCAGTTTTGTAAGTTGACATTTAGAAAAAAGATTGTGGTATTTATTGTGCATTATATTCATAGGTACACTAAGGGGTGCTGGTTTTACTTTCTTTCACTTAAAGCAAAGTAATGATAATATTCTACAATTGAGTGTCATAATATCTGAAAGAGAAATTTTTTAATCTTGCAGTGAGGAAACAATAACCTGTTTCCTTTTCTTCATAATTAATATTTTCATTTTTAAAGCTAAAAATTAAATTTAGTCTCACTGAATGTGTCATGTGACATATATGTTACTCTAACAGGGAATAATTTCCACTTAAAGTATATGGTAAATTCGACTATACATTATTCTTGATTTGTTTTTTTTTTTTTAAGTAGATCATAAATGGGAGTGTGGGTAGGGGGAATATAAGAAAAAAATGGTATTAGCAAAGGGGATAAAAATAGTGAGCTGCCAAAAAGCTATGTGTTTGAAGTCAAGAAATGTGAACCAAAAATTGCACCTGCTATTAATCTGATGTATCCGGACCTGTGGATTTTGTTTTGTTTGGTTTTCTATAAGTAATAAAGTGAAATCTCTTTAAGTACTAAAAATAAAATAAATAAATAAAAAACAAGAGGAGCCAAAATGAAAAATGAATTCTATAATGCAAGTGAGGCAGTGATAATACAAGCTGATTTTTGATTTGGGGGGGAGGGTCCAAATCCAACCTTTAACGTTTACAATGTGTGATCTTGGACAAGTCAATACATTTCTTTAATATTCTACACAAAAACACACACGCATACACACACATAGTAAAGTAAGAAATATTAATGAATATAGATAGAAGTATGGAAAAATTTTGCTCTAATCTGACATATCCAAATTCATACACATACACATAGATAGATAGATAGATAGATAGATAGATAGATATAAAATTTGCTTATTAATTTACTCAAAGTTAAATTTTAATTACAGTTATATCCCTTGTTGAGAATGTATACTCTGTACTCATGAAGATATTTCACTTATTTCCCACCAAAGGAGAAAAGTGAGAATTAGTTAAAATCCAAAATCTTTCTTTTACCTTTGTATATCACCTTCCTGCACTCATATTTTCATAAAAGCAAATGACAGAAAGATTATATTCATTCAGGATTCAATTCTCTTTTTTTATCAGATTTATCTCCTGTTATTTATGGGTTGAAACAGCAACAGAAAGAAGCTATGAAAATAAGTAGTTGATTTTGTATTTTAATTAAGGACACTACAATATAAGTTGTGATATGCAAATTCATAGAATCATAAATTTAAAAAAAAGGAGAAGAGAAGAAGGAGGAGGAAGAAAAGGAGTATTTCACTAGTCACAAAATAAAATGTATCTAAATTGATGCCTAAAGTCTGCATTACTAACATTTTAGATGAGGGATTCCAATCTTCATACTTTGTGGCTTTCAGTAAACTTTTCCATAATACCCCCTTATCAAATATGAAGGAAAATAAATTCAAGAGTTTAACATGTATAGACACATAAGAAATAAAATGAACAAATTTATTTCAATTAGATAATATATTTACCAATACTTGCCCAAATTCCTTGATAAGCTCCTCAGAGTCCCTGAGGGTTCACATACACCAGACTGGGAATCCTTACTCCAGTTATTTATTGAACACAGAATATTCCTCCAATATTAAAAGTTAAAGGTCAAGACTTTCATCAAAGAGCATGTTCTCAGTGCTTACAATTAGGATTGAATTCATTCAATCAATTCAATAAATATTTATTAAGCCTGCTAGAATTAGTTCATGGATGTAGAAGACAAATATAGGAATTACAGGTTCTGATGACCAAGCAATGTTTTAGTAAATGTGTCCTCTTCATGTGACAATAGCCACTCCTTGGAGAATATTAGCTCACAGAGACTTGATCCAGATGTCATGTCATTATCCATATTTAATGAGTGGCAACAGCCAGGGTCCATTAACATTTAAAATAGTGTCACAATTTCATTAAAAAATGGGGGTGGAAGATGAGGTGCATTGAAACAGAAAATATATAAGATAACCCTGTCGTGGGTCATTTTTTTTTTGATGGAAGAGGGAAAACTCTAATGGAAGAGAAAAAGAGATGGAAGCAAAAGAGAAAAAGAGTTTCCAGAGATATGGACTGAAAAACTGAATGCTACAACTTTGAGAGCTGTCATTTATCCAGATTAGTGAAGATTACTTGGCTGTTTAGAAAGTATCTATCCCAAGTAGGATGGATCTAGAACCATGCTAGAATTGAAATAAGAGACCACATCATTAGTCTGCCTTAATGAATTTAACCAATGGAGAGTCAGCTAACTTTAAGAAAAAGATAGAACTGGTGGAACTAATTTAAAAGAGTTTAAGTGAGGAGCTAAATAATGATTTAACAACATAGTCCTGAGGACTAGACAGTCTTAGTTGACATGACACTACAACTAAATGATTATCAAGAAGACAAGCAATTCATTGTATCAGTGGGAGAGTCTGAAACTCAGGTAACTTGATGTTAGTGAAAAGAATCTGGAATCTAGAATCAAAGTATCTGAGTTTAAATCCCAAATCTTCTGACTTACTACTTGTATAAACTTGGACAAGTGATGACACCTCTCTGTTTCTGTGTCTTTTTCCATAAAATGAAGAAACTTGACTATAACAAGAGTTTTTAAGTGAGTATTCATGGATGCTCTAAAGAGTGAGGATAATGTCAGAATTTTGTTAGAGATGCTATCAGCAATAGAGACATGGAAAAGTTATTTTAATCAGCACCAAAGCTGTGGATATCAGAAAAACCATAACAGCTGGGCTGAATTGTATCTCCATTGCTTCAACAGACAGGGTCAACTTTATCTAACTTATTGAAAAGGAAGATATGTCATGAGTGTAGGGGATGTGCCCAGGAAATGCAGATTTCCATGTACCCAAAGATTGCCAACATTGGACCATTTCTAGTTGGCTTCAGTGCTAGGGACAAACCAGACTAACTGTCTTGTGCAGACATGATAACTGAGAAAATTTTAATATCTTTTACAAAAAGAAGAGCTGTGTTGGTAAGAAAAAGGAGGGAGAAGGTAATGATGAATTTGGACTTAAACATATTGACTTTAAGGTACCTGGAGAATATTTAGGTGGAGATGTTTACTAGGAAGATGCAGGTAGAAAACAATTTTAGGAGAGATAGATATTTGGGAATCATTCCTAAAGTTGAAGTTGTATCAAGGCAGAGAGTATACAGAAAGAAAAAAGAGGATCTAAGGACAAATTTTGGTGAATTACCCTAATTAGGAAAAAGTAAGAGGAAACAGAGGAAGCAAAAGAGAAAAAGAATTTCCAGAGATATGGACTGAAAAACTGAATGCTATAGCTTTAAGTAAACAAAAGAAGAAGAAAACTCCAAGAATGGAATGATAAAAAATCTTGCACTGATGTTAGCAATTCAATTCAGGAAGTATTTGCTAAGCACATACTATGTGCAAAGCACTGTTCTAGACAGAGGGATATAAAAATATGCAAAATAATCCCTGATCTCAAGGAACTTACATTCCTGATGGAGGACTAAGGCCTGAGAGTAGCAAATCAAGTCAACAAGCACTTATTAGACATGTACCATATTCCAGGCACTGTGCTAAGCCCTGGGAATGCAAAGAAAAGCAAAAATAATTTATTATATTTGTCAACTAGGTCTCTGAATCCTATTTCTGATGGTCTCACCCTCTGTAACCTATTAAATTAACTCAAAAAACTTGAAATTGAAGTGCTTGGTGAAATTTTATCCTGACTTTCTGGTTTTAATTTAATTTGAATTCTGTATTATTAACTTTAACCATCACAGTAGTGTCTTTTACATATTCTTCCAAAAAAAAAAAAAAAAAACAGATGTTTGTGTTGCAGTGCATTTACTATTTCAATCTCTTACTGTAAACCAAGTCGAAATAATAGCATTCACTCTAATATGTTCCATGACCATTTATCTGTCAACAGCTCACAAATCTATGGGATCATCCTTAAAACTATAATTTGATTCCAGTTCTATACAATATCCTGCCTAAAAGATAACTTTAACTGCTTATATCATCTCTTATTGTTGTTATTCAATCTTTTTAGTCATGCCCAACTCTTCATGATCCTATTTGGGGTTTTCTTGGCAAAGATCTGGGAGTAGTTTGACATTTCCTTTTCCAGTTCATTTTACAGATGAGGAAATTAAGGTGAATAGAAGCTAAGTGCCTTGCTCGGGGTCACACAGATAGTAACTGACTGAGGCCACATTTAAACTTAGTTCTTACTTCCTCCAGACCTATTACTCTAAATAAAGAGACAATAAAACTGTTTGCCTTTCTTCTACAACAGATATTGCCCAATTTCTCCAGAACAGAAAGAAATGGTCTAATATTACACGTCTTTCAAATAAGAAACCACAATAAATGACCTGAAACCTCTTTGTTCTAATCAGGATCATAATTCCAAACAATGATTACTTTAACAACTGAGGAAAAGAGAGGTAACAGATATGTGAATATATGTCTGAATTTCAGAGAAAAAGTAACTGATAAATGTGATATATTGGAAAAACAAAGGACTTCATTTCAGAAAATATAGATCCTACTCTTGGCACCAAAAGAATTAGCTGTGTCGTTTTAAATAAGGAACTTGAGCGTCACTTTCCTCAACTGGTTCATAGACTAAGAATTGAAATTAATCTTAGAGATAAAATTCAGTCTTCTCATTTCCATCACACCAATTTCAAATGAGTGGGTTAAACTATGATTGGTATAATTCCTTCAAGGTCTGATATTCTTGTTCATATGTATAGATAAGGGACTTATCCATAACTGACCTGAACCTCTTTTCTACTTTCATTTGCTTTGCTAATGGAAATTTGATTATACTAAGGGGAAATTAAATATAAAACAGACCTATGTCTTATTTCCTTTATTACATTGTAAGCCCCAGGCAGATAAGAACTACATTTTGTTAATCTTTTATTCCTAATAGCATCTAACATAATAGTAGGTATTCACTATTTCTTTAAATGAAGAATAAACATGTACATAAAATTTGATTACACCTATAACTAACCTAAGAGGCCTTTGAACTATACAGCTTTCCTCCCAAAAAACAAAAAGTTATGTTCTTAATAGAAAATACTGATGATAGGTCCAAAACATGAAATTCTATACTATTCTTAAAAGAGAATAAACAAACCTTGGGGACCAAAGGGAGACAAAAATTCTTTTAAAAGTTGGTAGACACTTAGCTTGCTTTCAAAAACAGTAATCTCAAAAATACAACTCTAGAACACTGCATCAGATGAAGATGGGGCTTCTGTATATCTATCTCAAGAAATTCATATGAGAGAATATTGGCAAGATTTTCACTGAGATTTGCTTCTCATGCCTGTCAGCATCTATGTTTTCTCCTTGACTTATTGGCAGAAAAGGGAAATGCTGACAGTGTGGTCTATCCTCCAAGCAAAATGTGAGCTTTGAGATATGTTATTTCATGATTTGCTCTAATCAGCAGTTTTTCCCCAAAGCTCAGAGTCTCAGCTCCACTAGTAGCTTGTAAATATATATATATATATATAAACTGGGCCTGTGGGCTGTGAAAATGCCATACATTCTGTGATACAGAGCTCCTAAAAATTAAATTCAACTCAACTTGTCTTTGGGGGACATAGGTCTTGGGTTTTTGGTTTTGTTTCAGTTCAGAAATCACACACACACACACACACACACACAGCAAAATAACTCCAAATATTATCTGGAGATAATATCCTTTAAAAATAATTTCATATTGACTTAGGTCTTAATTTAGTATAGTTATTGAAGTAGTAAGTAAAGTAAAAATAAAAATAAAATCTAACATCCTATACATATATACACATGTATATATATATGTTTATCTTATATATATATATATAAGAGTTTATCTTCTTCAGTGTCTTCACTTCATATGTTATAAATATCAAGAAACATTCATTTTCCATATATCATATGATCATTCATTCATTTTACAAACATTTATTGAGTTTTTATTATGAGCCAAAAACTTTGCTAAGCACTTGTTACAATCACGGGAGATTATGAAAGTCCTTTGTAAACTTTAAAAGACATTGTAACCCCAAACCTAAATGTGCTGGAGAGAGAGGGAGGGGGGAGAAAGAGGGGAAGAGAGTGGGGGAGGGAGAGGGAGGGAGAGGAAGAGAAGAAAGAGAAGCAGAAGAAGAGAGAGAAGCAGAAGGAGAGGGAAAGAGAGGGAGAGGGAGGGAAAAGAGAGAGAGAGAGAGAGAGAGAGAGAGAGAGAGAGAGAGAGAGAGAGAGAGAGAGAGAGAGAGAGGAAGAGGCAGAGAGAGAAGGAGAAGTAGAGGGAAAGGCAGAGGGAGAGAAATGAACATTAAATGTAAACAGGGAGGCCTCTGAACAAGCAGGCTTTAGACTGGGGAGGAACAAGCATCCCAATAAGCCTTTTGATTCCCAGTTCTTGTTCCACAAAGGTTGTTAGGAGATGAGACCATTCTCCTCAATTGAATAGAATTTCCTCTCTTCCTGAATAGCAGGATCCCTGAATCTTATCTAGTCTATCACTCAAACTAATTTCTACGATTTCCCTAATTACTGTTTTACTGATTGATAGATAGATAGATAGATAGATAGATAGATATCAATAAAACAGTGTGTATGTGTGTTTGTTTGTTTGTGTGTGTGTGTGTGTGTGTGTGTGTGTGTGTTTATTGCTTAGTATCCAGAATGTTGTGTTGTGTAACAAGAATTTTATGGGAGCTAAACTGACAGAAATTATACTTTTGTCTTCCCAATTTGGGCAAAACTAGACCTCTAACCTGAATCCTTCTAGAAATTAGGGAATGGGACTTTTATCCTGATTTCCATACCACTATCACTATCACCACCACCACCTAAAACAAGAATTATGTCCTTGGACTGCACATATCTATTTGCCACAGTTTCCTCATATGTAAAATGAGTTGGAGAAGGAAATGACTCTCCCAAGAAAACCCTATAAGATGGTCATTAAGTCAGATGTGACTGAAATGACTGAACAACAGAAATTCCTCAATAAAATTCATAGCTTCTCCACAGAAAAGAATACAGATTGTCTATATAATGACATGGAGTTGGATGGGTAGTTCCACAAGCTTGTCCATCAGTAAATAGAATTTTCAAAGACACTACAGATGGGTCCAAAGCTAAAGAGAATGAGGAGTTGTAGCTGGATTGTACTTGGGAAGAATCTTCATAGTAACTAGTTGAGATAATGATGCGGTGGAAGACACTTCAATAATGTTAGTGTAGTGGCAAAAAAATTCACAAATGCAGTTTGTGAATTAAGGGGCAAAGATTTATTGTGCTACTAACAGTGGGCGAAGCGCCAAAAGAATTTAGGAAAGAATCAGGAGCAAGAAATACATTTATAGGGGAAAAAATAGAAAGATCAGGTACTGTCATGTCACTGATATGCTAATTTTATGGCTTAGAAGTAGAATTGAAAAGTGGTCTTAGAGGTAGAATTGAAGAATGATCTAGTATACACTCCATTATTGAATTCAATGGCTTAGCTTGTCTCAGAAATTTCGTTATTACTGACCAACATATTGTTATCTGACAGCCAGTATTGTTTGTGGAACTATAGTCCTCCAAAGGCCAAGTAGCCTTAAGGTTATTGCTATATCCTGGCCAGGAGCTGCGCTTCATCATTCCCTCCTCAAGTAATTGGGACCCAAATTCATTTGGGACAAAGACACAAAGATCTCATCTTCTGGAGCTATACTACATTAGGAAGGAAATGAAAATTTATATAATAGTAATATGAACTAAAAAGAAAATATAACAAAATATTATTCTTAATAATCATTAAATGCACAAATGTCTGCAAGTTAACCTTTCAGTAGATTTACATAAATACAACTACAACTAATCTTTAAAAAAAAAAAATTAAAGGAAGACAAGTACAATTTGAGAAATGTTCAATGTTACCACTTGGCTACACTATTACAAAAAAAAAAAAAATATCGTACTACCAAACAATTTTCACATTTAGTTCTATATCAATCAATTTTTCAAAGGGCACTAAATTTACTTTATAGAACTAGCACAGAAGAGTAATAAAATTGATTTTGAGGAATCAAACTTAGAATCTCAAGATAAATAATGAGAAAAAGTAGAATTGAGTAGGTCCTTACATTATTAGATCTCAAACTATATTATTAAAAAAATCAACAAAAAGTGTCTAGTATTACTTAAAATATTTATAAAGTAGATCAATAGAATAAATGGTATTAAAAAAACCCAAATCCATATTATAGATGATACTTTTCTCAAATTAAACTTTAATAAGTGCTCAAAATAGTTTTTTAAGTAAACTACATTTAGATTAATGTTTATCAGAAACTTCTTGAATGAATGAATAATTGATTGATTGAAAAATATGTAGTATTTACTTTATACCAGTCACAGAGCCTTTTTTCAAATCTCTAGACTTTGTCACCATTTTTCAGCTTCCTTCTCACTCTAGAAAACCACTCTACCCATATAGTCCCCTCTTTCCATTAGTGAGTTACTTCTGCAACTTAGCTCCATTTTAAGAATGTACTCAAGCCAATCAGGGCACTGAAAGAAACCTTCTCTCCTTTTCAGTACCCATTTATGTATTATCTTCTTGTTTTAGAATGTCAGCTCAGCTCCTCGAAGGTAGGAACTGAATTTCTTGTTCTTTTTGCTTGTATTTGTATTCTCAGAATTGAATACAATACTTGATGCATCAATCCTTTTTGACTAATTGACAACACTTATAATGGGAGAGATGTTCTGGGAAAGTTTTAACCAAAAATTCAGGGAAATTGAGATTATAGCAATTAGGGAAATTGAGGTAGAATAATCAAGGGAAACTGTGGCACAACAAATCATCTGTAGTTTCTGTCAAAAGTTGTTTCTGTTTCAAGGAAGAGGGGGAATCTTTTTTAAGTCTTTTGGTTATGTTATCCTCCTAAAGGAATTTACCATTGTGGGAGATCTGAATCATTCTTACAATTACACCTAGCTTATAATGAAGTGGTAATAAAGGTAACCTAGAAGTAATAGAAATATGAATTAGATTTGGGAGATCATAATTATAAAAAATATTATAAATATAGTATAATAGAGACCCATCACAGATAATAGAGATTTGCTATTTTATTATGTGAATAGTACATAGGTTCAAACAAACATCACCAGGAAAGACAGACTCATACTGAATTTGCGATTTGTTTGTGGGGAGGCCCCACAATTTTTAGAGGAGGGACAGATCTAGGGAGTGATAAGATATGTAATGAGATATTGTGGCTGCCTTTAAAGATGCTAACTAGACAGTCTGAGAAAACTGAGTTCCCATCAAAGTTGTCTCAAAAGCTGAAGACAGGTTGAATGGATTAACAATAAATTTTGACTTCACATCATTCTATACAAAGGACAATATGACAACATTTCTGTCACTTCAGGTATCTTTATTACCACTTCATTATAAGCCAGGTGTAATTGTAAGAATGATATACTTATTTCTTGTGTTACCATTCACCATTTCAAGTCACATCCATTTTTCTATTCCCAGGTACGTGATATAGTTGTTCTTGCCTTATTCAAAATATGTATTTATAGATCTTATTTGCTTTGTACATCTCTATTATGACCCTTAAATTGGATTGTCATTTTCATTCATGTTTATGCTTTATGATTCCTTTTTTTTTTTGGGGGGGGGGGTTGGTAAAGATACTGAAGTGGAGCTCTACTTCACTTTACTGATAATGTAAACAGGGTTAAGTGACTTGCCTGGGGTCACAGAGCTAGTAATTGTCTGAGACTGGATTTGAACTCAGGAAGATGTGTTCCTAACTCCAAGTCCAGTTTTCTATCCACTATGCCATAATCAGATAGGG
The DNA here is from genome assembly GCF_016432865.1 of Antechinus flavipes. NCBI lineage: Eukaryota > Metazoa > Chordata > Mammalia > Dasyuromorphia > Dasyuridae > Antechinus > Antechinus flavipes. The sequence continues at coordinate 124,297,744 of NC_067398.1, read as the reverse complement.
ACCAATACTAAGTGTATCATAAGTCTTTCAACATATAGGAAGTTAATGAATTTATTCTCAGTATGGGGAGTAAAGTAATCAGCTTATTTAGGTTAATTGTCAATTTCCATGTCTGTGGTTGAATGAAATCTAAAAATTAAGATAACCTACCTATTTGAACATTCAAATTCTTAGAAGGCAGTGGAGGAATTTTGACCTTACAATTTGCTTTTCCCATTTGTCTAACAGCAATAACTATTTTTTCCCAAATTCCAAAATAAATTACAAAACAAAAGACATCTTTCTTGAAAATTTGTGATGGATTGTGATGAAATTAACTTAACTGAAGAATTCTCAGATTAAAAAAAAACGACCCTAGAGTATACCCACCCATCCAATTTGTGAAATCTCTACAACATTCTTGCCAGATAATTATCTGATCCTTGCTTGAATATTTCTAGTCATGAAAGCCTGGAAAACCTTCAAAGCCTTAACTATTTTGTGTACTTTCTTCATTTTTTTTTCTTTTTCTCCAGAGTTGTATGTATTCCCGGATCTCTTGGAGCTTTCATTTAATAGTCTCAATAGTCAAAGATTCCATAAAGTTTCCAAGTTTTGCTTAAAGTTGCTTTGTAGAATTGGCCACCTATTGAGAATGACATGACCCTTAAACAAAAGGTCAGTTAGTTGTCAGATAAAAGCAAATATTCTTGAAAGTTTAACTCTCAAGTATAGGCTGAGCTGACATAATTTCAAATAACAAGATAAAAGAAAAAAGTAGAATTAAACTAATCATGTAGATGATTTAATTCTATGTCATCAAATGTCATCAAATACCTAGGCATCTACAAAAATTAGTGAATGAAGGGAGGAGGTAAGTGACTATTAAATAGTTGATTTCTATGTCTCCTCAGCCCCTTTCCCAATCCTCACAGAAATCAAAAACTATGTAATAAAGGAAATTACATTGATCTCTGCTCTCAACAATATGGGACTTCTCTTAAATAATGTATATGGCAATCCATTTGTGCCCATCCATTATACTTCTTTTCTTCAGAGTTTTTTGTTGGTTATATGATGCAGCTGCTCATACACACCATGTATCTTTCCATTTCTTTTCCTATTTTGTGAATCTTTAGGTATACCACGGCTTGATGTCATACAGCAAGACCAGTAAAATATTTGCATTGATAAGATATGCCTTTGCTGTTATAGAAAGGTTGCAGTTTAAAAAACAAAACAAAACAAAACAAATACTTTTCAATTTTTCTAAAGCTATCTAATTTACTCTTCTTTCAAATTTAAAACCAGCTCATTGTCCATCTATGTTATATATAGAAATACATGGACAAGCTTTATAAAGAAGTCTTTGGTATGCACACTGAAACAAGACCAACAGGAATTCATCATCAATTTGGTCTTTTTAGAAGAGGGTAATTAGGTATTTCTTAATTAATCAGGCATTTAAATATAAAAATATTTTTTAAAACCTCATGAAATGAAAAATAAATTTCTCTAATTTAATTGGAAAGGGAACTTGAGAAAGGCTGACTGAATATTACTCATACCATTGGAGTCCTTCAAATAGGTAAACTCATCAGTTCTGGAACAAGATAGAACAGTTTGCAATAAGCTAGGGAGAGCAGTTTCAGATCTTTAAAAGATTTCAAAGGACATCTAATTTCTTCTCTATCTAAAGATAAGGGATATAGGAAGGGGAGCTATGTAAGACAAATTTTTTTGGTTATAACATGGAAATTTGTTAGTGGGCAAATACACACAAAGATGGATGGAAAGTTGACTAGATAGATGGATCATCTTGCACATAATACCTCGAAAATATTTTCTTAATAAATGACTGAATAATTCAGAAAGATACATAGATTACAAGTCTGAACTACTAAAAAATAAAAACCTTATCTTTCTGTCTCTGCATAGGTAGATAGAAATCTATAGATATCTATATCAAAGAGAAAGAGAGAGCAGTTGTATTTACATTTTCAGATGTAGATATTTACAGGTAATTTAATAATCCACTTACAATGGCTGACATTTTGAGTTCAACTCAAAAATCAATTTGTTTTTGGAAAATCTGCAAGTAGAAGTGAAGTTATTATTATGAAAAACTTACTATAACACAACCCTATGCATGTTTATTACCTTCCAGTTTATCACAACAATCTTATGAGGTAGCTAATGCATATGGTATTCTCATTTTGTGGATGACAAAAGTCTTAGGAGCTTAAAAAACTATATAGGGTCAGAGAAATGGTGAACCCAGAATTTGAATTTGGTTTTCTTATGCTAAATCCTCTACTCCATCTACTTTACCCTGTTGTAGATGTTTTCAAGAATTTGTAATGTTCCAAAGGGCTAATGTCAAAATCTAGTTGTCAAAGAACAAAGTCAGTTTTGCATCTTTCTAGTGTACACTAGAAATGTAAGTGTATGTATGTAAGTGTATATATGTCATATATATGTATACTGATGCAAAATGAAGTATGCAGAATGAATTAAACAAGATACAAACATGCCTACAATAGTATAAATGGAAAGAACCAATCTAAGAGAAACCAGAATTGAACATTGTGTAATTCAAATGATGAAACAATTCTGAAGAAAAAATATGAGAATACATCTTCCTCTTTCTTTACAAAGGGCTAAGGGGTATTTTAGATTTGGAACATTAATATTTACAGACTAGAATTTAATGTGTTAATTAGTGTTGTAGAACTGCTCTTTTTCCTTTTTTTTTTTTTTTTTTTTTTTGATGTAAGGGTCAGTTCAGGAGGAAGGCACAGATAATAGAGATATATTAGAAAGTAAAGGTGATATAAAAGTTACAAAAAAAATCGGTGTTGTTGTTTGTCCTTCATTCTGAAAGAGGACCAATGACATCATGAGGTGTCTTGATTTAACCAGTGAATTGGATGTAAATGTGACTTTGTCTCTTACTAGTCATATGACCTTGGAAATTTTATTTCATTTTTACATAAAATAATCTACAGAGTATTTAAAAAGGAATGCACTCTGTGAATATAAGTGATATATGAGAAGAACTTACCACCCTTCAAAATATAGGGGAATCGATGCTCTGCAAAAGCTTCACACTGTGATTCTATAACACAGTCATTTTTCAACAAGAGTTAATGAAATTCTGTCTCTAAGCAAAACCCAATCATTGTTTCACCTAACCTGAAAACATGTCCTCTAAACTATAATTGTCCAAATGCTTTCCACTACACAATTGATGTTTCAATGAAGTTTTCGAATTGCTTGTTAAGTGTGTCACTAAAGGATCTCTTTAATGGAGAATCATTAATTCCTTCTAGGAAAAGGAAAATGGTTCTTAGAAACCAATGAAAATAAATTGCCTGCATTACTTTGGAAACAGCAAAAACATCACAATGGTAGTACACTTGGAAGATTAAATTGTAAAGGCTTGGAGGCAAAAGCTTTTTGTTATCTGTAATGTGTTTGTAAAATACCACTAGAATTGCCTTGTCTACAATAAGAAAAAGATTGCTGTTTTGGTACATTCAAGTTATATATCAATGTAATTTATATAACTATATATCAATATAGAGAGAGTGAGAAGAGAGACCATAAAACATTCTCAGTTTTATAGACTGATAAATTATTTATAATAGAAGATTCACATGTGAGAGTCCACAGCTATCATAAAACGTTAAACTTAGAAGGGAAGTCCAATCCCTCATTGTTCCGGAGCTGCAGGTATTTACAAGCTATTCAAAAAGATAAGGCATATACATTGACATACTTTTAAATATGAGACATGTAGGAAGATAAGATATATACATTAATAATCACAATGCAACTCTAAGGACTTTGGAAATTGTATGGATAGTAAATTCCACAGAAATTCAGAGAAAATAGAGATCACCTCTGTCTCAAAGGCTCAAGGAAGGGTTAGGAGGAGATGGCATTTGATCTGGCCTTTTTTGATGGGCAGGATCTTAATAATCAGGGATTCAAGAGAAAAGATTCCAAATGAAGCCTTTGGCATGCACAAATAAGTGTACAAAAGTGGGGAGACACCAACCATGGGTAAAGCCATAGAGCCATAGTGTCTCCTCATATCATATTTTTAACTAGCAGTAAATCCCAGAACATAGTACACTGGTGTCCCTTATTGTGTGCATGGTGTATTTTTCCTTGTCCTTCACCATCACCATATCTACTCTCTAAAGTAGTTTTCCTACCATCAACTAAAAAAAAAAAAACAATCTTTTTTTTCTCCTAATTATGGAAAATGATTAATGATGATAAGTGGAGGAACTGTGCATGTGAATATTGTATACTATATAATATAGCTAATCTAACTATATCTGCAAGGGAATTTTTAAAATATGTATATATACACATCTATATATATATATATATATACATGTGTATATATACATAGATGTGTATGTATGAATACCTATAGATATATACAAAAATGTATATTACATACATATATGTGTGTGTGTATGTGCTTATATATAACACAAACTCATTGGATAGATGATTGGATAGGGATTGCCTCTGTGATTTGATTGGCATAGGAATGCCCAGATGAGGAAATTATCTCTATCAGAGGTCCACAAAGTTTCAGAAAATTGCTAAAACACTAAAAGTAAAGGGACTGGCCCAGGATCACAGAGCCAGTGAGTGTCAGAAACAGACTTTTTTGGATTCAAGGCTTTCTGTAGCAGATACATACACACACACACACACACACACACACACACACACACACAGAAAGAGAGAGGCAGAGACAGAAAGAGAAAGCAGAGACAGAGATCACATATATGTGCATGTGTATATATATATATATATATATATATATAGAGAGAGAGAGAGAGAGGAGAGAGAGAGAGAGAGAGAGATGGCATTCTTTCTATTATATATAATAACATAAAATTCTAATATAATGATATAGGATATCTATATATACCAATCCACTCAACTCAAGAATCACGCATTACTTGGATTTGATGTTGGAGAAAATGGTGGTTCATAGCCAACATTTCCTATGCAAACACACTATATGGGAACCAAAATCCAAATAACAAATCATATCATTGATGCAGGGACAGACAAGACCCTAGAAATCATATGGTCCCACAGCCTTATTTTATAGAAGAATCATTTAGAGCATGGAGAAGTTAGATAACTTGCTCAATGTTAACACAGCTAGTAAGTAACAGTTAACTCCTTTGTACCAAATCCAGGGCTTTTCCCACTGTTCCACATAGTCTTAATCAGGTGACATTAAATTCTCATTCTCTCAAATTGTTGAACTTGGCTTTTCAAGGTTCATGATGACTCTACCTTTTAGTACCTATTTTGTTCAACTTTGAAGTTCATCAATAGAAACTTAGGGACTTAGAGAAAACATATCTCCTAACATCTTCTCAGTTCATCACATATGGGCTTCAGTCTTGTGTCTCCTTCATCCTAGACTTTAGAAGCAGGCATCAAGCAATAAGTATTTGATCTAGAGTGAAGGCACATAAATATGAGAGAAGAGGTAAGGAAACAAAAAGATCAAAATAGTAGTTACTGGTTGGATAGTAAATAAAGAAAGAGAGGGATCAAAAACTTTAAGAATAGGGATTTAGCTACCTCCTCCTAAAATATGTGTGTGATTAAGACTAATTTACAAATCTGATAGAGGAGATATATCTATAGGATAAGGCAAAGTCCAAGTTTATCTGCCATGTCAATATCAAGCCAATTGATTTCAATGACAGTAAATACAAAGATCTAGGACAGAGAAAGTACCATTCAAATCAAAGAGTAATGAATGATTAACACAGAGTATAAAACCATTGAAGAAAGTGAAATGGGTCAGTAATTGACATTAAGTTATATAGATATTTCTTATCCGAGACAGAGTTAATGACAATAGTTTATTAGCCACTTCCCCTTCTTGTTCAGTTCCTTTGGCACCAGCATAGACCTGTTTCACCTCTTGTGAGCACAAGTCCTGTAAGTTGTCTAAAAGTAGAATTTTCTCGATTTTGTTTAAAAACTTTCCCCTTTCAAGCCTTATAAGGGTTTTTTTCTAATTTTTCTATGCTAAGATAAAATAAACAAAGATATGATGACTATTTCTAAATCCTTCATGACTAAGTCTGTGATAGTCTCCTCTATTCCTCCCAAGGATGTCTTCCTTCTGTACAGAAAGGTCCCTTTATTATTTTATCCCTTGCCTTGAATTGCACTTGGATTCATGTCATGACATTTTTAATGTTGAAAATTCACAGTGAATGAAAACAACAAGAATGGGACTAAGAATAAGAACTCTTGATGGAAAGAGACATATTGAGCTCACCAGAAATTCCTTGAACAGAATATCTTGGGGAAAAAATTATTGTCAAGAGTAAATTTGGAGCATAAATCTGAAAAAAAAATTAAAGATATTTTCCTTATGTTTTCCTTTTCCTCATCTGGATTGAGTAAATTGTATTAGGGAGCCAATTCATTTTTTTAAATTCCTCTATAATGAAAATATGTCTTCCAGTACCCATTGTCATTCCTATGCAGTGTCTACATTTAGAAAGACATATTTTACCATTTTCTAAGAAAAAAGGCTCAGAATTATCAATTTATATCTAACAGTGGCCTTGTATAGCAATAATTGCTTCTTGAGAGAGAATAATTCTATCGTGATAGCTATTCTTATTGAGTAAACAGTATGACATAGTGGGTATGAGGGCCTAGTAGTTATATTTGCAAACTCATTAGACATTCTGCCTGTTTCTATGTTTTATCCCCCTTCTTTATCTATGGGAAAGACCCCAGTAGAGAGAAAGCTTGGTTTTGGGGAAGAATATTATATTTGTGATCAGATGACCTTAATTCTGCTAGTTTTTCTCTGACCTCAAGCAAGTACCTGAAACTCTGAGTCTCAGCTTTCTCATTTATAAAATGAGAGTATTAGACTAGGAGACTTCTAAAATCTTTTCTAGTTCTCAATCTATCCTATAGACAGCTAAATGTGGATGGAGCATGAAGCCTGGAGTCAGGGAGATCTGAGTTCAAATCCACCATCAGGTATTTATTAACTGTGGGACCTTGAGCAAGTCACCTAATTTCTGCACTATTTTCCTCATCTGTAAAATAGATTTATAGCACTTGCCTCCCAGAGTTGTGTAGGAAATAAATGTGATAATAATTGTAAATTCCTTGACTTACCACAGTGCCTAGAACATAATGAGTGATATATAAATGTGATCAATTATAATTTATAACACTATATTCCTATAACCAGATTGCCTAAGAATATCCATCTGTTATTTCTCAGTCTTACATGACTGACCCACTTTATTTCCAGTAATACTATAAAAGAATGCCATCAGATAAAATGCCAAATTGGTGAATTCTCCTGAATGTAGTTGAGGGGAATATAGCAATTTCAATTTTTTTAATGTTTTCACAGACAGAATTTCATCTTATCCTCATAACAATCCTTGAAGGAGAGATATCAATTTTCTTCATTTTACAGGAGTTGAAACTAATCCCTTATCCAAACATAAACCAGTCTGCAAAAGTGCTAAATAAGCACTGCATTTTTTCACCTAGACTCTGTACCAAAGAACCCCAGGTTCATCTAGTCTGGCTAGCCAGGCCAAGAGCTTAGGCCCAACCTCTTTTTGTAGACATATTTTTGAATAAAAAAAAGTCCTTCTGCTGTGAAAATTGAGCTCCACCTTAGGTATCCAAGATTTTTCTACCTCTTATATGGTCACCTTTGAATCTAGATCCTGGCCTCTTGAAATCTCCTGTAAATCCCTCCATATCTCAAAATCAATAACTCTAAATTATATTTTTAGTTTCCCATAAATCCTATAAAATTTCAGTCAAAGAAGTCTTACTTTTTTTCTTATTAACCTCACTTTTATTTCAAAAAACATAGATCTGGATGCAAAAAAAAAAAAGAGGCAAACAGAGGTGTAGGTTCAAATTTGTCTTTCTGAGTCCTCCTGCTCTGCCCACTCCATAAGAGGGCTCCTTTACAAGTGAAAGGAAGCCATTTGTTATATGGCAGCAAAATGGAATTAAGACAGGGTCACAACTACTTCCTTTGGAAAGGTCCATTGTATCCTTGTTTCTTCCTGCTCAGTGACCAAAAAAGAAGTTGTTTTAATCAGCTCAAGACACACAACTCGTTCAGCACTGAGTCACACATGACCTGAAGGAGCCAAGATTGGATTCATCAGCCCCCAAATCTTCAAAAATTGAACTATTGCACATAGTTGTCCTGAATCAGGAAAAAATCTGTCACATCTTCCTGGTAAAGCCATCAGTCACATGTGACTCAGGCTTTCTGGCACTCTTTCCATGTCTAACCTCCTTTTAAATGACATTATTTCTTTCTCTGGATTGGCTGGGAATAATAAATTTACTGGGATTGTCCTTCCTATAAATGGGGGGCAGGGAGTGGGGCTAATGCACACAATTTCTAGCCTTGGTTCTGGCTTCATACCTGCTTCCGACTCTCATGTCCCCTCTATTGCCTACTGGCAATATTACTTGACTTTTCTAGTGCAAGAGGCACACTCTTAGATTAATATGCATAAAATATACACTTCCATTTCAAAAACAGAATTGTTGATCCACCCCATTCCCATCCCATCTCTCTTAGCAGAATTTTTTTGGAGTATGTGAGAAAGAAAAGTGAAGAATTTCAGATGTCCTTTAGATTAAACTATATTCAGTAATCAACTGCTTCCCGAGTAGGTGAACCATGATATGCATACACCTTTATATATAAGCTACATTTAAAATTGTTTTGAAACTGGTTTGAACTGACATGTAGAATTGTGGGATGTATACCTTGGAAATCTGAATGTAAAATTTTAGTGCCTTCACATTGAGTAATACAATAAATAAAAGATATACGTCTTAGCCTCTTTTTTTTTTTAATTTGAAGGTTTTGTTTTTACATCACCTAAAACTATCACTCACTTTCAATAATTATCACCAATTGCTTATTGTTAAATGATATGACAAAGAATAACTTTGTCTATTCAATGACAAAATATCCAAGTGAAGAATTTAGTGAATGATTCAGGAATAGCAATTTGTTTAAGTAGTGCTAAAAAAAAAAATAGCATACTTAGAAAGCAGAATATGATGGATCATGTAGAGAAGATCCTACACCTCCCATGGGCTCTCACAAGATGAATAAGATTTAACAACAGAACAGATGGATGACCTGAGACCATTGAAATAAATATGTTTGGTAGAAGATAAGAGCTCAGTAGGCAAAAATGGAGCAGATTCTTTAATAATTTTTTTTAACTGGACTTGTAATTGCATTGGTATAGGGAACTCTTGCTGAGGAAACTCCTTCCACCAATACAAAAGGACACCTGCTTTGTAATTTAAGGCTTAAAGTGTTGTGTGACACAATTAGAGATTAAGTGATTTGCCCAGGGTCATACCATGAATATGTGTCAGAGACAGACTGTCTCAACATAAAGCTAGTTCTCTATCCAATTTACCATATTGCCACATTAGTGATAGTTTGATTTTAAGTTGATCAGAAAACTTGGAAGAATGAATAGTAATGATAACTGACATTTATATATTGACTTAAGATTTGCAAAGCACTATGCCTAGATTGTCTCATTTTATCTTTAACAGTATTTTGGCACATTAAATTTTAATAAAATATCATCAACTTAATAAGTATAGAAATGAATTGAGGAACCATTTCTCCACAACATTCATCTGAAAAAGATCTGGGAGGTTTAGAGGGCTACAATCTTAATAGGATATAGTGGTATGATTTGGCATACATTTTTGTGTATACACATTTGTGATTTTTGGTTGTATTAATAGGAGCATAGTATTCAGTAATTAGTCCTGATGTACTCTCCCCTCACTAGACCACACACAAGAAGTGTTCAGTTCACTTGTAAGTGTCACTCAGTGAGGAGGGAGATGGGGGGGGGGGGAGGGGAGGGTGTCATAACCAGTGAGGTTCAGATCAAGAAAATTAGCATGTTTAATTTCAAGAAGAAAATAATTTGGTAGACCTTGATAACTTCAAATATGTGAAAGACTTTCATGAAATGGTGGGATTTTATTTTTTCTTGGTCCCCAAGAGACTAGGAACAATAGATAGAAGGTTGTATGGCAAATTTAGACTTACAAACTGTCTAACAATTAGAGTTATCTCATGATGGAATGGCTACTTACAGAAACTGGAGAAAGAGTAAATTGTTCTCACTGGGGATTTTCAAGCAATGATTGGTTGCACAATTACCTAATATAGTATAAAGGGAATTATTTCTTAGATAAATGTTGAACTAGATGGTCTCTGATATCCCTTCTTAAACTTCAAGAGTTCTGTGATTCTTCAAAGCAAAACAAAAAGAAAAGTTAGCAATATAGGTAATAAAGACTATATGAACCCCAAATCATTTGCCGTACCATGTAGGATTTCTCTTCTGTACCTCCTCCTCCCATAAAATCTTCTCTGGGTTTGTGTCTATCCACTGCTTGAAGAAGAGTAGAGTCAATGCTAGTATAGCAGAGAAAGCCTTGAAAGCTGAATGGGGTATAAACATCCATACTAGTGCCACACTTAGGATTTTACACCTTTCACCTAAATCAGTGATACAACCTCATTCTTTCTCTTTTTCAATCATTCCAAGATGCTCTCAGATAGTCTAAGTTTCCAGAGATAAATCACACCACATTAGTATAATATTGAATATCGAAATATTCTTAACGTCACTATATTTCCCTTATTCACCATTCTAGCTATTGCGTCCCTACTCAATATCTTTTCTATATACAACTAGCTATCACAAGTCAACTAAAGTCAACAAAACATTTATTAATAGTGCTTATTTGATACCTCAGGGTATCAAAAACAAAGCTAAATACTGGGGGGAAAAAAAGCAAAATTGCATCCATATGATCTATGATATTTATACAATCAATCATTCATAGTAATGATACTTTTAGATCTTAAACATTTTACTTACAAGACAAATCATATATGCTATTATATTAAAGCAAATGCATGAAAAATAAAAATCATAAAGCATGCATAAATCCAGATCCACATTTCTGCCAATAAACTCAATTGCTCTAGTGAAAAGTACACACACATTTATAAGAACTAGCCTAACAGGTAAACACATGGAAGAGGGAAACTCTTGCTATAAAAGTAAATCATAACTCTGGATTGTGGACTTCAATGTCATTGGTCTATTGAAGAACATTTACATCATGTAAAACTGCTTTTCTGTTCATTTCTTGACTTCTGGTACCACTTTTCAATTAGAGATATTTTCTTTTTTCAACTGACACATTGTCTTTATAAATTCTTTCTAATGCTTCCTGATTTTCTTAGTCCTCCTTAGTCAAGAATCTTGTATATGAAAAGTAGGGTAGCTATCCATCATGCTTTATTTAGGAAGTTTCCAACAAGTGTCTTTAATTCTTTGATATCTTTAAAACTGTTTCTTTGCACTTACATTTCTCTATTTTTAAATAAATAAATGATCTTCTATGCTTCTTTATAATATAAAACTGCTGACATATCAAACTGTGAACAAAGAAACTTGAAATTTCCAATCACATATACTATTCAAGTATTCCACAGATTCTATTCTCTCAAAAACTGTCCAAACCTGTTAGAAAATCATTTATTCGCATAGAGATTTTTAAATTCTGTGTTGAAACAAAAATGCAACAGTCTCATCAGTTAAGATCATTTAGTTTCCAGGGCAAGAGTTACAGAACTGAAAGAATTAAGTTCTCTGGGGCAAAGTCCTTGGAGGCAACAAGAAGGATAAAATCCAACCAGGTAGATAGCGAGAAGTTAACCAAGGTAGAATAGGTGGAGCTGTCCAGAGAGAGTTAAAAATTCTTAGGTTAGCCCCCTAAGGAAGCTTATATCTTTATGGTGCATTAGATATTAGATAGGTGTTAGAAATGAAAGGGACTTTTGGCATTATTTTTCATCCATCACCCTCATTTTAGGGAGGAAATTGGCGCTCAGACAAAGAAAACAGGCATGTAGAAGCCTAAGGAAGAAGTGGCAGAACTCAGCTTTAATTTTCATAAAAATTTCCCTGAAGCTGTATTTTCAGGTCATCAAAAGAGCAAAACATTTTGTACTGACTATGGTGAGAACTATGAACTTGTGAAAGCAGAGTCATTAAACTACATGAAATACTGTTTGGATTAGATGGTTCTCCCATTTTTGCTAAGCCTAGAAGGATGGGTGGAAGACTAAACCTCACCAGAAAAGTATACAGGGCACAGCTGGTTCTTCTTGAGTTTGTTAAGTGAACTGAACACAAATGGAGAGCTCAATAATATTAATGAGGATGGGGGTTTCTGGCTCACTGAAACTTTGGTCTCTCATTTGGAATTTGCTCATATTTTTCACCAGCAAATTCATATTTGTGATGATTCTCTAACAATTAGTTCTCATTTAAAGGATGTTGGAGAGTTACTCATCACTTGAGTATGAAAATGAACAACATATTTCTGTCATAGAAAGTTTCTTAATTTTTTTTTAATTTATGGCTTTTGGATTCCCTCAAGGAAATCATGTATTGGCAAATGCATTAATAAGAGAACAGGCAGGATTCAAGCTTTCCAGTTTTGTTTTCTTTTGCCAAGTTTACAAACATGCTGCTTGTAGTATAATAAAAGCTAATATGAACAGTATTCTGGAATATTTATGGACTTCTTATGAATTACAATCATGGAATTCTAGGCATGTGTTCATTTAGGATCTGATGATCCTGAAACAGTAAAGCAAAATGTCTGAAGATAAAGGCCTCAAATTAACTATTAAAAAAACAAAAACATAAAGATACTATTTGCATCCATAGAAAGAAATAATAAATAGAAATATGTGTAGAAAAATTTTATATAGTCAGATTGGCTAAGTTGACAGGAAAAAATAATGATGAATGTTGGAGGGGATGCGGAAAAACTGGGACACTAATGCATTGTTGGTGGAGTTGTGAACGAATCCAACCATTCTGGAAAGCAATCTGGAATTATGCCCAAAAAGTTATCAAATTGTGCATATTGATCCAGCAGTGTTTCTATTGGGCTTATATCCCAAAGAAATACTAAAGAAAGGAAAGGGACCTGTATGTGCCAAAATGTTTGTAGCAGCCCAATTTGTAGTGGCTAGAAACTGGTAAATGAATGGATGCCCATCAATTGGAGAATGGCTGGGTAAATTGTGGTATATGAATGTTATGGAATATTATTGTTCTGTAAGAAATGACCAGCAGGATGAATACAGAGAGGACTGGCGAGACTTACATGAACTGATGATAAGTGAAATGAGCAGAACCGGGAGATCATTATACACTTCGACAACAATATTGTATGAGGACATATTTTGATGGAAGTGGATTTCTTTGACAAAGAGACCTAACTGAGTTTCAATTGATAAATGATGGACAGAAGCAGCTACACCCAAAGAAAGAACACTGGGAAACGAATGTGAACTATCTGCATTTTTGTTTTTCTTCCTGGGTTATTTATACCTTCTGAATCCAATTCTCCCTGTGCAACAAGAGAACTGTTCGGTTCTGCAAACATATATTGTATCTAGGATATACTGCAACATATCCAACATATATAGGACTGCTTGCCATCTAGGGGAGGGGGTGGAGGGAGGGAGGGGAAAAATCGGAACAGAAACGAGTGCAAGGGATAATGTTGTAAAAAAAAAATTACCCTGGCATGTATTCTGTCAATATAAAGTAATTATTAAATAAAAAATAAAAAAAAAAAGAAAAAAAAAGAAAAATTTTATATATGTAAGCTTATATATTTAAAATTAGAGAGAGAGAGAGAGAGAGAATGAAAGAGATGTATAGATATAGATATATATTTATTTGTGTCTAATGAGAGCCAACTCTAGGGTAGAGGAGGGAAGTGAAAGAAAAAAAAAGAAATTTGCATGATAACTTTGTTATATATTTTAATAGAATAGCAAGTTGTACCTAGTAATAGATTTGCAGTTTCATGTGCAATCATCTTTTGTGTTGTACTATGCTACAGAAATACTTGTTTTATTGAATAAATTAAATTTTTAAAAAGACTGAAAATAAAAGCCATAAGTCTAAGTAAGCAGAACCACATGCACTGATAAGAGACCTACAAAGGAAAGTTATTAATATTTATTGAAATTTTGTTTCACAGAATCACAATATTTGAGAGCTGGAAAGAACTTCAGCAACCCTATTATTCAAATCATATACCAAAGGAATCAAGTTGTCATCCAGTCTCTGATTGAAGACTTCAAAGGAAGGTAACGCATCAACTCTTAAGATACTTCATTCCACTTTGGAATTGGGGGGGAGACTGTGAGAAATATTGGACTTGTGAGGAAAAGTGTACCCCCACACACAACATTAAGCATTAAAGTCACCTCTTTCTACCTGTTGTTACTGGTTTACTCTTTGGTGATGAAACATTAGTAAGAACAAATCTAATTCCTCTATTACTTGACAGCTTTGAAAAATTTGAAGACAGATATCATTTATTGCCAAATCATTTCCTCTACAGGCTAAACATCCTCCATTCCTTCAAATGATTTTCATATGACATAGAGTGAGAGCCCTTCACCATCTTGGTTGTCCAATGCTGAACAGAATTTTTTATCAATGGTCTTCTTAAACTATAGTGCCCAGGGGTAACATATTTCATATAAAGTCTGAAAACAATACAGTACTTGGTTCTTTCCTGTCTTTTTGTGGGCAGTGTGTTCCTCTACATAAAGATCAGAATGACATGAGCTCATTTTTTTGAATTCCACATCTCACTTCTGATTAATACTGACTTAGCAATTAATAGATGTGTTTTTTTTTTCAAAAAGACTATTATTTAACCTTGCTTCCTCAATTCTCTCCTTGTGAAACTTGTTTTGGTATCCAAATGTAAAGGAGAATGTGGAGTAAAAAAGAAGCAGAAGAGGAAAAAGAGGAAGAGAAATGGTAGAAGACACTATAAGAACTAGAGAACCTTTATATTTATCCCTCTTGAATTGCATTGTATACTATTTAGTCCGGTATTCTAACCCATCAACATCTTTTTCAGTCTTGACATTTATTATATTAACTATCCCTCTAAACCTGTTATCTGAGGCATGTTATCTAGACTCATATAGCTCTTGACGAGTATAAGAAGTATTGCCAACTTCTCAAAACCATCTTGTGTAGTTTTGTACACACTTGGAATTTAATTGACTACATTTATATGCCTCTATGATTTACTTAAGGGCAGACATGGTTTTGCTTTTGTCTTTGTGTTTATAACACCTAGCCCAATGTCTTGTACAAAGTAGTTATCTTTGGGGGAAAAGGGGTTTTGGAACTGAATTGAATTGAGCTAATGCTGATTTTGTTTTGATGTAATCCTATTTATAAAGCATCTGTTCATGGAATGTCAAAGATATGTCAAATGAATAAGTAAGTACAGCTTCATCTCTAAGATAATAAAAATAAATCTCCTTTTCTTCCACATTTGTTTAATGCTAGATGGATTAAGAAGAACTGATCAAGGTTATTTTTATTTTGACAGCAATACAAAGGAAATATTTTAGACAAGCTGCTGACCACTGAAGACATAAGGCATCTGCTAAGTAACAGTCAGGCAAAATATTTGCCAATCCCATTTTGAAAGAAAAGTAAATCCCCTAAAAACTGTACATTTAGATTTGCTCAAAACTGAGTTAAAGATGTGGATATTAATATCATCAAATCTATACTGAAGTATATATTAATTATGTATTTTTAAAAATTATGACTATTTTTAATAGAGAGAAACACAAGAAAATTATATGAATTGATGCCAAAGGGACCTAAGTAAAAGAAATAAAATCACAATAAAGTCAATGGAAACAATAGTATTAAAACAACAATGGGGAGAGGGAGGATATATTTAAAGGTGCCCTGAATGTGGGGGGAAAGTTTTCCTTGATATTCCTCAAAAAGAATATATAACAACTAAAATATTGCCAAACATGAATAGAATGTTAATATTTTATACTTAAAATATAAAATCAATATGAGTTAACCTCCACAGGATCCAGCAAACATCTATTATAGCAAATCAATCTAAGATGTATACCACTAACACGAACAAACATAAGTAAAATGTCCATAATTAAATTTAACTTGCAATATGTAAGCAATTGTTGAAATACCTCCATATAATGAAGTAGAAAGTCCAGTGGGTCTAAGCAGTAGACCAGAAAAAATTTAAAGCACTGCCAAGATCACACACACAAAATCTTATTTAAGCATTGCTTAGTAACTAATTTCTCTGTGGATAAATTCAACATGCAATACACATCCTCATCCAGCAATTCATTTGTTTGAGCAATTCTTAGAAATATTCACCAAGGTTTTAAAAATTATACTATAATGCCAATGGCTTTTGTTTCAATTAAAATGATTAAATTCTGGCAACTCGAGGCTATCATTTCTAACTTCTCCAGACCACAAAAGACTGAAAGAAAATGATGTTTATTAAGTCAAGGTATTTTTAAGTGGAAGAAATGGCAGGCAATAAAGATAACAATAAACCTTGAATGTCTTGGAAATAATTGTAATTATCAGTATGTAGACATGAACAAGTTAAACCAAGAAATTGTCTGCAAATCAGAAGTTCAGTCTTCATCTAATTTTACTTGTAAGACATTCCCCTTCTCTTTCATCTTAATCTTTTGATATCCATACAATCTCAGAATTTTAGAGTTAAGATGGCACTGAAGAATCAACTAGTCCAACACATAAATAGCACCATTCATGTACCTTTGAGATGGCTCCTTCAGTGGCAGCAGCTTCAGGAGTTCTCAGTCAGGAGATAGTAACAAGGTAGGATGATAGACCTTTATGTAGACACAGGGTATAGATGGCACCAATCAGCAGCTTTATTGCCCAAATCCAGTTTTGAGTTGCAGTTCCAAAGTGGAAAGAGGTGTGTTTACAATAGATCACAAGGGGACAAGGGCCCTGGTTCCAATTCCAAGGCATAGAGAAACAATAGCAATGGTGGCAACAAGAAACAAGAGGCTCTAATCACATGCCCAAAGCCAACAGTAATTAGCACTTGTGACTGAAAAGGAGAAGGACCTTTCCTTGGTAAAAACCAGAGCCAAAAGCAATGATCACACCTCTCTTAGGATAGCACAATAAAGAATACCAAAGGAAATTATGAAACAAAAAAAAGAAGAGAAAGAACTTGCATTTTCATATTTCAAGGAATATATTATAAAATAATAAATAGCAAAACTTTCTAGTAGTAGATAAAAAATAGAAAAGTGATATGACAATAATGAGTATATAATGCAAGAGTATATTTTTCAATAAACAGAATCATAAAACTCTAAAAAATATGAATTATTCAACCAAAAAATGTTGGGAAAATTGGATAACAGTTTAGTGAAAAATAAGAAGAGACCAAAATCTTATACTAATAAATCCTAAATGGAAAATTCATAGTAAAGAACAAGAGGACAAAGAATTGTTATATTTTTTCACAACATTGGATAAAGGATGAATTCCTAACAAGTTGTGACAGGGAAAATTCTAAGGAATTAAAATGGT
The DNA here is from genome assembly GCF_016432865.1 of Antechinus flavipes. Taxonomy (NCBI): domain Eukaryota; kingdom Metazoa; phylum Chordata; class Mammalia; order Dasyuromorphia; family Dasyuridae; genus Antechinus; species Antechinus flavipes. The sequence goes on along the minus strand of NC_067398.1, from coordinate 124,280,144 downwards.
CAAATTGATTATATAAAATTTTTGAAACGGTCCTTTACAACAAAATAACAATGCATACAAAATAAAAGAAGAAGAAGAAGAAGAAGAAAAAACAAGGAGTAAGGTAAAAGACTCTGAATAAAATACTTCAAGTAAAAGTTTGATATCTAAAATTTCTCAGGAACTGAAACAAACTTTTGTTAGAGTAATGTTTATACAAATGATAATCAAAGGAGAAGAAAAGGCAACTCTTGAGAAAATCTAGCAATAATCACATGAAAATTTGTTCAAAATTCCTAAGAAATGGTGGGAGAGTGGAAAGCTGACTATATTAGATGTTCATCAGTTGGGGAATGGATGAATAAAGTATACTACATGACTTCAATTTAATAGTTTTGTGTCATAAAAACAATACCTCTAAATTTTTTTTAAAATATATTTTGAAGACAACATGAAAGGATGAAAAGTGAAGAGAAGGTAGAACCAAAGAAATAATATCAACAGCAACTGCAACCATATAGTTAAAGGCAGAAATCCTCAAAATTCTCAGATGTTCTGAATGTAGCAATTTAGTTCTCTCCATTGGTTCTCTCCAATGAGGAAGACTACCTCATCCAGTACTACTCATTCTGTGTGGCTCTTGACCATTTCCTCTCTTAAGTTTATGATAGAAGAAGAATTTTCTTTCTTTCCCCTGACATCATAAGGATACAGTGGAGCAGTCAGCTTGTCCACATGTCACCATTCACCCTTCTCATTTAGTAGCTCATCTTCTCTTTTTATCATACATTTCCTTAATTGAATATTTTACATTTGTTCCTCAAAGTTCCTTCCTGGTTATTGGAGCTAGTTCATATCCACTATGCCTTTCTTTCCATTATCTTGATTTTCTTGCTGTAAAGAATGTTTTCCAGCTTTCTACTTTTCTTCTAATTTTGGTTGCATTTGATTTTGTTTGTGCAAAACCTTTTTAAATTTAATATAATAAATTGATCTATTTCACAGTTTGTAATACTCTCTATCTCTAATTTGGTCATAAATTCTTTCCTTCTCTGTAGATCTGACAAGTAAACTATTCCTTGCTCTTCTAATTAGCTTATGCCTATAACCCTTTATGTCTCAATTATATACCCATTTTGACCTTACCTTGGTATAGGGTATGTGATGTTGGTCTATGCCTAGTTTGGGCCCTATTGTTTTCCAGTTTTCCCAGCAGTTCTTGTGAAATAGTGAGACTTATCCCAAAGACTGTACCTAAACTATTCCACTAATCCACCACCCTGATTCCTCTGATTCTTAGCCTGTACTAGATAATTTTGATGATTAGTACTTTATAATATAGTTTGAGGTTTGGTATTGCTAGGCCACCATGATTTGTATTTTTTCATTTTTTTCCTCTTGATCTATTTCTTCTTTCACAATTGTGACTAATAGGGGAATATACTTCACATAATTGCATAAACCTATATCAAGTTGCTTACCATTTTAGGAAAAAGGGAGGAAAAAGAGAAAAATTTGGCATTCAAAATCTTGTAAAAAAGAATACTAAAAACTGCCTTGAAATATAATTGGATTTTATTCTCTATTGCTATTCAGCATTATAAAGTGAGACAGTTTATAATATTTCATCAGCTTCATGATTTTTTACAATGAGTTTATATTGAAAAGTAGTATACTTTTTGGTTTGTCATCTCTCTTGTAAGGATGTCAAAGTGTTTGCTGATTAAGGTACTTTTGGGGTTATTTTGGTCTCTTTTTTATGCTAATTGAGTTACCTGTTAATTTTTTGTATAAAGCTATTATAATCAGGATTAATAAGATTTTCATTGTCCATTATCTATTTTTCATTATTATTTGCCTATTTAACTCAGAAGCATATACTTAAAAAAATCAGTAAGCATCATATGCAATGGGGAAAAACTGGAACCTTTCCAAGTAAGATCAGGAGTGAAACAAGGTTGCCCACTATCACCATTATTATTCAATATTGTATTAGAAATGCTAGCCTTGGCAATAAGAGTTGAGAAAGAGATTAAAAGAATTAGAGTAGGTAATGAGGAAACCGAACTATTACTTTTTGCAAATGATATGATAGTATACTTAGAGACCCCCAGAGATTCTACTAAAAAGCTATTAGAAATAATTCATAACTTTAGCAAAGTTGCAGGATACAAAATAAATCCACATAAATCCTCAACATTTTTTTACATCACCAACAAAATCCAACAGCAAGAGATACAAAGAGAAATTCCATTCAAAATAACTGTCGATAGCATAAAATATTTGGGAATCTATCTACCAAAAGAAGTCAGGAAATATATGAGCAAAATTACAAAAAACTTTCCACACAAATAAAGTCAGATTTAAATAAGGAAAAAATATTAAATGCTCTTGGATAGGCCGAGCAAAAATAATAAAGATGACAATGCTCCCTAAACTAATCTATTTATTTAGTGCTATACCAATCAGACTCCCAAGAAAATATTTTAATGATCTAGAAAAATAACAACAAAATTCATATGGAAGAACAAAAGGTCAAGAATCTCAAGGGAATTAATGAAAAAAAAATCAAATGAAGATGGCCTAGCTGTACCTGATCTAAAACTATATTATAAAGCAGCAGTCACCAAAACCATTTGGTATTGTCTAAGAAATAGATTAGTTGATCAGTGGAATAGCTTAGGTTCACAAGACAAAATAGTCAACTATAGCAATCTAGCAAACCCAAAGATCCTAACTTTTGGGATAGGAATTCATTATTTGACAAAAACTGCTGGGAAAACTGGAAATTAGTATGGCAGAAATTAGGCATGGACCCACACTTAACACCGTATACCGAGATAAGATCAAAATGGGTCCATAATTTAGGCATAAAGAATGAGATTATAAATAAATTAGAGGAACATAGTATAGTTTACCTCTCAGACTTGTGGAGGAGGAAGAAATTTGTGACCAAAGATGAACTAGAGACCATTACTGATCACAAAATAGAAAATTTTGATTATATCAAATTAAAAAAGCCTTTGTGACAAACAAGATTAATGCAAGCAAGATTAGAAGGGAGGCAACAAACTGGGAAAACATTTTCACAGTTAAAGGTTCTGATAAAGGCCTCATTTCCAAAATATATAGACTTGAGACTCTAAGTTATAAGAAATCAAGCCATTCTCCAATTGATAAATGGTCAAAGGATAAGAATAGATAATTTTCAGATGATGAAATTGAAACTATTTCCACTCGCATGGAAGATGTTCCAAATCACTATTGATCAGAGAAATGCAAATCAAGACAACTCTGAGATACCACTACACACCTGTCAGATTGGCTAAGATGACAGGAAAAAAATAATGATGAATGTTGGAGGGAATGCGGGAAAACTGGGACACTTATGCATTGTTGGTGGAGTTGTGAATGAATCCAAACATTCTGGAGAGCAATCTGGAATTATACCCAAAAAGTTATCAAACTGTGCATACCCTTTGATACAGTAGTGTTATTACTGGGCTTATATCTCAAAGAGATACTAAAGAAGAGAAAGGAACCTATATGTGCCAAAATGTTTGTGGCAGCCCTGTTTGTAATGGCCAGAAACTGGAAACTGAGTGGATGCCCATCAATTGGAGAATGGTTGGGTAAATTGTGATATATGAATGTTATGGAATATTATTGTTCTGTAAGAAATGACCAGCAGGATGATTTCACAGAGGCTTGGAGAGACTTACATAAACCGATGCTAAGTGAGATGAGCAGAACCAGGAGATCATTATACACTTCAACAACAATACTGTATGAGGATGTATTCTGATGGAAGTGAATTTCTTTGACAAAAAGAACGTCTAATTCACTTTCAATTGATCAGTACTGGACAGAAGCAGCTACACCCAAGAAAGAACACTGGGAAATAAATGTAAACTGCATGTATTTTTGTTTTTCTTCCCAGGTTATTTTTACCTTCGGAATCCAACTCTTCCTGTGCAACAAGAGAACTGTTAGGTTCTGCATACATATACTCTATCTAGGACATATTGTGACATATTTAACATGTATAGGACTGCCTACCATCTAGGGGAGGGGATGGAGGGAGGAAGGGGAAAAGTCGGAACAGAAGTGAGTGCAAGGGATAATGTTGTAAAAAAAAAAAATTACCCAGGTATGGGTTCTGTCAATAAAAAGTTATAATTAATTTTAAAAAAAATATATTTGCTTAGGTAAATATCCCAGTATTGAATATTTTCATTATATGTCATATATTTTTTCTCCTAACTTTTTATTAATTCTGATTTTTGCTATGATAATTTAGTGATCTACTACAGAAATAACTAATTTACACAAGAATGATCCCCACATAAAAATCATCTCTTTTCCTATTTTTTTAAAATATGAATTTCATTTTTGAGACATCTAATGGTACTCATCCTGATCATCATCTACTAATTCTTTTTTCAAGGAAAGCATTCTTGAAAATAATAGCAACAAATTCACATTAGACAGATAATAAAAATCAAAATGGATCACCAAAACAAAGATAATGTGATTTCTGCAATCTCCACATTAATATATCCATCTTTTAAGAAAGGATTAGCAATCAGCAAATAATGAATCATAGACACATGTACAATCATTTATACCATTTATTATTGGTGGGGTTTTTTTTTTGTGGATTTCAACTTATTCTAGTTGGGATTTTTTGAGGGAATTTTTTTTGAGAGGCAATTGGGGTTAATTGAGTTGCCCAGATCATACAACTAGTAAATGGTAAGTGTTTGAGGCTGGATTTGAACTCAGGTCCTCCTGATGCCATGACTGATTATCCACTGTGTTATTTAGTTGCTCCTTACATGCTTTTTTATTTTATTTTCTTGTACTGTTATTTATTATTTAAATGCTTGTACTTTTCAATAGATGTCCAAATAAAATTTGTATTTAAAATAAAGAAAAAGAGAAAAAATAGTGTTCAATTTTGAAAAGTAGAAAAATGATGGAGTCTTTAAACCCTACCTATCAGCTTGATTTCCATTCTGGACATTCTTGTAGTTTCTCTGGTATTCTTTCATGATGTCCACAAATTCAAAAGTTCTTACATAATAATACTAAGATATTTTAATTTTAATATGGTAAATATCAATACATAACTCATATGTTATCTATCATACATAACTTTTTGGGAGAAAGGGATTTTTCAATGATGTTTTAAGATTGTAAAGGAGTCCTAAGACCACTGAGCATTAGCTGTCAAGATAAAGAACTGAACATTGAACTATCAAACATTCAAACTCTACTACAGCAAACACAATTCCAAGAAGCTGGTCGCATTGTTTGAATAACAAACGTAAGTTTGCCTAAAAGACTATTTTATAAAAAAACTCATGCAAAGTAAATGCTCACATGGAGATTAGAAAAAGCAATAAATGACACTTTCAAGATCTCTGAAGAAATTTTGAATTATTAGAAATTATTAATAATTAATTATTAGAAATAGTAGGCATTGGCATGGGACCATCCAGCATGACATACCTGCATTAAAAAAATAAAAAAACAAACATGGTATGCTCCTTGAGTAAAGCAGAATTATAGTATCTCCAAAAAAGCATGAGATATGAAAATTTAGAGACATCTCCATCCCAAATGTTCATATGGATGATTTGTGCTCAACCTGTAGTAGACCTTACCAAGTTCCTGTTAGTCTGAACAGCCACAGCCAGATTCATTGTACTTTGATGCTGACATCATTGGTCCTCTCTGAGTGTGAAGGACAACAATAATGGATTTTCCATTTATCTATTCCAAAATAGGGAATAACTCTATTTTGGGGTATTCAAAAAGTCTTAGTACTTACTTGGTTAAAATTTAACTGCTTAAAACTTTACTAAGACTTTTGGAACATGATACATATGCATATTTTATTGCTAATATCCCCTACTCCCCCATTAGAATATAAATTTATGAAACTTAGAAATGTTTTTAGTTCTTCTTCATATACCCAGCACTTAATAGTGCTTAACATGTAGAAATGTTTAGAATCAATGTTTACTGATTAATATATGTATCAACATCTTAATATTCTTCTTTTTAATTGTTATCAACTTTAAGGTAAATTTGCTAAAGAAAATTTTATTGGTTACTAATTAATTAAAATCTCACTTTTTCATACTCATTCCAGGTAAAATGGGAAAGTATAATTTAAAATGTAAAAAATCTATTTGAAATTACTTTGTTATATCAATGATTCATTGACAATCAAAAAGAACTATAATCTCATTAATTTTTGTGTCCTTCTCTCAATACATCTCAGTGTACCTATCTGCCAGCCTATGCTATGAGACTCCTGCCTATGTCCTGCAATATGTTTTCCACAAGTCTACCCAGGTGATGCAGGCTTCCCTTATTTTCTTCTGATTTCACCAAGATACCAGTGGAACACCTGAGTTCTTCATGTGTCATTCCTTGCCCTTGCCCCATGACCAAAACACATTCCATTACTGTATTTATTACATTTGTTGTTTCTTGCTTTTAAACATATTTGCACAGAAATATATAGGTAGGTATATATGTGTGTACATGTATATATATATATATATATATATGTGTGTGTGTGTGTGTGTGTGTGTGTGTGTGTGTGTGTATAAATGTGCTACGTGTGCATATATTATACACACACACACACATACACACACACACACACACACACACACACACACATAAATCCTTTCTCTTTTAAGTCAATACTTAGTCTCTGTGGTTCTCCTATTCTGATCTTGATCTTCTATTGCCATGTGCATTTACTAGATATGCAGGAAGCAAATTGGAGGTAATCTCAAAGAACAAAGCATCATTAGTGGGGATACCAAGAAAGGTCTCTTGCTACCAGCATATGATTTTCTTACTCCAGAGCCTTCCAAAATAACCCAACATCAGCTCTGACCTAGTCTATCTATGCTTTTCTTTCCACCCACCCCCCTACCCCAAATCTTTTTCCAGGAATCTGGAGTCTGCTCCTATATCAAACCGACCTTAAATTTAGAGTTTCTGCTTATTGATATGATTCTTCAGAACATACTTCACCTGTTCCTACTCATTATGAATCAAGCTTCCTGAAGCTCAAAAGACATAAATTTACCATCTGCAACAAGTATGGACTTTGCAGGAGGATCTTGAACAGTCTAAGCAACTTCCTCCTTCAATGGGCTTCCTTCCAGCCACTAGTGCTCTGCCTGAAATCATTCCTCAATGATTTTTCAGTCCTCAATTATAAAAGAATAAACCCCATTCATTATTTCCCACTTCCTACTTCTTTGCTTCCATACTTCTTTATAACCCCTCCTAGGTTCTTCCAAAATCCCAATATAGCTCAACATTGCCCTTCTACCATCCTCTCTAGAATGCTTACTCCATAATTAATATATTTATTTTTGTCCTAAACATTTTTTTTCCTTTTACAAAGTTTCCATATTCTGGTATTTAGGAACCTTGATGACACTGCTTCCTTAGCTATGCTTTCCAGCACACGTTGCACTTTCAATCATTCCCTTTAACTCACTTGGCACTGTGGGGAAATCAAAATACTCTGTACTTCCCATTGCCACTTTCAGACTCTCCTATCACCACTCAGTAACTTTTTTTATGAGGTTCATTCAATTTAAATTTACCATAGTTGATACTATAGTATCTATTTTTTATTGACTTTGAGGACAGTATTCTTCCTTCTTCAATGAATTCAGTGTGTGGCTCATATTTTTTCTCTGCACCCCAACTGCCTTCTTCATACCAAAGGACATCAACTTATATATCCATGCTCTCTCAAGTACTTCCCAGTTTCTCATCTACTAATTTCCCATGAATTACTCCTCTACTCCACCTCAATTGTATACAGATCATACCCTTGATCTTATTATCCCTTAACTGTCTTCATGACTACTGAAATGCTTTTATCTATCATAACCTTTTCTCATGACATCTTTCCTAGTGCCTTATGCTTGACCTTACACTCTGGCTTTTATCCTCATTTGTGAATTGCAATCCTTCTGCTCTTAAATCATACTCATCTTGAATATTTTTTCTATTGTTAAGTTTTGATTCTATTTTCACAATTCTTCCCCCTTTCATTCTCCTACTCACAAATCAGTGCCTGATGCAGGCCATTATTACCTCACACCTACAATACCTTTATATTTGTTCTTTAGGACCAAGTTAAAATTTTGTTTTATTTTATTGTTCTTTCCATGGTCATGGTTATAGTAAATCCAAACTTTCAATTAACTTTCAAACTTTGTTAATTTACTCCTGGAATATCTTTCATATCAGCTTGTGAACAGAAAAACCAGCTCTCAATTTCAGGTCCTCTAGCACCCAGTTTCTTACACTATGAATCATAACTTCATATGGGGCCTTATAGCTGAATGTGGGGGTCATAGAATAATGATTTGTTATCAATAAATGTTTGGTTTATATACCTATATGCCCAGGATCACATAAAAATTTCTCAGTCAAAAAGGAGGTCACAAGTGGAAAAAGTTTGAGAAGCCTTGACTCTAACAGAGTCACCATTATTCAGTCATTTAGGGACAATTCTTTGAACCATTCATGTGTTTCCTCTCCCTATGAAGTTACCTCTAAGCAGTTGTTAATTCCTGTTACTTCTGTGTTCTAAATAACTATCATACCCTTTCTCTTTTTCTTTCCACTTCCACTATCATGAGTCCTCATGCAGTTTTTCATTACCTCTCACCTGTACTGTATCCCTCTTCCAGTTCCATCCCTGTCCAGTTTTCTTTTACATAAATGACATCTCTTTCATTTAGTCATTTTCTCACTTTCACTTAAAGTTCTTTGTATACTTATCTTTCTACTAAACTATAAACTCATTTAAGTTCAAATACATTATAAGTTTTCACCTTGGTATCTTCAGGACCTTACACAATGTAGTGCATATAATAGATGCTCATAGTTAGTACTTGATTAATTGAACTGGTTGGAAGAAAGACGTGAATATAAATTCCATATAAACCCAGAGAAGAAGGTACCTTTGTAAGCCTAGGACTCCCACATCTAGAGTTTTCCTTTTAGATTCAGAAAATCTAAAATACACAAGGCCTTCACCAAACTAAACCAAATTATTATCCAAAAATATTTTAAAATTTTTTGAAAACCATACACTAAAATAGGATTCAGATATAGACAGCTGGAAAGATATTAACATCAATTCTTTCTTTATAACATTTCTCTTCTGACACAGCTACCACCTTGGTGTAGGTCCTCATCACTTAACATCTGCACTATCACAAAAGCCTATTGCTTTATCTCCCTACTTCAAAAGTCTTCTCAATCTAATCTATCCTCCACTCAACTATCAAATCTATCTTCTTAAGGTTCAGTTCTGACCACTTCACTCTGCTTCCTCCATTTAATTACCTTCAGGATAAAACAAAAAAAAATGATTTGTTTGGTTTTTAAAACCTTTATAACTTTTCTTTCTTGTCCTCTAACTTTTTACTCCCCTCCATGCACTCTGAGATCCAATCAATGACAATGACTTTCTTGTTCTTTCTCAAACATTCTTCATCTCCCTATTCCCAGCATTTTGGCTACTTTGCCTAGGGTTGTCTCCTTCCTTTTCTCTGATTCTAACTTCCCTGGCTTCCTTTGAACTTATCTAATGTCCCACCAGCAAAAAGCTTTTCCTAGTCTTCTTTAATTCTAGTGCCTTCTCTTTGAGACTACCCTCAGTTTAGTTGATATATCTTATTTGGTTATAGTTGTTGTATGTTGTCATCTACTTTGAACCTTTTCTGAGTGGGGACTGGTTGTTTTTGTTTTCCTTTATTTCTCCAGTGCTTAGTTCAGTGCCTGGCACGTAGTATTCATTTGTTAAATTCTAATTGACTGAATGAGAAACTCTAGTATTCAAGAATAAAAAATAAAAATAAAAAATCATAACCAGGACACGCTCACACATATCCTGATGGTGGGAAAAGATATTGTGTTCTCTTCCATAAGCTAGGTTATGTGGTATGCATAAAATTCAGAAGTTAGAAAAAGTGGCAGAGAAGCAAGGTGTCAAATTTTGGGTCTTAGTGTAGAAAAAGAGTGGAAAGACCTGTACAATAAAACTGTAGCATCACATCCCCCTTAAACCTTCTCCTTGCCTTGTCTCATCAAAAATTATAAAATAGGCATAGGCTTAATTTGTCTATTGCTTAATAGCTTTGTTAGTTTAGGTTCTTCTTTTCTAGACCTTTATACACATGTTTATTAAAGATATTCCAATGAATTTAGCCAAACATTTTTTTCCTTTGATATCCCAATTAACAATATGAAATATTTGTTTTCAGTTGACTTGAGAGATTTATTTGTTTGCTTAGCATTCTTACCTTCCCACCTTCACAAACATCTGTGAGAATGTATAACAAGTCTGTGAGAATTTAAATCTTTCCTGATTGTGTTGAAAAAGTATCAATCCTGTGTAGGATTCTGGTTAATCTTCTGTGACCACCTTCAGGCTTCCAATTCAGCTTTATTACTTTCTAAAATGGGTCATTGTTCTGTTGATGTTCTAATAAATAAAAAAATAAAAAGCTTTGGAGGTGGGTGTGATGACCGTGTATTTAAAATCAACCAGTCAGGAATTCAGGTTAAGGGGAAAATCTTCAATCTTTATTCTCAGTAGAAATGAAGGATTGCTATAGCAATATGGGCAGCTCCAAAAGGAAGCCAGCTAGCAGAGGTGAAGGAGGATTGCAGGTGAAAAGGGGATCGGAGGTGAAGGGCAGTCGCGACAGCAATGCGAGCAGCTGTGTCAAGACACCAGCCAGCAGTCTCTCTTTCCGCTTCCCTTTCCACTCCCCTGCCTCCACCCACCAAAAACATCATTTCCTATACAAAACATCAGGACTTGCACAAAAAGTGGGTGAGGGCCATTCTTTGTCCAAGCTTATATATTAATAGAATATGGTCCAATTACTATTTAGCCTCATGTGCTTGGGACCTCAGTGTATCAACTCAAGCCTCAGTCCATTATATCTCCCACTTTCTTTTGTTTTAGAACACAGGTGGTCATGCCATCCCTGACTCCTCAGGGAGGTCAGAGCTCCCAAGGGAAGGTGATCACACCCTCCCTGACTTCTCAGGAAAGGAGGTGAAAGCACTAAAAAGGAGATAATCATGCCCTCCTTGACATTTCAGGAAGGGAGATGAAAAGCACAAAGGGAAGTAGGGGTTGCTAATGGGTTTCTGAGTTGAAGGGTCTTATTATGCACAAACCCATCAGCATGGGAGGTATTACACAAGCACATAGCAATAACACAGAGGTTATTGGTGATGACTCTCCCCACAGCCAGTGCAGGCTTGATGTGGTGTAACAAACATGAATTGTACACGCAAGTATAATTGTGTAACAAACAATATAAATCAACATGGTGCTGTAAAAGATTGCCAGAAGTCCTACAAGGAGGGTATGTAAACAGCAGTCACACATACGCCTTCTTCAGCAGCCAAGAGATAGTCCAAAACTAATCTATTGTCCATTGCTTCACATGTCAGGGAATCCAATGATCCCCCCCAAGTTTTTGAAGTCCTGCAAAAGTCTTTTTATGTGTTAGGGAATCCAATGATTCCAGAAGATTTTGAAGTCCTGTAACAGTCTTATCATTTCTCAGAAAATCCAATGATTCCTGAGGGCTTTCAATTCTTATGTCTCAAAGAATCCAATGATTCCTGAGGGTTTTCAAGTCCTATGACAATCTTATGTCTCAGAGAATCCAATGATTCCTGAGGGTTTTGAAGTCCAACAATTTTCTATGTCCGTGAGTCAAACGCCATAACTGCCACATACTCTTTCAATGGCGAGCACAATCAGCAACAGAACCACCTGATATTTCTTGGGTCTTCTCCTTCATTTCAAGGGTCTGCTCCATCTCTCTGTGATGGACAAGGTGAATACAGCTCGTTGGCACCCATCTGATTTGTTCTTCACCTGTAGAGATACAAGCAAACCCTTTCTGCCAAGCAGTTAGCCTATCTGGTCTCTTCCATTCACCACTTTCTGGGTCTCTCCACATCACCTGGAGATTATCTAAAGATAGTGGAGCTGCTCGCACTGGACACTGCCCTTCTGGTGGGTTATAAAACCTGTCTGCTGGAGCCAGTGCATCTTTGTCAAAAATCAAGAAGTTAATAGTATAAAGGGCTAGAGTTAGAAGGTCTCTAGGGTTACCTGTGGCTCCCCCTTTCTTTTGTTTTTGGAGCAGCTTCTTAATGTCTCTGTTTCTCCTCTCTACTGTTGCCTGACCTTGAGGATTAAAGGGTATGTCAGTGGTGTGTAAAATCTTATACTGTGCACAAAAGTGTGCAAAATGTTTGGAGGTATTTGCAGGACCATTGTCTGTTTTTATTGCTTGTGGCATACCCATAATGGCAAATGCTTCTGTGAGGAATTCAGTGACCACTCGGTCTGTCTCTTTTGCTGCTGGTATGGCAAAAATGAATCCTGAAAAGGTGTCTACCACAATATGGATAAAAGACAGACGACCGAAAGATTTATAATGGGTCACATCCATTTGCCAGATTTCATTGGGTCTCAAACCACGAGCGTTCTTCCCTGGAGGCAATGTAGGAGTGTGGAAAGGAAGGCAAGCCATACAGGCTTTTACTATGCTCCTAGCTTCCTCTCTTGTTATGCCAAATTGTACACGTAAAGCTCGAGCAGCCTGATGATATTTATAATGAGATGTCTGGGCTTCTTGGAATAAAGGAGTATTGACCAACATAGTTAGAAGGCTATCTGCCTTTGAATTACCATCAAAAATGGGACCTGGAAGTCCACTATGAGAGTGGACATGCAAAATATAAATCTTACCTGGATGCTTTCTCACTTGCTCTTGAAGTTCCTTAAAGAGCTGATATATATTAGAGGATGTAAATTTTATTTGGGCTGTGGCAATTCTTTGTACCACACCTACTGAATAAGCTGAATCAGATATTATATTTATGTTTCCTGGATAATAAGTAAGAGCTAGAATGATCACATACAATTAATTCTGCTGAGTGGACTGAAAAGGAGTTTTGACTACTCTCTTTATAGTTAAGTCATGAGAGTATATAGCACAAATATTATGTTTGGATGCATCTGTAAAGATAGTTGGTCCTTTAAGAGGAACTTTAGAAACTTTTTCTTCAAGAATCTATCACCAATTATGTAATAGTCTGGTTATCTTTAATGGAGATCCATGTGTAAAATTTGGAGCCATGGCTAATAAAATTTGACACTCTAAGATGGTCTCACAGCACACACTTTAAATTTTTTCTTCAGCTATGTACAATTTGTAATTCCTTAGTGTTTCTATGGTCTTTTGTAGACATGCTTTTAACATTTGTTCCTCAGGTGCACATCCCAATATATCATCCATATAATGTAACAGCATAACTTTTGGAAATGCTTTTCTTACTGGAGCAAGAGCAGCAGTAACATACATTTGACACATAGTGGGGCTGTTTTTCATTTCCTGTGGCAAAACTTCCATTCATATCTTTTATAAGGCTCAGCTAAGTTAACGCTGGGCACTGAAAAGGCAAATCTTTTTACATCCTCCTTATCCAGAGAGATAGAAGAGAAACAATCCTTAATATCTATGACCCAAAGAGGCCATTCTCTAGGCAATTGAGTAGGAGATGGAAGTCCAGGTTGAAGAGTTCCCATAGTTTCCATCTGTTCATTCACTTTTCTTAAATCAGTGAGCATCCTCCATTTTCCAGATTTCTTTTTTACAATGAACACTGGGGAATTCCAAGGACTTAGAGAAGGTTGTAGGTGCCTTTGTTCAAGCTGCTCCTGTACTATATCTAATAAGGCCTGAATTTTATCGCTACCTAAGGGCCACTGGTCTATCCACACTGGTGTATCAGTTTTCCATTGGATAGGAACAGGTGAAAGTGTTGGCAGGCCTTCAACAGCAGCCCTGCTTAAAAAACCAAAGTACTCATTTTTAACCCTAATTGCTGTAAAATGTCTCTTCCCCACAGATTGATGGGGATTTTTTCAACTATAAAAGGAATAAAAACTCCTGTTTTGCCTTCAAAAGTCCATCTCATAAGGGCAGCACTAACTTCAGCTGCTATTGATCTTCCTACTCCAGACATGTAGGTGTCTGCTTTAATCTTTGGCCAGTGACTGGGCCAACTGGCACTTCTAATAACTGTACGATCTGCACCTGTGTCTACCAATCCTTCCAATGGTAGGCCATTTATATAGATCATGAGCATAGATCGGTCAGCTGTTACAGCTGCTGTCCAGTATATTCCTGGATTTTGTGGTCTGGAGTCAGAACCTGGGTGACTATCATGAGGCTGCTTATTAGGATTCTGTATGAGTAAACCTGATGCTACTACTTCTCCTGGGTGATAAGTCACACATTGTCTACCTGTATTAGTGACTGGGATATTATCTACACATTCCCCAGTTTCCCACATCACTGTGTGGATGGACACTGTTTTGTATGTACAAAAAGGAGGTGAAATGGTCAAGCCTACTGTACCTGGAGGCAAGGGATCCATAGGCTGGAGAGGAACAAATTTCACCTCTCCAAGGGGTATCTCAGTTGTCCCAGATGCATACAACTCTATTCTCCCCAATTGTAATCCCTTTCTCCCATCAGGTTGCTTCCTGGCTGGTTGATTGTGTAATCCCTTTCTCCCATCATATGGCTTTCTGGCTGATTGGTCATGTCTGGGTATTGGACTTCTAGGCACGCTCTGGGTACACCATTGGCTTCCATCATGCCCCGAGTGTTTTTGCCTTGGGCCCTGGGGCTGGGCTCCTCATCCCGTTTCCCTGAATCTGTCTACATTCTGAAGCCCAGTGGAAGCCTCTGTTGCATTTTGGACATGGGGTATTTGGTCTTGTTCTCCCATCCTGTTTTCTCATTCTGTCTCTATACCAACATTGAGCTTTCAGATGCTCTACTTTACCACACTGAAAACATCTATGAGTTTCTCTGGAAGTCCCTTGCCCGAAGGGACTCTGTCTCCCCATGTTTAGATTTTGGGAAGTCTGCATCATAGCCTGGCTATAAAAGGCATTTGTGTTCACTGTGGCACAGCATCTTAGGAGTTCCTCTAAAGGAGCATCCTTGTGCAGTCCTAGTATAATTCTTCTGCAAACCTCTTTAGCATTTTCCTTAGCAAGTTGCCTTATCAAAATGTCTGTTACTGCATTTTCCCCATTAGTTCTTGTGATAGCTGTCTGCAAACGTCCAACAAAGTCAGTAAAGGGTTCATTTGGTCCTTGTGTTATTTTTGTGAAGGCCCCACCCTTGTCGTCTTTATTGTGGAGAGAAGCCCACGCTTTGATAGCATTAGCAGCAATTTGCTCATATGCTGCTATAGAATAATTAATCTGCACTGTGACATCTGAATAAGGATCTACACCTATTAGTAGATCACAGGTGATTGCAGCAAAACTCCACTTTGACTATTTCATTGGGCTTGTATCCTACAGAGCTCACTATATACAGAAAGGCACAAGTAGTTTTGTCCAGGTTCTAGGCATACCCTTGCTATAGATTTCCAGTCATTAGGGGTCAAGATTTCAAAAACCAAATTCTGTAATAACTTCTTAGCATAAGATGATGTAGCCCCATAAAGAGTGCAAGCCTTTTTCAGGTCTTTGAGGATTCCTATATCAAAAGGAGCGTATTTTTTACTTTCTTGACCTGAAGAATTAAAATGTTGAATTACAGGAAAAATGTGGTGTTGAAATTCCAATACATCTCTCCCTTCCACTTTGACCTTAATTAATCCCTTTTGCAATCTAGTCATAGGAGCGGCTGGATGCTGGGGGGGAGGTACTAGTGCTGTCATTGACCCCTCCCCCCCACTACCCCTTCTCCCTCCATCCTGGAGGGTGGAGTTGATGGAGGAGAGTCAATTACCTTCTCCTTAGGTAGGGCTGAAGCTGCCTCAGATTCACCATCCCTTGAGCCTCACTTAAGTCTCCCTGCCCTGTGGGGATATGGTCATTATTCTGTTCATTATCTCCCTCCTTTATCTCAGGCTTCTTTTGGAGCTTTTTTTTTTTTTTTCCTGTAACTTATATGGTTTCTTAAAGTCAACTGTATTATATTGTATAAATAGAATGCCTCGATGGAAATTGAATGAGGACTGTTTTTGTTGTAATATGCGGAGAGCTGTTGCCCAATTAATGCCCAGTTATCTGGAGAGATTTCCTCATCCTCTAAGAACCAAGGGAGGTGAGTTTTAATGTACCCAGAAGTCTAGCTGTCTGTTCCCAAGTTATAAGTAGCTCTTGATCTTCTATCAGCATAAGCATGCTTTTTATAGTGCCACTCCTGGGTGGGGGTGGGGAGGTTGGGGTGGGGGATGGAGAATCTTTAGCTAGCATCTGTCCCATTTTAACCAAAAGCGGTTACTAGTTTAGTCTTTAAGAAAATAAGTTCCCCATTTGTCTATTACAATACTCACCTAAGTTCCTGGTCACTGGAGACTTCTTCAGTGAAAGTAGGGTCCTTGGTTCCCACGCTTGGGAACCAAAAGTGATGACCACGTATTTAAAGTCAGCAGGAATCAGGAATTCAGGTTAAGGGAAAAATCTTCAATCTTTATTCTCAGTAGAAATGAAGAAGGATTGCTATAGCAATATGGGCAGCTGCGACAGGACCCAGCCAGCAGAGGTGAAGGGGGATTGCAGGTGAAAGGGGGATCGGAGGTGAAAGGCGGTCGCAATAGCAATGCAAGCAGCTGTGTCAAGATGCCAGCCAGCAGTATCTCTTTCCGCTTCCCTTTCCACTCCCCTGCCTCCACCCACCAAAAACGTCATTTCCTATACAACACATCAAGACTTGCACAAAGAGTGGGCGGGGGCCATTCTTTGTCCAAGCTTATATATTAATAGAGTATGGTCCACTTACTATTTAGCTTCACATGCTTGGGACCTCAGTGCATCAATTCGAGCCTCAGCCCATTACAGGTGGGGAAGGAAGCAGCCTTTGTTGCTATTTTTATTTAGATACTCCATTGACTCCCTCTTGCCTCAAGAAACCAATACATATTCCTTTATTTGACTTTTAAAATCCTTCACAATCTAACTCATTTATCTTCTGAGACCTCTTGCACATTAAACACCTATATGCATTCTATTTTTAAAGCCACACTGGATTACTTGCTATATCTCATACATGACATTATATTTCCTGTGGCTATACACAGGTTATGTCCCTCAAACTTGAAATGCAGTTTTTTGGGGGGGTTTTCCTACCTATACTTTTCAGAACTCCTAGCTTCCTTCATAGCTCAACGCAGTCTCTATCATGATTGCCCCCATGAATGTTAGTGTTTTCCATGTCAAAATATATTTTAAAATATATCTATTTTGTATACATTTTATAGCCATTTCTCAGTTTACATGCTGTGTTCCCTTAACAGAATTTGAGTTACTTGAAGGCAAAAACTTTCTCTCCTTCATTCTCCTAATTTCCTTGGCTTCCTTTGAACTTTATCTAATATCTTACCTTCAAGAACCTTTTGCTAGTCCCCAGTAATTCTTGTCCCTCCCCTTTGAGGTTATCCTCAACTTAGTCAATGCATATCATATATATATATATATATATATATATAGTTGTTGGGTTTTTTTGTATGTTGTCATCTTCTTGAGCTCCTTTTGAGCAGGGACTGGTTTTATATTTTGTATATATTTTTGTAGTCACTTTTCACTATTCATGTTATTTTCTCTTAGTAGAATAGAAGTAACTTTTCATTAAGAATTGTCTTTTTTTTCTATTTTATATCATTAAGACTGGCACATGGTAGGCATTGAATGAATGCTTGCTGTTTAAGTATATGGTATTTTTATACATGGAAATCAGACTTTCATACATGAAAATTCACTGATGTTCCTGATTAGCCAACAGCCGAATTTGCACTTGACACTTTTTTCTAAGCAGTAGTGATGAAATTAGATTCAGGGAACCAAAATGATGAGATAAGGGTTCCTGGTGGTCAGGGAGTTAAATGATGAGATTAGTGACAGGTATGGAATTCAGGGAACCAAATGAAGGGGTTTGGTTCCCTTAAATTTCCTTAGGATTTGGCACAAGGTAGGAAATTGTGGGAACCCCATTCTGGTGGTGCAGAGGTCCTTTGTAAAGGAATTTACGATCCTGAAAAATTGATAAAAAGAAGTTTATTATAGGCATTGGGAAGTCAGCCTTTGCTATGCATGAATAGAGAGGCTGAATTCCTTAGTGGCAAGATCCCAACAGAGAGATATAAAGTCTTGTTAGGGAAATAGGTGAAGATAAAAAGAGGGTAACACTGAAAGAGAATATCATTTCAGCGGGCAGAGATTACTACTATGCCAGGGATGGTATATTAGGTCCTCTGCAAGGACTGAGCCCCAAGTTGGCATTTTTATAAGGAAATCTGAGGCAGAAGTTTCAATCGAATGTGATTCCCTCAAAGCTGTCACTGCCCCCAGGCCTAGATAAGACCACTTACTGGGAGTGGTTTTGAGCTAACAATAGGGGTAAATAGAAATCTAGATGTCCAACTAAGTGAGATTACTTCAACTAGTAATGATGATGGGGGTCTTCAGGCCAGTGTCACAGGTTTTGTGAAAGAATTCACAGTTCTAGTCTGCAAGGAGGGTTTGGCAAAATGGGCTTATTCTCACTGAAAAACTCTTTCTCTAGTGGGCTGCTTCTTGATTAGGAAGATAGTGAAGTTTGGGGTACAGAGTCTTATTTTTTATTTAGCCTTCTTTGGTTTGAGGCTAGGGAGCTATTAAGGGCTAATTTCCAAATTAATAAGGGTAGTGATTGTTTTCCAAACCAAAGTGATTCCCAGATCAAGTGGAAGTGGGAGTTTCCTTTAGGAACCAGATGGGGGAGTGGGAAAGGGTTGAAATTCAGGTTAGGTTCACTTTTAAGAATTTCCCCAGGCCAGGTGGCCCACCCTTTACAAAGATCAGGGGGATAGAATCCTATTATATCACTCATATAATCCAAAAATAGGTATCAATGGAATGGCAGTTTACCAGCTGATTAAGCTTATGCCTTAAGGCACTAGCCTGGTTGAATATTTGATGCCATTTGTTAACAATCTATTATTAATTTCTAAAGTCTATACCTACTATATATAGAATGTCTAAAGAAGAAATATGTAATGAATCTAGAAAGGTAGGTTGGGCCCAGGTTTCTAAGGGTCTTTAATATCAAACAGAGAAGTTAATATTTGATCTTAGAGATAACAGGAAACCATAGAGTTTAATGAGTAGAGGAGTGACATCATCAAATTTAGTCTTTAGAAAAATCACTCTGGGAGCAATGAGGGAAGAATAGATAAGAGTCTGGGGAAAGATGTTTTAAAATTAAGGGGAAACCTTGAGACATAGTTTGTATAAGCAGTTATCCTAAAAGTTCTGCAATTTTTGACAGAGGTATGTAAGCAGGGACTCAGGCAGTGTGTTCAAAGAAATAGCTGTATTCATCTTGTTTCTGAAAACTATCATCACCCAGTCCTTACATGCCATCTATGCCTAAGACTTCAGGCAGCTTGCAGGGCAAGACTTCCCCCAAAACAGACACAGATAAACATAACTCAAAGAAAAGTCATCATGGCACTTATTTTATTTCTATAAATAGATTCCATCTGACCCTTTTGCTCTTTTGCTTTCCAATATCATAACAGTAAAAGCAGAACAGCCTTTATAGTATAGACCTAGATACTCAGGCAGCCTCAACATAGGAGAGAAATTGGCACTCTTGGAAAGGACATCTGTGATGCTAAGTGAAGTGAGTAGAACCAGGAGAACATTGTACACAGCAACAGCAAGATTATAAGAAGATCAATTCTGACGGAGGTCATTCTTTTCAATTGCATGATGATTCAGGCCATTTCCAATGGTCTTGTGATGGAGAGAGCCATCTGCACCCAGAGAGAGCACTATGGGTACTCAGTGTGGATTACAACATAGTATTTTCACTTCTTTTGTTATCATTTGCTTGCATTTTGTTTTCTTTTTCATTTTTTTCCTTTTTTATCTGACTTTTCTTGTGCACTGTGATAATTGTGGAAATACATATAGAAGAATTGCACATGTTTAACATATTGGATTACTTGCCATTTAAGGGAGAGGATGGGAGGAGCAGAAAGAAAACATTTGGAATACAAGGTTTTTCAGGGGTGTATGTTGAAAGTTATTTACCTTGATATAAATTGAGATCTTTTGAGAGGAAGGATTGGAGAGGCTCTAATGTGAACTGTGTTGCCTTTAATCTGGGGGGGGGGGGGGGGAGGGAGGGAGAGGAAGGTGATTGGGGTCTCAAACTCTTCTCTAGGAGGGACATACCCTTCAGTCCATAAGGGAAACTCCCAAAATAAGTAATTTCATTCAACTGGAAATCTCCTTCTGGGGCATAGTCAATGCCCCTCTATTGAGTGGCTCAAACTTCCAGTTAAGTAATCTCATTCAATTTTGAATTGAATTGAATTTAAAATCGTCTCCCAGATTCATCCAAAGATCAAAAAAGCCTCAAATCTCAGACGGCTAATAAAAATCAACTCTGAACCCCGAATCTTTGCCAAATTCCTAATCAGGAGTTATTTGCCTTTCTGGACTTGGCCCACTGATGAAGATATTTTCTTCTCAGTGTAAACACACCTTTGCTAATTCCCAAACAGGACCCTGCCCACTAAAAAAGCTGTCTATTTACTAAACAGTCTTCTTAGTGTAAATAAATCCCCTTTTGCCACACAGACTTCTGGGTTTGAGAATTCTTTCAAAAGGAGATGATCTGCGACATCAAGGATCTCTTACCCTCAATTCTTGCACCTCGTTAACGTCTCTGATATCATGGTTCTCTTTGAGAATGAAGGACAAACAAGAGCCTGGAACACAGTAGGTGCTTAATAAATTCTATTTGACTAACAACAATTTGGCCAGTAAACTATAATGAGTCAATCTAAATACTAGCCTATATGTTTAAGTGTTCCTTATGTTTAAGGGGGATTTTCTCAGAGCACGCAAAAAGCTGGTATTCCATTATGGCTCTTGCCAATAGCTACAGATTTTCTGCCTCACAGATCAACTGCTCTTCCTCCACCTGCTAACAGCCTTTTGTAACTATTGATTTGACATTAAAGCTGTTTTTAAAAAGGTATTTTTAAAAACACCTTCATTTCACTTCTCACCTTAACCTGTTCAATTCTTCAGTCTCCAAATGTACATATTTTCTATTAATGTTTCCATTTAGTAATGCATGAGTGCCATCTACTGGTAAACAAAATCAAATGAGAATCATTTCAAATTTGACGAGTTCAATACATAACAAGAGGAAAACTTTTTATATTACTGATATTCTGCTTTCTAACATGATTTGTAGAAATTCAATGTAGCATTACATTATATTGTTATCTATTTGAATATTCACATGCATATGTATGTACCTATGTATATATGTATGTATTATAAAAACAATAAATCAAAGAATAGTCATGTATTTTTCAGGACCGATGGAATACAAAGGAAAGTTCTCTGAGCTATCAGTGCTTCTCTGAGTTCCCAGTGAAGGTCACTAGGAAATCATTCCCAATGGTTAAAAATGCATATTGTTAGCTTGTAGAATTCCAGAGTTTTAGTTTAGCTAGGTGACATTGTGGATAAAATTTCAGAACCTAGAGTAAGGAAGATTCATCTTCCTGAGTTCAAATCTGGCCTTAGATACTTATTAACTGTGTAACTCTAAGGAAGTCAATTAATTTTGTTTTCTCATCTGTAAAATAAGCTGGAGAAGGAAATGTATCTTTGCCAAGAAAATCTCGAATATGCTCACAAAGAGTTGAGCACAACTGATAACTACTGAACCACAACAAAAGACTTTTTGTGTCTAAATCCTGATCTCTAACCAGACCAATATTTTGAATATGCTTGTCTCTGTCCACAAGGGGGAACCAAGGAGATGAGTGAAAACAAAGAAAACTCAAATTACATTTTCAATCAGAAACAACATCTTCACTTGAAGAAAGTAGCTCCTGGAATTCTAAACTAGAGCCTTTGTTATGACTCTCAGCAACAGCTGTTGTTTTCCAACCCACAGATCAACTGATTTTTCTCCATGATGGTGGAATGAATCTTTGAAATCACCTAGTCCAAGTTCCAAATTCAGAGAAGGAAAAGGAACATCAAGGAGCTCAATTAATCAATCAATCAGTGTTAAGTACCCCTTAAATATCTACTCTACTAAGTGGTAGGGAAACAAGCACAAAAATAAAATAATCCCTTTCAAGAAGTTTACATTCTAATGAGGGAGATAACACTTATAGATAGATGGATAGTTGGATGGATGGATAGATAGATAGATAGATAGACAGACAGATAAGAGGAAGAGAGAGGAAGGTTTGGTGTAGGAAGGTAAAGCATATACAAAATACAGACCAGGTGATTTGGTGGGACCATTCTAGTAGCTAGGGAAATAAGGAAAGACTTTATCCGAAAGGGAATATTTGAATTGAATTATAAAGAAGCCGAGTCTTAGAGTTACTGCTAGAGAGATATTAAGTTGCACTACTAAAAAGTAGACATTAAGCTTAAGAGGAGAAGAGTGTGTTCCAGGCATGAGTCAGGTCAAAGGAACAAAGATAGGAAATGGAATACAATGTAAAGGGAAAAGTCACAGTTGTCAATTGGACCTTAAGGTGAGGAAAGTAGGATATATAATAAATCTAGAAATAAAGGATGGAATCAAGTTGTAGAAAGATTTAAAGACCAAATATTGGTAGATAATAGATAAGTAGTTATTTGTCTAAGATTATGAAAAAGAAAGAAAGGAAAGAATAAAGAAAGGAAGGAAGGAAAGAAGGAAAGAAGGGAGAAGGAAAGAGGGAGGAGGAAGAGAAGAGGGGAGGAAGTAAGGAGATGAAAGGTAGAGATGAAAGAAGGGGGAAGTGAAAACAAGGATAGAGGGAAAAGGGGAAGGAGGAAAGGAAAAAGAAGAAAAAAAAGGAGGAAAGGAAGGAGAAAGGGAAGAAAGAAAGAAAAGAAGGGAAGGATGGAGAGATGAAAGAAACATTTAAGTACCTACTATGTGTCAAGCACTGTGTTAATCATTTTACAACTTTTTTTTTTTTGTCACATTTGATCTTCACAACAACCCTGGGAAATAAATATTATCTTCATTTTGTAGTTAGGAAACTGAAGAAGACAGAGATTAAATGATTTGCCCAGGTTTACATAACTAATAAATGTCTGAGGACAACTTGGAACTCAGGTTTTTCCAAATTCAGGTCCAGAGCACCTAGTTGTAACCTCAGATTTTTTTTTTTTTGACTTCACATTCCTTGTTCTTTTTATTTTACCTTTTGCCATTAGTGTCTAGTATGAAAGACTTCAGTGCTGAAGGTATGTTGGTTCCAAAAAGAAGCCACACATACTTGTGTCAAAAGTTGGAAAGAATGAGAAGAAATGAGAAAACCATTCCAAATCCTTTGCAAGTAATCTTAACAAAATGAGGCTGCTCCAAATTAAACACACAAACTAAAACCCCTTTGCTTCAGTTAAATAGAAAGATTCTTTATGCTTTAGTAATTTAACTTGATTCTTATTTCTTTTTTCATTTCATAAGATACTTCCTTTTTAATAATCCTTCCTACATTTGTAAATTGTTCATCTTGATTATTAGCCAAATTATATGCTAAAGTCAACTGGGATCTGCTTTCAATTTTTATTGTACTATGGCAACCACAGCATTCCCAGCCATAGCCTGCAGTTTTCAATTAGGATTCATTGACTTTTTAACATTAAAACATTGCCATTCTTTCTGGCTGTATTCTTAAGTAGAAAAATACATAAACTAATAGAACTTTCTCCCACTTTGATTTTCTTCCAACAATTAATGAAAACTTATTTTAGAATACCCATCATTGAACTTATGTAATAATTAATAATAATAAATACATTCATTTAATACTTATAGTTGCAAATCAATTTTTTATAATCTAACTTTTATTCATATTTTATAACAGTCCTCTAAAATAAGCATCCAGGTATTTTTATTTCTATTTGACAGAGAAGGACATTGAGACTCACATAAGTTGTGTAGCTCCCCCAATGTCACATCTCTGCTTTGATAAGGGAAATATACTCTTGCACTAGTGACTCCAGCACTGCAGTAAATCAGGCCATTTAAAGTAGTGAAGATTGGAAACATAATGGCATTAGATGGATTTGTAAATGTTGACATTTAATTTGTTCTGCTGTTTTAAGACATTTTCAGTAGCCAAAACAAATTAACAAAAATTATAAATTTATGACTCAGTCACAACACGTCAGAGTTGAAAAATGCCATGAATAAGACATACTAAGTCTCAACAAAGAGACAACACTGCCCTTAAAGTGGTAGGCCTTTCTCAATAGGAATTCCTTCTAGAATATGTCAGATAAGTGGTCAATCTTGTCTGCAGTTAAAAAAGGAAGTATCTACTCTTGAGGCAGTTCATTCCACTTTTGAATTACCCTAATTGCTAGGGAGTTTTTCCTGATAATTATCAAGTTAAAAATTTTCCAATAAATATGGACTGGTTTTTTAGTTGGTTTCCAGTATACCTTTTGCTTGCAACATTTAGAAATGCTGCAACATCAAAAATTCTGAGTGCCCCAAGCCCACTCAGGGACTGACACTTAAATACATTTTTTTCTACAAAATATTGGCAAAGAATAGCTCCCCATCATTCAGCTAATTGCCACTTTCATCCTAGCTCAACCCTCTGAGACCAAATAAAACAATCAAATCTCTCTTCCACATGCTTGCCCATCAGATCTTTCTTAAAATTTATTTTAATTGCAGTTTATAGAATAAAACAAGCACTTCCATAATAAGGTATAACAAAAGAGATGATTGCACATCTGCTATGATGATCGCAAAACTACTATTTACAATTTATTATTTCTTTTAAATATACAACAAATTTATCTTGTAAATTTCTTTTCCTTCTTTTCCTCCTACCCTATAGATGGCACCACTAGTTACAAATAGGTACATATAAGTAAAATTATCCTATACATATTTCTATTTTTCAGTTTTTTCTCTGGATGCAAATAGTGTCATCTGTTATATATGTCCTTTGTAATTAATTTGGATATTTATGATACTTAAAATGATTTAATTTAGTCAAAGTTGTTCCTAAAACAAAAATTTTTTAATGTATACTATGTTCTCTTGGTTCTGCACATTTTCCTCTTCCTTATTTCATGCAAATCTTTCTATGTTTTTTTCTAAAATCATTAAACTCTTCACTTTTTACTGTGCCTATCAGATCTTGAAGACAGCTATCAATGTCACCTATACCACCCTCAAGTCATCTCTTCTCAAGACAGAAAGTTCCCAGTTACTTTAAGCAATTTTTCTATGGAATGATTTTGAGATCCTTTACCATCTTTATTTCCCTGCTCTTCAAATTATCAATATTCTTCTTGAAATGTGGTTCTCAGAACTAAACATAGATATCCAAGATGTAGTCTAATTGATCAGAACACAGAAAGATTATCTCCATGGTTTAGGACATTGTGCTGCTCTTAATGCAGCCTAATACTTCATTTTATTTCTTGACTGCCATACAACACTAGTGAAATTATATTGAGCTTTCAATCCACTAAAAAGTTCATGACATAATACAGTTCTTTCCCACTGGGATTTCAAGCCATATATGACAGATAGAAAAGCAGATACGCATGCAAGCAGGCAGGCAGGCAGAATGAAAAATTAAGAAACTCTAAGATACAAGAAGAATGTCAACATGGTACTGAGCTCAATGGATGCTATAGATGGATATTTTCAAAGTTTAAGATAATTTGTTATTCGATCTTCTTTGAAATAAACTTTATTCATTATAAATTAGGAAATGAATATTCAAACATGACCAGGGATAAAGGAGAATAACCTAGTTCCTAATGATGTGATTCAAGGTCACAAAAGTGAAATATTGTATTATTATCTTATATTTAAGCCTTTAGATCACAATGTTTACAACTTGATTTTTTTAAAATATGGCTTTTGGGTAAAAGAATATCCCATAGTTCAAATATTATTTTTCAACAAGTAGCAATAAGCCACATCAGGACTTTTAAAGTGCAAAAGAAGAGCAGGAGACAAAATTTTAATGTGTTCAATTTGTATGTATATGTGTTTTCCCAGAAAATGAATCCAGATGACTCCTTTAAAAAAAATCTTGGAAGGGATGACAGCTGGATAGCTAAAGATTTGCTTACTTGAACAAAATAATAATAATTTAGAGAAAATATTTTTTCCCTATTATTTCCCAAAACTAATCCTGAGAAAAAGAAAAGCAATTAGCTTAAAGTCACAGAAGGAAAAAAAAAACTAAAGGAATTTCAACTTTAGAGAAAGTGACAAAATTGCTTATAGCTCAATGTAACTGGTCTGTCCTCTGATAAATATATCAGGTTGATTGTTTGGGAGAAACTTTTAGACTTAATTTCAAAACAAATAAGCCTCTTTGATAATTGCTTAGATTAATATTCTACAAAATGGGTGGCCAGTAGTACTTAGTGGGTTGTGTTGTTATCCCCAAGGAAAAATCAATATGAAGTCAAGCAATAAATCACAACCAACAAACTCTGCCATACTCAATGTTTTGTGTCTAATAGGACCCTCTCTATCTATCATCTCCTGATACTCCCCCACTTTGTATGCTGGTATTTCAACTCCCAATCTCTTACCTTGTGCTTGAAGTATATGCTTCAAAGTGGTTAAAATCCAACCATTATCTATGCATGCAAAGCAACAGCCATGTAGACAAAATTCTGCCCAGTTCCTACATACCTACTTTGCTAAATCAGCTTATGATTGTAGCAAATGCTCCTCACTAGACTCTGATCTCATAAGTAATGCATGGTGAATAAGATTTGTGCATCCTTTTGGTTTAGTTTGGACAGGGTGAGTAGTACAGATCTATCAAGCATGAATGAGTTGAGATTCCCATCAAAACTCTATACATTATCTTTCTCAATACTTTATCTTTCTCCAGAAATCTTTTCCTCTTCCAAACTTCCCTATTATTCAGAGAACATTCAAGAAGCCAGATTTCCAAAGTATTGATTTAAGCTGAAGACAAAGAAACAGAAGCAAAATTACCCCTTAGTGCATCAGGCCCATAATTTGATTCATTTCTATTTTGAGAAAGTGTATGGGGCAGAAGGATGGGAGCAGGGCAGTAGGCCATTGGTCACATAAATGTAAGATGTCATTTTTATTCTATTTCTTGGCATATTATCTTGATTCCTCACTTTTGCATGAAAGTTTAAGAATAAAAATGTGTCCAATCATAATATCTAAATGAAATATCCTTATTCTCTAAAACTACTAAAGCTGAAAGAAAAGAAATTAAAACTTGATTAAAGAAACATCATAAATAATTCTAAGACCAAAGAAATATAGAAAATATTGCTTTTGAACTTTAAAATTCCAGCCAACTGAAAAGTTACACCTACTCAAGGGGAATTACTAGGATGGAGTAACAACAAGTAGTGTGCCTCCATATGTATGTGGAAATTAGGATTTTAGGAATTAGAGGGAAATAAGGTGACCTGGAAGTCTTAGTTTTAATGTATTAAAGTGAACAATTTAAGCTTTAATCTATCAAAGCATAAAATGGGGAATACCCATTACATCAAAAATGATGAGTAAATTCTAATATTTTAGTCTTTTGTTCTCCCCAAGTACAATTTGCTTATATATGACTGCGTATTTCAAATTTAGGCATATTTTCATTCTGTTCTAACATTGCTTATGTCTAAGTTCTGGGAACAGGCACAGGATTTCTCACCTTAGACAGACATGTTGCACTTTATTTTGGAAATGCAATGGCACATCAGAGATGTTAGTGACTGGCCAAAATGAAAAAAAAAATAAGCTATTTGTTTCAACATGAGTTTTAATAAGTAAACAATGAGTCAGCCTACTTCCTTCCTTGTTTCTAGTCAATTAGAATAAAACAAGAAAGTTTTGAGAAGGGAATTTATAAAACAAAATGGGATATCATTTTACAGGGAGCCTTTCCCAATCCCTTTTAATTCTAGTCCCTTTTCTCTATTAGTTACTTCTATTTATCCTGTATATTGCTTGTTTTATATACATTTATTTGAATGTTGTCTCCCTGTGAGACTGTGAGCTCCTTGAGGGCAGACAACTGTCTTATGCCTTTTTTTGTATCCAAAAAGATTATCACAATGCCAGGCACATAAGTAGATCTTTAATAAATGTTTATTGATTGCTATTAAAGGGCCATCATGAAATAGACAGTGCTTTTCCTATGGTTAAATGCTTAATAAATATTTGTTGAATGTGATTAAATTGGAAAATCATGATACTTGGCTGATGTTCTAAACAGATGTTAGCTTCTTCAAAGTAATCCAAAGAGAAAACCTAATAATCACAACATCATTTATTTTGAGCTGGGAAATACCTTAGAGGCTATCTAATCCAACCACCACATTTTAAAGGGAGGAAACTGAGCTCCAAAGAAACTAATTGACTTGTCTGAAATCACAAAAATGGTAAACACCAGAAGTAGAATCTGAAATTCTGACTCCAAAGTCAATTCTCTTTCCAATTTATCATGCTAATAAAGTAATTTTTTTTCCTGAATTCTTTATATACTAAACATAGTATGTTTAGAATAAGCCCTTCAGGTATTAATAAAATTCTAATTTTAAACATGAGGAAACTAAGGCTTGAAAAAGTAATTTGCCCAGGGAACTATAGCACATTTATCTGAGAGGAAATTGAACCCCAACTCTGTCTGAATCTAAGTCCAAAACTCCATCAATTACACTAAATTTCCTTTAGTGTTGAATCAGTACAATTATCTCCTAATCCATGAATATACTCCATAGATCTTCACCAAAAATCTAGGTTCTTTATTTTTGATCCCGAGGAATCTGGCAATGGGTGGGTACAGCTGGAATATTCTGTAGTCTATTAGCAATCTGCTATACTAGCCAGGATCTTGTCAACACATCCTATGGGAAGTAATATGATCATGCAGTTTATGTGGTTGGCTGTCCCTGGGAATGCTGTCCTCAGCCAAAATGACTGAGATTTTTCATAGCTCTTCTGTGGCATTCAAGATGCTGCTCCTTGGGAGCTGTGGGTTATTTAGTGATGGCCTGGTGATGAGAGCTCAAAGGAAGACCCTATTGTCTTTCTCTGCTCTTTTCCAAGTGCTGCTGACATTTGGGGTTGAAATTAGCTCACCATTTCCAAATCTGGACTCCCAGAGATAGATTGCTCAGCACATTACAATTAAGCAGACAGAAGTTTGTGTAGTGAAAATATTCTTGGGGATTCCTGAAGGGAAACATATTTTTTCACTAGAGAAAGAAAAGGCTTAATAAGGAAGTAAGACTTCTAAAGGGCAGCTACATAGGTGCAATGGAGTCAGAAAGACTCATCTTTCTGAGTTCAAATTTGACCTCAGAAACTTACTATTTATATGATCCTGAGAAAGTTACTTAATCCTGTTTGCCTCAGTTTCCTTATCTGTAAAATGAGTTGAAAAGGAAAAAGGTATATATCATTGTGACATCTTTGTCAAGAAAATCTGAAATGGGGTCACAAAGAACCAAACATGATTGAAACAGCTTAAAAAAGAGATTTGAAATGTGCAAATCAGTTTTGATTTAAAATTTTTTTTAACTTTTCTAGTTTGTTGCCAAGACTCACACAGTTGTGCAAATATATGAAAATCTTAGAATTGAATTTGGAAAGAGGATTATAGATTCATAGAACCTATATATATATGTGTATATATATATATATATATAATCCTAACTTTGTTATTATTTCTGGGATATCAGGAAAGTCATCCTTTTCTCTAAAATGAAGAGATTGAATGATGTGAGTTCTAAAGTTCCTTTCAACTTTACTTTTCTCCAGGAACCAGTTTTCTTAATTATAAAACAAAGGATTTGGACTAGAGTTATTAGTCATAATTAAAGACATTATTAAAGATAAAATTGTTTGGGACTGTTACTGATATTCTTTCAAATTTTGAATTTGGGTATTATTGTCTGATGAATCATTAAATCAGCAACACATCATTTGAGAGAAATTCCATAAGTTACTTAGAGGGATGCCATCTTGAACTATCATAGGTGGACATCTTGTCTGGACAAGAGCTGGGAGGACAACTTGGACTCTGCTCAAGATCAGATCCTTCTGACTCAGTTCCCCATCTAATCTTTGCTGAATCTGGCTATCAGGTGTAATTATAACTCCATGATTGGTTGTCAACTGTGACTATTACCTAACGTCAAACTAAGATAAGGATGCTTTATCCTGATATGTACGTGCTTTCAGGCTGAAACCTGAAGGACTTGTTTTGATGCTATTATAATTATGTCCCTGTTTTTTCCTCTTATAGCAAATTTCTACAATCAGAGCAAGTGATCAATAGAAGCCATGAGAACAATACAATTATGTAAGATCTTACTATTTTCAACCTGAAAATATGTAGTCATTATATCCCAAATAATGAAGTAAATTAGTATTGGGCCTAGTCATCTCTCTATTACTAGATTGAAACAAAATCTGAGACATCTTCAGTATGATTTACAGAAGCGAATTTTAGTACAATTTCCTTAGAGAGGTGTAACTTAAGGGGATATTTTGTGTTGCATCAATGAAAAAGTTAATTTCATTCAAGTTCATGTGGAATTAACATCTGTTTGTACTATGTGTCCTGTGGTACAGATATATTTTTTTATAAATCCCTTATTTGATATGTACTGTTCTGGAATTGAGTATTTAAGTACTCTTACAAGTCTTTTATTCTAAGAGTAGAAAGCCACTACTTTCAAGGGTGTTGTTACTCATGTTTCCATGCCAACTGTTATTCAACTTTTCATGAGCTTTGTATTTTCGGGGCTCCAGGCTGTGAACTTCCATTTACTTGTTCAACCTGAATATCATCTGCTACCTGATTATGAGTCTCAGCACTCCCTGTATGCTGCTGCCACTGTCTTCATCTTTCCTTCCCAGTTTGGACACAGCTAAACAGGGCAAGCTTTGTACTCATTATCACTCTGAATCAGCTCCAGAAGATGAGATTTTGTCTTTTTGTACCTTTGTCCCAAATGAATTTGGATCCCAATTGCTTGAGAAGGAAATGATGTAATGTAGCTCCTGGAGAGGATGTAGCAATAACCCTAAGACTACCTGGACTTAACCATAAAGCCACCTAACCTTGGGAGTGCTGTAGTTCTACAAACAATGCTGGCTGTCAAATAATAATCTATTGGTCAATAATAACAAAGTTTCTGAGACTCTAGACCATAGAATTCAATAATGGGGTACAACTCTACCTCTAAGTGATACAATTCAATAATGAGATACATACCAGTCTACTCCTCAACTCCACCTCAGGCCACTCTTCAGTTCTACCTCTAAGCCATAAAATTAACATATCAATGACATGAAATACTTGATCATTCTATCTTTTTTTCCAAAAATGTAATTTCTTGGTTATTTGCTAAATTCTTTTGGAATTTAGCCCACCATTAGCAGCATAATAAATATTTGCCCCTTACTTGGAGATAAACTAAATTTGTGAATGCTTTCACCATATCCATGATACCAACTTAAGGACCCTAATATTGCTGAATGTCTTCCACCTCAACACCCCTAGATTTAATTTCTAACCTATTACCTGACTGAAGTTTTAATCATTTCAATTAGTTACTATGCAGATTTTCTGCCATTTTCTAAATACATCATTGGATCATCTGCAAAGGGGATAATTTTTATTTCTATTTGCTGATATTTATACCTTTAATTGGTATTCTTAATCTATCACTAACACTAGCATTTCCATAGTTATGTTAAATAATGCTGGGGAAAAGAATATTTTGCTTAATGATAATCATATTTTTTTTTAAGCCCTTCTATGATTATACTTTTGTAGGGTATTTGCTACAAATGATTGCTATACTTTGTCAAGAAAAATTGTTTCTGCATCCATTGAAATATATAATAGACTTTCCTTTTATTAGTAATTTTACAATTATTTTCCATATATTGCATGGTATTGTGCCTAGTATGAATCCAATGAACTACTAGCTATTCTAATGTAATTAATCTCTCAACTAGATAAGAACTTACAGATTTGTGAAACATTTTTGTTAGGAGGTCCTGTGAGGTAGATAGTACATTGTTACCCTTCTTTTACAGATAAGGAAACAAAGACTCTGGAAGATTAAAAGCACTTGCCTATTACAGAGCTAATAAGAATATACTGTATCAGGATTTGAACTCAAGACTTCTAAATACAACTTTCATTTTATTAAACCAAATGGCTTCTAAACCCTTTGAAGACAGACTCTTTATAATTCCTTTGGGAGTTAGCCTGCTTTAATTGGTATTTACATTTATAATGAAATTTACCCCTCAACTTGGGAAAAAAAAAAAAAAAACTTACCACATGGAAGAAATTGCTAAGATTATAAAAAGAAACCAAAAAAATAGTGCTTGCATTCCCCATTTACAAGCCCATCAAAGAATGTATATACTATATTCACTCAAAGAAGCAGACAAAATAATTTTGAAGGGGGAAAATACTAACCATCAGGGACCTATAGAAAGGTTTCTTATATCTGGCATCTGAATTGAGCCTTGAGAAAGTTACAAATTATAAGGTGGAGGTGAAAAAGGACAGTGTTCCAGGTCTGGGAGGTACTTTATACAAAAGTACACTTTATCAAGAGACAGAGTGTCTAATTTGGAGAACATTAAATTGGGCAGTTTGGCTGAAACAGAGAAAGGGAGCAATGTAAAATTAGTCTAGAAAGATAGACTTGTAAAGTTATATATGCATTATTTTTAATTATAATTTCAAGTAATCTCTTTATTGCATCCAACAAGGTAAAAAAGGAAATTCAATCTTCTGATTTAGGTTCTATTTCCCAGGCTACACTAGACATGAAAAAAAAATTTTGAATCTATTCTTATACTATATCAGAATTTAATGGTTTTACTCATTCATACCCAGGAAAGACAATTCTCAAAACATTTTTCAATATAGACTCATTCGTTCTACTTGCAGTGAAAGATTTCTTCAGTGATTGAATGCTTTATGCATATATCTCCAATACTGGAATTCAGTAGATTAATTCTACCATGAAAATAAGCAATTATTTTAAAGAAATAGTGATTCTGAGAGAATCAATGAAAGCTAGGAGAAAATCCAGCTCCTTCCAAACTGAAAACTGAAAGAAGCAAGTTTCCTTTGGGGGAAGCAAGAAGGTAAGGCATGTAGGGGACATCATTAAATTGTTTACCTCAGGTTCCTCAAACATAAAATTAAGCTAACAATAGCATTTTCTCCAAAGGGCTGTTGTTGAACTCAGATGAAATACAAAGCATTGTACAAATCTTAAAATATTATATAAATTTTAGCTGTTGTTATTAATCATCCTCATCATTATTATAAATCTTAGCTTCTCCATAAATTGGCTTAACTGGAAGGACTATCCTTAGCCAGATCTAGGATGTCAAGGGATAGACATAAAGGGTCATACCCAAGTTGATCTTATGGCAAGCTTTATGGATAATACACTTACTGATATGATGGGCAAACTTAGTCCTTTAAGACGAGTGCAAAACTTTCTTGTGATTCTCAGGGACAAAAGCAATTCTTGCTTTGTCCTGGTTTGGAATATGAAGCTGCCTAAGTAGTTATCATCGAGCCAATCAAATCTATCCATGCAATAGACCAGTTCTAGATGGCCCATACGCTTTAAGGTTTTTGTAATTTTTATGTTGAGGTCAACAAAAGTAATTGGGATTTCTTACAAATATATAAATCTTAGGGTAAACATATTTCAGGTGCCTTGGAATGCATTAATCACGAGTAGGTCAGATAAGGCTAAATATAGAGGTTGGAAACATTCCTTCATAGTCAGGGATTGCACTGGCAGATTTCCATCAGGGCCTCTAGCTGTCTCTGAGCATGTATACTACTTCTTTTGTAAGTGAAAGAGGCCTGTTCTAATCAGTCTGCCTCAAGGATTTCTGCAGAATCACAGAAACTTAGATGACCTAATAAGATTTCTCTTCCAAAGTCCATTTATATAAAAACACTGAAGTGATCATGTAATAGTTTATTGAAGACTTCCAATGATGGGAAATGTAAAATGTTTCAAGGTAGATGACTGCACTTTTGAATGCAACTTCTAGAAATTATCTCTAATGCTATTTCTGGGGCCAAATACAAATCTAATACATCTTCCATATAATATCCCTTAAAAAACCTTCAAAGACAATTAGCATACCCTCTCTAAATCTTCTCCACATACTTTCATTTATTCAGTCTAGGAAAGCATTAGATTTATAAAATATTTTTTTCAAATTACCGAGCATTAATATCTTTTCCTCCCACTTTACTGCCTCCCAAATGGAAAATTATTTGAAACCCTCATAATAAACATAGGAATCAAACAAAACAAAATCCCTTGTTGATCATTTCCAAAAATGCCTGTCTCATTATATTTATAGTCCATCAGCTCTCTGTAAAGAAATAAATAGTATGCTTCATCTTCAATCCTCTGAAATTTTGATGTGTCTTTGCTTGGATCAGAATTCTAATAGCCTTTAATTTTTTTTTTTTACAATATTGTTATCATTATATAAATTGTTCTTCTAATTATGCTCACTTCACTCTGCAATAATTCATAAAAAATCTTCCTTGCTTTTGCTAAAACTGTTCTTTATACTTATTATGGAACAATATTGTATTATATTGTAATTTGTTTAGTCATTCCCCATTAGGTAGAAATGTCTTTAATATCCAGTTTGATGTTACTACAGAAGCAAGCACTAGATTTTTTTTTTTTTTTTTTTGGCTACCATGTGATAATGTTGACCACAATCCATTAAAAATCCCCAAATCAGACAGTTTTGAGTACAGAGAAACTCAGGAAGGTTTCCCTTCAGCAAAATCATGATCCATTGTGAAAAGGTAATATTTTCTTTCTTAGATGTTCCTCCTTAGAGTTAGAAACAGAAAAATTCTCAAGGTTATATTATCAGATTAAAAACTCAGCCATTGGCCTTTTTTTTTTTTTTTTAGTTACTGGCAACTGCTCCTCACAAGAGAGATAAATAAAAACTCTTACCTCCTACCAGATTTCCTTGAGCTCCCAAGAACATAATCATAAGACACATCTTCTTCTGTTGGCATTGGAAGTTCTGATTTATAGGGACACACACACACACACACACACACACATACAATATAGGAATAAAGATTCTCTAAGTCCAACATCTTATTCAAACATACTTGCTGCAGGATCACCCAAAATTCCAACCACAGAATTCCTTTCTCTCTCCTCTTTCTCCCTAATCTCCCACCCAAGCAAACTGTGTAAGAATACTGAATAGATTACTAATACCCATCTTTACTTTGACATTGATTAATAAAAGCAGCCTGTTTTCAGATGGGGTTAAAAAGACATTTTCATGTGGAGAAAGATTGCTTATTATCTCCAAAGCATCTCATTTCTGATAGTAAGAATCACTAATGGTTGTTGATTGGTGAGTGGGGTCAACCATTAGGAAAATGCACCATAGATGCATCTGAGTTGGAACAATGTCTCCTACAGAAAGAAAGAAAGATAGGGAGGGAGGGAGGAAGAAGAAAGGAAGGAAGGGAAGGAGGAAGAAGGAAGGGAGGGAGAGAGGAAGAAAGGAAGGGATGAAGGGAAGAGAAAGAGAGAGGGAGAACGAGGGAGAAAGGAAAGAAAGAAAGGAAAGCAGTGAAGAAACCTTTTCATTTTGAATAAACCAGGTGTTGAAGTGGCCAATTGAAGGAAAGGTTTGGCTATTTATGTATCTTGTGATTATTAGGAAGCCTAGATTTCCAGGTATATCCATATATTTTGCCTCTTCTTTCCCTCTGACAGGAGTGGTGTGGTTTACAAAGTGAATCTCACATAGATATAAAAACAAAATGGAATCTCGGTCCTGTCTGAGAATCTATGTCACAGTCCATTTTCCTTTCATTACTCAGAGAGAATCTAACTACACTCTGACAAAGATCTGACTGGAGCTTAATTTAGACCTTTTTGTGTGTCTTTTCCCTCTTTATTTTGAATTACTTGGATTTCTCTGGGGATGTGGAGATCCACCAGAGCTGTCAGCTGGGCCAATCTACCAAATGTTGAACAAGAGGAGGTCAGTCTCATATTTCCAGTCCTCTGATGGAAGAAAGAAAACAGTATAAACATTTCAAAGGGTCAGAGATGAAGAAAGGCATTTGGGCATTCCTAACAATCCAGGTATGGCCAAAATAAAATAAGAAGTCTCTGGAGGGAGGGGAAAGGGGTACTGGAAATGAAGGAGGTTGGGAATTCTTTTCCTTCTTTGCCTATTTTCTCCCCACTTTCCATTACTTCCACAATATTTTAAAACTCAGTCTTGCTATTAGTTTTTTAATTAAATCAAGATGTTTTCCTTCCTTTATGGCAAACTCAGTGTTTGTTTTGTACAGTTGTATTATGCCAGAGACATGGATTACACCATGATGCCAAAGATGTGAAAAGAAGCAAATTCTACATCTTACTAATTCTGCCAGCAAGATAAAGATGTGTCATGGAGTTCTCTAAAGAAACTTTAAATATATATATTCCTAGGGCAAAACAACGCAATGGGGATGAGAGAGGTTTGTATAATTTTAATATCCCATTGATACTACAGCTGTCTCCTAGAACATATCCTTGCCATGTTTTCCAGTAGGTGCTGGAGGCCAAAGGCAGACTTGTTTAGCATGACTCACTTTTCACTTTTCCAAAGGTTAAGCCTTCAAATACAGAAAACAGGTTGAAAGCCTTCTGGAAAAATAACAAAGCTGAAGGCTCATGCATTGGAAGTCACTTTGTAGATTATAGATCCCAAACAGCTCATTCTCACTGCATAAAAATCTTGGTGAAATGAAGGTTATTTATATTCATTATCTCAAGTTCAGACAAGAAAAAGAAATGAGACCAACTCAAAGATAACTTCAACCTCACGTAAACTCTTTCTGGCAGCCTTGTCTATAAAATGGAGATTTACACTTCTGTTATGACTATCCAAGGAAAATGATAAACAGGCATAAATTTAGAATTTTAGCATTTCTGAAAACATGTCAATGAATTAGACCATTCTAAAGATGAAAAATGTCAACTCTTGAGGGGTGGAAGATGTGGAGGTAGAGAAAGATGGGAGGTAGATAGGTGCTGACCTTGTAGCAGGGGTTCCACTTCTAAACCAAGCTTTGTAGTTTCAAGAAGAGGTGTGTTTGTGTGAGTCATTTGGGGTGGAGTGAAGGGGGGAGATTGAAACCCCCTACATTTAGATACCCTGTTCTGTTGGATTTCAGTTAATAAAAAGAATATATATATATATCCAAACACATGATATGATAAATAAAAGTGGAATTTGAGAGATAGGCTATCTAGTACAAATCATATCCAAAAGGAATCTGACCAGTAGCCATCCAATCTCCCTTTGAGGGGTCATCAAAAGAATGAAAACCACCACCTCTCAAATGATATCTTTCAATTAGTCTCCATATGGTATGAATTTATATCCCTTCAACTACAGGTTCTCTCCTTTGGATGTTCCCTAAATTAACAACATCCTTGCTAAACTGTGGCATCTGAACTGAACACAATCCAGATGTGAACAGATCATCCAGAGCACAATGGGATCTTCCAAATTGAATTGGATCGACCAGAGAGTAATTCCCTTTTTATTCCTGGACACTGTGCTTCTCTTTATGCAGTCTAAGATTACCTAAGTTTTATGGGCTGTCATATCACATTTTTTTTTCAGAGAAACTCATCCAGCCATTACTTCTTCATCTTTGTACTTGTAAAATTGATTTTTTTGAATCCAAAATAAGACTTTGCATTTATCCCCATGAAATTTTATTTTATTAGATTTCACCCATGATGTCAAGATTTTTTAAATACGTATTTTGTCACCCCAGTGTATTAACTATCTTTATCAAGTTTTTGTGTCCTGTAAACTTGATAAGCATGTAAGCCATTGATAGCCTCCTCAGATAAACTGGGATAAGCATAGATCTCTGGAGCCCAATTCACAAGATGATGTCAAATCATTAATGATAACACTTTGGAATAGCTGTTCACCAAGTACTGAATCAATCTAATTGTCTCAACCATAAGTTTATATTTCACTTAAATGGACAACATGAAAAACTTTTAAAAATACTTAGCTAAAGTTTAGGCAAACTTCCCTCTCACATACTCATGCTTTGCCCCTTAGCTCAAACTTTACACAAATTGTTTCCCTATTCCTTCTTGCTGGTCCTTCTTTTAGGCTCTTGTGGCTAGTTTTCTAGATGACCTTCTCTAGATCCAGTCTTTTTTGAATGCTCCCTGAATCTTTCATTTTTACTAAAACTTCTACTTAGTCTTTTGCAGTTTTTCCTTACAACATCATACATTTTTAGGAATAATAGTAAGTTTGCTAGAGTTCAGAAGTGACAGCAGATATTGGTGAATTTCTCTAACTATCTTTTCCTCCTATCTCATCTCACCTTCACTGATATCTAGTTAGCACAGAAGATAGATGCTGACTTGAAAACAGGAAAACCTGGGTTCAAATCCTGTTTTAGATACTTACTGGCTGTATGACCATTGGCACATATTTTACATAAAATTTTGAGTTCCAATTTTTTTTCCTTCTCTCCCTTCTCCCTTAAGACAGTAAATAATTTGATATAGGTTTTATATATGCAACCATGTAAAACATATTTCCATATTAGTCAAATTGTGAAAGAAGAAAAAGAACAAAAAGGGGGAAATGAAATAAAATAAAGTGAAAATAATATGGTTTGAACTACATTCAGTTCTTTCTCTGGATGTGAAAAGCATTTTCCATTATGAATCTTTTAGACTTGTTTTGGATCATTGTATTGCTGAGAAGAGCTAAGTCAGTCATAGTTGATCATTGCACAATGTTGCTGATACCGTGAATGTTTTCCTGGTTCTGCTTACTTCATTTTGAATCAGTACAAGCAAGTCTAACCAGATTTTTTTTTTTAATGAAATCTACTTGCTCATCATTTCTTAGGGTATAATAGTATTCCATAACATTCATAAACCACAACTTGTTTAGCCATTTCCCAACTGACAGACATTCCCACAATTTCCAGTTCTTTCCTACCCCCAAAAAGAGCTTCTATAAATGCCAATGTACATGGAAGTCCTTTTTCTTTTTTAACGATCTCTTTGGGATATAGACCCCCAAAGTGGTATTGCTGGATCAAATATTGTCCTTTGGAAATGGTTACAAATTGCTCTACAGAAGGGTTAGATCAGTTCACAATTCCAACAATAGTGCTTTAGTGTCCCAATTTTCCCACATCATCTCCCACATAGCAAATTTATAATTTGCTTTTTCTGTCATATTAGCCAATCTGATCAGTATGCAGTGGTATCTCAGAAATATTTTAATTTACATTTCTCTAACCAGTAGTGAATTAGAGCATTTTATAACAACAGATAGCCTTGATTTAGTCTTCTGAAAACTACTGTTCATATTCTTTTATCATTTTCCAATTGGGGAATGGCATATACTAACATTCTTGACTCACTTCTCTATATATTTGAGAAATGGGGGTCTTTATCAAAAATGCTTGCAGTAAAACATGTTTACTACTCTTTCCCTTCTAATCTTGGTTGCTTTGGGTTTGTTCAAAATCTTTTAAATTGAATATAATCAAAATTAGCCATTTTGCATCTTGTATTGTTTTCTTATTTGGTCATATATTTCCCCTTTCTTTAGATCTGAAAGGTAAATGATTCTTTGATCTTCTAATTTGCTCATGGTATCATCCTCTATATCTAATCATGTACCCATTTTGACCTTATTTTGGCATATCATATAAGATGTTGGATCTATACCTATTTTCTGCCACAATGTTTTCCAGTTTTCCAGTGTTTTTTTTTTTTTTAAATCAAATAGTGATTTCTTATCCCAGAAGCTGGGGTCTTTGAGTTTATCAAACACTAGATTACTATGGTCGTTTATTACTGTGTTTTTGTATACCTAATTCCAGTGTTCTATCACTCTTATCTCTTAGCC
Organism: Antechinus flavipes; assembly: GCF_016432865.1. Taxonomy (NCBI): domain Eukaryota; kingdom Metazoa; phylum Chordata; class Mammalia; order Dasyuromorphia; family Dasyuridae; genus Antechinus; species Antechinus flavipes. The sequence continues at coordinate 124,239,999 of NC_067398.1, read as the reverse complement.
AGTACTAGATAGTTTTGATAATTGCCACTTCTTAATTTAGTTTGAATATAGTTAGCCACCTATCTTTGCACTATTTTTTTTTTCCTTGAGATTCTTGACTTTTGTTCATCTAGTTGAATTTTTTTTCTCATTTTTTCTAGCTTCATAAAGCAATTTTTGGTAGTTTGATTATGTCTCTGAATAAATAAATCAATTTAGCTGGAATTGTCATTTGAATTATATTGGCTCAGCCTATGCATGAGCAATAGATATTTTCCCAATTGTTTAGATACAACTTTATTTGTGTAAAAAGTGTTTAGTAATTACATTCATAGAGTTCCTGGGTTTGTCTTGTAAGCAGACACCCAAGTATTTCATATTGTCATCTCTTATTTTAAGTGGAATTTCTCTTTCTATTTCTTACTGTTGGGTTTTATTAATATGTAAAAATGCTGATGATTTATATGAGTTTATTTTGTATTCTGAAACTTTGCTAAAGTTGTTAGTATTTCAAATAATTTCTTGTAGATTCTCTATGAGTCTCTGAGCACACCATATCACCTGCAAAAATTTATAGCCTTGTTTCCTCACTATTGTAATTTTTTCAGTTTCTTTTTCTTCTCTTATTGCTAAAGTAACATTTCTAGTACAATGTTGGATATTAGTTGTCATAACAGGCATCCTTGTTTCATCCCTAATCCTATTGGGAAAGTTTCTAACTTATTCCCATTACCAGATAATGCTTACTGATAGTTTTAGATAGATACAACTTATAATTTTAAGGAAAGTTCCATTTATTCTTTTGTTTTCTAATGTTTTAAGAAGAATGGCTATATTTTGTCAAAAGCTTTCTCTGCATCTAGAGAGAAAATCATATGGTTTCTGTTGGTTTCATTATTGATATGTCCCATAATGCTGACAGTTTCCCTAATATCGAGTAAGTTCTGCATTGCTGGTTTAAATCCCACTTGATTGTGGTGTTTGATCCTGGTGTTATATTGCTTTAATCTCCCTCCCAGTATTTTATTTTTAATTTTTGTATCAGTGTTTATTAGGGAAATCAATCTTTGTCTGCTTTGATTCTTCCTGGTTTAGATGTCAGCACTATATTTACATCATAAAAGTAATTTGGTAGAACTCCTTCTTTGCCTATTTTCCCAAATAGCTTATGTAGGATTGGAACTAATTATTTTTTTAAATGATTAGTAAAATTCACTTGTAAATTCATGTGACTCTGTGGATTTTTCTTAGAGAGTTCATTAAAAGTTTGTTCAATTTAATTTTCTAAAATAGGGCTATTTATGTATCTATTTCCTCTTCTGTCAATCTGTGCAGTTTATGTTTTATAAATATTCATCCATTTTACTTAGATTGTCAAATTAATGGCATGCAATTGGGCACATTAACTCCTGATTATTGCTTTAATTTCATCTTTGTTGGCAATGAATTTACTTTTTCCCCCCCTGAAGCAATTGGGTTAAGTGACTTGCCCAGGGTCACACAGATAGATAGGCAGTGCTAAATGTCTGAGGTCAAATTTGAACTCGGGTCCTCTTGACTTCAGGGCTGGTACTGTATCCACTGCACCACCTAGCTGCCTCCTTTTCATTTTTGATATATGATAACTTTGTTTTCTTCCTTTAAAAAAAAAAAAACAAATTAACCAATGGTTTATCTAGTTTATTACTTTTTTCATAAAAATAGTTCTGAGTTTATTTATCACTTCAATAGTGTTGGGGTTTCTTTTACTTTCAAGAAAACATTGTACATAGCAATAGCAAAATTGTTCAGTGATCAATTAAGACAGATTTGGTTCTCAGCAGTTCGATGATTCAAGATAATTCTAATAAACTTTGGAGAGACAATGCCATTCACAAACCAGAAAGAGTATTATAGAGACTGAATGTAAATCAACCCATGCTATGTTCATTATTTTTTTCTTTCTCTTTTTTTTTTCCTCTCATGGTTTTCCCTTTTATTCTAATTTTCCTCTCCCAAAAATGATTCATAGGTAAAAATATATATTAAAAAATGAATGTACATGTATAACCAAAAAAAGTTTCACATGTAACTGGAGAAAATAAAAATTAAAAAAGAAACAGAAAGCTATATATAGACAAAATAAAATGCTAAAATAGAATTAAATAAATGAATAAAAGAATTTGCCCCTAAGTGTTGCTTAATTACTTCCCATAAATTTTGGTATGTTGTCTCATTGTCATTCTCTTTAATAAATTATTGATTGTTTCTATTGATTGACTCACTCATTATTAGGATTACATTATATAGTTTCCAATTAATTTTTAATTTCTTTTTCCATGGTTCTTTATTAAATGAAATTGTTATTGCATGATGGTCTGAAAAAAGAAGTGTTTATTATTTCTTCCTTTCTGAATTTTATTGTGAAATATTTATGTTCTAATACATAATCAATTTTTGTGTAGATGCCATGTATCACTGAGAAAAAGGTATATTCCTTTCTATTCCCATTCAATTTTTCTCACAGAGTCTATCATATTTAACTTTTCTAAAATTCTTTTCACTTCATCAACATTTTTCTTCTTTTATTTAGATTTATCTAATTCTGAGAGAGTAAGTTAAGATCCCACACATATAATTTTGCTGCCTATTTCTTCCTATATTTCATTTAACTTCTCCTCTAAAACTTTGTGTGCTATACCATTTAGTACATACATGTTTAGTACTGGTATTATTTCATTATCTGTGGTATCTTTTAGCAAGGTCTAGTTTTTATTCTTATTACTTTTAACTAGTTCTAGTTTTGATTTTGCTTAGTCTGAAATCATTACTACCACCCCTGCTTTATTTATTTTTTTACTTCAGTGGAAGCATATTATATTCTGTTCTAGCCTTTTACCTTACTCTGTGTATGCCTCTCTACTTGAAATGTGTTTCTTGTAAACAATATATTGTAAGGCCTTATAACATATTTGTAGGTTTTTAATCCACTCTGCTCTCTACTTCCATTTTATGGGCGAGTTCATTTATTTCGCTCCAACCTATTTTATCCCATTTATATTTTTTCTCTCTCTCTCCTTTTACCCTGTCCCTCCTTATTAGCATTTTGCTTGACGCACTGATTTCTTAATCTCTTCCCTTCTTCTTCTTCTAGTCCCCTTTTCTTGTACTCTCTTCCTACTACCCCTATAAGACAGATGTCTATATCCAACTGAGTGTTGTAAGTTATTCTCTCTCTGAGTCAAATTCAATGAGAGTTAAGTTCAAGCAAGGCTCACCTCCCCTTTTCTTTCCCTCCATTGTAATCTGCCTTTTATGCCTCTTGATGTGAAAGAATTGAATCCCACTCTGCCTCTTCCTTCCCTCTTCTTCTAATGCAATCCTCTTTTTTACCCTTTATGTTGTTAAGTTTTGTGTTTTGTTTTTTTTTAATATCATCCCATCAAAGCCAACTTGTATCCACATTCTCTGTGTATGTATCTTCCTTCTAACTATTCTAATAGAGATACATTTCTTGAGGTATGAGTATAATCATCCCTTGTAGGGATGTAAACACTTTAACCTTATCAAATATTTTTTTTTCTTTCCTTTTTACCTCTTTATACTTCTCTTGACTCTCATATTTAAAAATCACATTTCTGTTCAATTCAATTCTTTTCATCTGGAATGATTTAAAACCCTATTTCACTGAATATTCATTTCCCACCTCCTGGAAGATCATACTTAGTTTTTCTGGGTGGTTGTAATCCAAGTTCCTTTGCTTTCCAGAATTTGATGTACTAAACCCTCCAATCCTTTGATGCAAAAGCTTGTAAATCTTGTGTAATCATGTGATTCCTCAACAAATTTGAATTATTTGTTTCTATCTGTTTGCAGTATTTTTTTCCTTGACCTGAGAATTCTGAAATTTGGCTATTGTGTTCCTGGGAATTTTTATTTTCAGATCTCTTTCAGGAAATGATTGGTTAATTCTTTTTATTTATATTTTACCATCTTGTTCTAGAATATCAAGGTAGTTTTTTTAATAGCTTCCAGAAACATGCTGCCCCTACTCTTGTTTTCTTTTTCTTTCTTTTTTTTTTTTAAATCATGGCTTTCAGGCTATCTAATAATACTTAAATCATTTTTTTCTGGATCTATTTTCCTAGTCAGATATTTTTCCAAAGAGGTATTTTACATTTTCTTCTATTTTTTTTTTTCATTCTTTTGATAGTGCTTGATAGATCTTGATGTCTCATAAAATTATTAATTTCAGGTTTCCTAAACCCATATTTTCTTCTGATACCTTTTGTACCTCCTTTTTTTATTTGGCCAATTCTACTTTTTAAGGAGTTGTTTTCTTTACTCAGTTTTTTTGGCTTCCTTTTCTGAGTTGTTGATTCTTTTTTTCATAATTCTCTTGTATAACTTTCATTTCTTTTCCCAATTTTTCTTGTACTTCTCTTATTTGATTTTTAAAATCCTTTTTAAGCTTTTCCAAAAAGCACTTTTGGGCTTGAAATCAATTCATATTTCCCTTTGAAGAAATCAAAGTCATTTTGATATTGTTGTCCTCTTCTGAGTTTGTGTTTTAATCTTCGCTGTTGCCATAGTAGCTTTTTATATTCAAGTCTTTGCTGTTTTTATTTTCATTCATTTTTGAGCCTACTTCATGATTTTTTAAATTGAGCTCTGTTCTTGTGGTGCAGGTGGCCCTGTCCCAAGCTTCTTCCTTGGGAGCCAGGGGACTGGTCACTGTTTTACTGTGCTGCCTTGCCTATTTAATCTAGGCTACAAGCCTCACAACTTGACAGCTGTGCGACTAGCCCGCTGAGGCAATGCTTGGGGAAAGGGCCTCCCATTAACTTGCCCATTATCCTACTTTGTGAACATCCTCCTATGGACACACAAGTGTCAGGAATTTTGGAGAACAAAAAGAGGACATGAAACTATCTTCAAGTCTGTAAAGGGCCTTCATGTAGAGATGGAATCTAATTTGTTTTGCTTGGTCCCAGAGTACAAAACTGGGAACAAAGGGTGGAAGTTACAGAGAAGTAGATTTAAGCTCAAAGCAAGGAGAATTTTTTTTTTTAATCTTCTTAATGATTCTAACTTTCCACACATATGATAAACTGTCTTGTGAAGTAATGGGTTCTCCCACACTCTAGAACACAGGGCTCAATGTCTATGTTTTGGAGATGTCATAGAGAGTAATGATAACACTACTGGTAGTTGTGGTGGTAGTAGTGATGGTTGTGTGACTAGCATTTATCCAATACTTTAAGGCATGCAAGATTTATTTACATTTATTAATTCATTTGGTCCTCAGAACAACCATCTGTCATGTGCTTTTATTATCTCTATTTTGCTGATGAGGAAACTGAGGCATAGAAAGGTTAAGTAAGCAACTTGTTTAAGAGACACACAGAAAAAAATTATCTAAGTCAGGATTCAAATTTAGCTATTCCTAATTCTAAGTCCTGTCCTCTATCCATTGTCCCACTTATAGGTGACAAGATGATCGTCAAAGTTATTTTTCCAACTATGGCTTCCAGGAAGCTTCAGTGTGAACATGCCCATGTGGTTGATATTAAAGTCATCGTCACTGCATTTCAGCTTTTATGGAGGAATTATAATAAATTGATTTCCTTAGTCATGAATTATTATTCTCTTCAGAAATGATGTGGCACTTTGTTTTGTAATTCTCTAAAGCATTTCATTATGTACTATTTTGTTATGTAGCTATTTGGGTTGATATCTTACACTTCTTCTAGATTATGAACTTGTTTAAAAAATGTTTTTTATGACTAACATATTATATAAAAATTAGGGAAGTGGGATGGAGCAGAATGATCTGTACCTGAAAAGTATTTTCCTGTGAGATATGTACATATGGAGACGTGTATGTATGTTTATTCTGATTAAATAAGTACACAACCATTTCTGCACCAGCTGAAAATTCCTCCCTCTTCTCTCTTCTCTTAAAGAGATAAGTGACTGTGAATGCATAAAGTTGCATATACTTTCAGATGTGATTGCTGTATCAGGAATGTTTCCATTGTACCAATGCCAGATGTCCTAGGAGAAAGAAAAGATGGAAGAGGAAAAAGACAAGGAAGATATAGGACTGAGTACAGAATTGAGAATGGGATTCACAGACTTTTCTGCTGATCTCCACCCACAACTATTGCTGTCCATCCATACATTTCATACATTCTCAAACTAGGCAATAATGGCTGTTTACTCTTGGGGAGTGAACCCAGAAGAGGGATGAGTTGACTAAGAATCTTGGTGGATGACAGGCAAAGTTGCTAATAGATTAAAAAGCCTAGGACTGAGGATCCAGAAGTGAGTTGGAGAGATGAAGAAAAAGAAGTCTGGGGAACCTGGGCATCCCTCATCAGGTCTAACAGCTCTATGTATCTCAGTTCCTTATGTAAAATGAGAGAAAGGAATATAGGTTTATGCATCGTTTCTAAGAGCCCCTGGACAGAACACAGCAAAGAGTAAAAGAGGAAGGTTTTTGTTTTATTTCATTTCATTTTGTGTTGTTTCAAGGAGGATAAGCTATTTCTGCAGTGGGCATATCACCATCTAGTGGAATTGTCAGAGTACAGCCTCTTTATTGAACATTTGTTTTTAAACATGTAAAAAGCTTAGTTTTGATGCTGTTTGAGTGGTCTAGATTAGTTGCTATAAGAGAGTTGTTAAGAATCCTCTTTAAATCGGCCACAGGTTTTAGGAGTGAACGAATTCACTCATTCCCGAATTATCAGTTGCAAAATGAAAGTTTATTGTTAGATAGAAATCAGTTTACCAAGAGACTGACTTCTATGATGGCAGATCTATGGAAAATGGAGTTTTGCACTGAGAATGCAGTTCTCGGTGGACAAAAAGTTCTGGCATGTGAGTGAGCTACCTAGGTCCATCTCCAAAAGACCTTCCTTGAAGGAAGGTATTATATTGGAGACTGGGGCAGCCCAAACAGGTCAGACCCAGTGGGGGCTGGGACAGCCCAAGCAAGTCAAACCAGTGGAGGCTGGGGCAACCCAAGTTGGCTCACTTACAAGCTGGATTTCAGCTTGAGCTGGAATTTGAATAGAATTGAATGAGTTTCTTTAATTCAATAAGGTTGGAATTCTTTTGCTCAGGACTGAACCAACCCCACCTAGATAACAGAAAGAAACTATCTTATTTCCCTGGGGCAGGATCCCTCACTGAGGCAGAGTTGAAGATTACTCCTTCTAGGAGTTTTAGAATTTCAGGGTTCCTTCTTCATTTTCAAATGTCAAAATATAATCCTAATTTGGACACAACCTTCTTGAGAAAAATAGTAAATTGAAAAAAGTTGGTCTCAAGCAATATCATGGAAAGGAATACATAGCTTCCTCTTGGACAAGAACAGACTAGTTCTTGACTCAAATTTATAAGAAATCAAGCCATTCTCCAATTGATAAATGGTCAAAGGATATGAACAGACAATTTTCAGAGGATGAGATTGAAACTATTACCACTCATATGAAAGAGTGTTCCAAATCATTATTGATCAGAGAAATGCAAATTAACACAACTCTGAGATACCACTACACACCTGTCAGATTGGCTAAGATGACAGGAAAAAATAATGATGAATGTTGGAGGGGATGCGGGAAAACTGGGACACTAATGCATTGTTGGTGGAGTTGTGAACGAATCCAACCATTCTGGAGAGCAATCTGGAATTATGCCCAAAAAATTATCAAATTGTGCATACCCTTTGATCCAGCAGTGTTTCTATTGGGCTTATATCCCAAAGAAATACTAAAGAAGGGAAAGGGACCTGTATGTGCCAAAATGTTTGTAGCAGCCCTGTTTGTAGTGGCTAGAAACTGGAAAATGAATGGATGCCCATCAATTGGAGAATGGCTGGATAAATTGTGGTATATGAATGTTATGGAATATTATTGTTCTGTAAGAAATGACCAGCAGGATGAATACAGAGAGGACTGGCGAGACTTACATGAACTGATGCTAAGTGAAAGGAGCAGAACCAGGAGATCATTATACACTTCGACAACGATATTGTATGAGGACATATTTTGATGGAAGTGGATTTCTTTGACAAAGAGACCTGAGTTTCAATTGATAAATGACGGACAAAAGCAGCTACACCCAAAGAAAGAACACTGGGAAACGAATGTAAACTATCTGCATTTTTGTTTTTCTTCCCGGATTATTTATACCTTCTGAATCCAATTCTCCCTACGCAACAAGAGAACTGTTTGGTTCTGCAAACATATATTGTATCTAGGATATACTGCAACATATCCAACATATAAAGGACTGCTTGCCATCTAGGGGAGGGGGTGGAGGGAGGGAGGGGGAAAAAATCGGAACAGAAACGAGTGTCAATATAATGTAATTATTAAATAAAAAATTAAAAAAAAAAAAAAAAAAGAACAGACTAGTTCTATTGCTTTCCTTCTGGACTTGCATCCAAATCACTAAGAGTCTACAAGTTCTGTGTCTATGAACTACCTTCTCAGTCCATATCAACATAGTTGGATTCAAATGGCTCAGAATGAGTATAAATAGCAACTTTTTTCTGTTCTGGTCAGAAAATGGTCTTTCCCTTCCAGCCTGATTCTTTTATGAAAGTAAACTAGGCCATCTTTTGCATCACTTCTTACCTAGTCTCTAGTTACTGAATTGGTGTTGCCTTAGACAAACTGAAATCTGGAAAAGACCTAAGCTTCAAAAGACCAAAGTTTTACTGTATCAGGCAATCACCTCATTTTGACTTATTTCTAGCCACTAGTGCCTCATTTAAATCCATTCAACTTGCAAATCAAGACACCACCCTCTTGAAATCAATGGTTGTCTTTGAGAAACAAAGGATGAACAACAAACAACATCAACAACAAACCTTATCAGTGACTCACTGTACTACCACGTGTCTCTGCTCCCAGGCAAAAATAAAGGACTTCTATATCTAAAGTGGATAACCATTCTTCATCAATTTTTCTTTTATTTTAGCTCTTCTATTTATTTGCTTGTCTTTAGAGGGGAAAATAACAAAAAGTGCCTCCTCTGAATGGATATCCCAAATTATCCTCTCTTCCCCTCAATCTCACAATAGGTGAAAAGGGTCAAGACTTCCATAAAGATACTCTTTTATTATTCTAGCACAAATGGGGTAGTTCTAATCCACAGATGTTCCTCATCTTATTTTTTTCCCTTACTCCTCCTCCTCAAAGAACTGCTTGTCATTCTTGTCAAAGATATTAACAGTGAGCATGTGCATATTCACCATTTTAAAAAAAGATACAAACTTCCAAACAAATGTCTTAAATTCATTAAGTTGCCTAAATCCCTAATCAATGCCTACCTTTTGCTAAGAAAAGAAATAACTTCTTTGCTAGTGAGTACCATAAAATGTCTGTCTGGATTTCTCTAAAAGTTCACATCTCCATAACATGGAAAATTTATACCCTGTCTGCATTTTAATCTTTGGCTTTATGGTCCTCTTTAGAAGATAATGTTCAGAGTGGGAGAAAATAAAGATGTTGAAATTAAAATAAACACCCTAGGGATAGAAATGAACTGGACTTATCTAGGCCCATCACTACTAACCAAATAATATGACTTTAGACAAGTCATCCAATTTTCTGTATTTCCTATTGTGTGGGTCAGAAACCATTAATAAAAAAAGACTGGATAGATCTCTAGAAATAAAGCAAAGTTTATTATACTTTCTCATGAGAATCGGGGCCCCACCCATTAAGCACACATAGGGGGCAGGGTCAAGGCTTTTAATCCCTAACATAAATTCCCCCTCCCACCACTGACCCTCATCCTTATTGGCTGAAGATCTTACATTCTAAACGCGGGAACTACCCAAGAAATTGAACTTGACCAATAAGTACATAGTTGCCCATGTTTGGTTGAAATAGGGAGGATAACAAGAAGGGGGGTTTAAGTATGCCCTTAGGGGGATAACAGGGAGGAGACTAAGTATGTCCTTAGGAGCTTGGCAGGGAGGAGACTTTAAGTATGCCCTTAGGAGAATAGCAGGGAGGAGACACTTTAAGTATGCCCTTGACTTAATGCTTAAAGTCCTTCAGGCCTACTCAAACTTTAAAATAGATGAAACCTTACTCAATTTTCACAACTGTCTTGAAAAATCTCACCTTATCTCATTCACTATCATTCTCATCTTTGGAATAAATTGTTATTATAAAGATAAATAATATGATAAATATTATGTACTTTCAGCTCATTAGAAGGAAAGGTTTTTTGAAGAAAGAAATTGTTGTTTTTGTTTTTCTCTAAACATATTCAATTCTCAGCCAGAATAGGCAATTAATAAAAAAAAAAAAAATGCTCATTGAATGAATGAATGAATACATTTGTACAGCAAAGACTTAATGGAAGGGGATTGCCTAGCAAGTAATCCTAAAGTCATTTCCCTTCCAAAAGTGGTGCTATGTGTCTGGAGGGATATAGGATTCTGGGGAAATAGCCCACATATACAGTAATCTAGACATAGTTTTATTCATACTATAGTCTGAGATTTTTCAGAGGAATTTCAGGTAGAGAAAATATAAAGCTCTTTTTCTTGAACCTTGTTCATAACACAAGAACTTGAGAACTGTGCCATGGACTAAGTTGAGGAAGTATGAAGTATTTTCACAATGGATCTCTCTGTTACTCTGCTTAGATTCATTCCCCCATAGTTAGCACATTCTTCCCATTACTTCTAGATCTCCCCATCCCTTGGAGGAATGAGAATACTTTTTTATTTTCCATTGTCATTTCCAGAATCTTCCTCTACCATGATGAGTCCAAATTTATCACTCAGTCCCAATTCTGGTAGCCATTGTTTATTAAATCCTATGGGTTCCTTTCTCAGTAGGTTCAATATCTGGATTACAGTCGTTTTCTCCATCCCAACTTCTGATCTCATTCTAGGGGACTTCAACATATGTCCTGATGTTCCCTCAAATACCCTATTTCCAATTGCTCAGTCTACTTATTTCCCATGTGCTACTCCTCTCCTCTACCTTAGCTACTCCCAGGAGCAGCTATCCCCTTGTTCTTACCATCATTCACGGATGTTTGGTGTCCATATAATAACTAAAATTCCTTTTTATCTAATTACACTCTTTTATCTTTCAAGTTCCCATTGTGTAATGTTCCTCCTAAATTTACCTCCTGTTCTCACTGTGACCTCCAATTCTTTCATTCTACAGTATTCTATTCTTTGGCCAACACACTTTATTTATACTCTTCTTCCTTAACAACCTCAAACCCTAGGGGAAGAAGTTCAAGTCTATTCTGTTCTTTACTCTCAAATCATTTATTCTAAATCCTATTGATGATTGAGCTCTACTAAATCCCAATTCTGTATTATTTCCACTATTCATATCCTTTGCTTCTATTCATGTGTTTCTAAATGAAAGTGGAGAAAATTGCAAAACTGTGCTAAATGGATTCACTACAAATTCATGCAAAGCTAATCTCAGCTGGACTCTCCCTGAAACAAGGCAATACTACCACTCCTAATTAATTCCATATTCCACTTATCATAATAGCTTTTACAAAATATCGCTTCTCTCTTTAAGCATCCCATGCCACCTCCTTCATGTTCTCAGCTGAGAACTTCATCTCATAAGTCACCAAAAATATTGAAACTATTAAATAACATATCTCTCTTCCTTCTCCTCTTTCCCTGCCCCCTTTTCAGCTATAGTTTAAGAATAATGACACTGTGTATATATATATATATATATACACACACACACACATATATAGCCCAGATCTGTATATATAGTCTACACTAAACTTTAGTCCTATATCACAAGTTGCTTTTGAATTGATGTATTAGGCATCTCAAACTCAGTTTATCCATTATCCTTCTCCTAACACCCAATGATCTTCTAACCTTCCCTATTACCTGTTAAGAATACTATTACCTCAACAAAACCATTAACTAGGTTTATTTCCAAATCCAAATGGAATCATTAGTCAGAGAAAACCGAAAAATATCAGCCTGCCTTTCTAGTCCTAATTTTGTTATTTTATTTCATTCATTTTATCAAAATAGATTACTTGCTGTTTCTTGAACAGAACTACATTTCCACTACACACCTGTCAGACTGGCTAGAATGACAGGGAAAGATAATGCAGAATGTTGGAGGGAATGTGGGAAAACAGGGACACTAATACATTATTGGTGGAATTGTGAATACACCCAGCCATTCTGGAGAGCGATTTGGAACTATGCTTAAAAAGTTATCAAACTGTGCATACCCTTTGATCCAGCAGTGTTACTATTGGGCTTATATCCCAAAGAGATCATTAAGAAGGGAAAGGGATCTGTATGTGCACAAATGTTTGTGGCAGCCCTCTCTGTAGTGGCCAGAAACTAGAAACTGAGTGGATGCCCATCAATTGGAGAATGGCTGAATAAATTGTGGTATATGAATATTATGGAATATTATTATTCGGTAAGAAATGACCAACAGGATGATTTCAGAAAGGCCTGGAGACACTTACACGAACTGATGCTGAATGAAATGAGCAGGACCAGGAGATCATTATATACTTCAACAACAATACTATATGATGACCAATTCTGATGGACATGGCCATCCTCAGCAATGAGATGAACCAAATCGGTTCCAATGGAGCAGTAATGAACTGAACCAGCTACGCCCAGTGAAAGAACTCTGGGAGATGACTAAGAACCATTACATTGAATTCCAAATCCTTATATTTTTGCCCACTTGCATTTTTTATTTCCTTCACAGGCTAATTGTACAATATTTCAGAGTCTGATTTTTTGGTATAGCAAAATAATGGTTTGGTTATGCATACTTATTATGTATCTAATTTATACTTTAATATATTTCACATATACTGGTCATCCTGCCATCTGGGGGAGGGAGTAGAGGGAAGGAGGGGAAAAATTGGAACAAGAGGTTTGGCAATTGTCAACGCTGTAAAGTTACCCATACATGTAACCTGTAAATAAAAGGCTATTAAAAAAAAATTCTGGTCATCAAAACCATTTGGTATTGAATAAGAAATATAGTGCATCAGTAAAATAGGTTAGGTTCACAAGACACAATTATCAAAAATTATAATAATCTAATATTTGATAAACACAAGGACTCTAGCTTCTAGGATAAGAACTCATTATTTGACAAAAGTTGCCAGGAAAACTGGAAAATATTATGGCAGAAACTGGGCAGTGAGAAACATCTAACACTCTATACTAAGAAAAGATTAAAATACATTCATGATTTAGACATAAGCAAATTAGGAGAAAAGGGATAGTCTACCTCTCAGATCTGTGGAGAAGAGAGGAATTTATGGCTAACGAAGAACTAGAGAACATTATGAAATGCAAAAAGGATAGTTTTGATTACATTAAATTTAAAAAAAAAGTTTTGTACAAACAAAACTAATGAAGCCAAGATTAGAAGGTAAGTAGAAAAATTTTACATCTACTATTTCTGATAAAGGACTTATTTCTAAAATATATAAAGTATTGACAAAATTTATAGGAATACAAGCTATTCCCCAGTTGATAAATGCTCAAAGAATATGAACAGGTAATTTTAAGATGGAGAAATTAAAGCCATTTCTAATCATATAAAAGTTATTCCAAATTACTATTGGTTAGAGAAATGCAAATTAATACAACTCTGAAGTACTACTACATACTTCTTAGATTAGCTAAAATTGACAAAGAGATCCCAAAACACTAAAACTCCTTGAAGGACAGATTTTCCTTGAATCCTGGCCTCTGTAAAAGATCCTGAGATATGGGTACCACCCCCATTGATAATAGTTACTACTGATTAAGCTTTCTATTGAATTAAAGAAAGAGTCATTCAATTCTATTCAATTCCCCTCAAGCTGAAACCCAGCTCCCATCAAGAACTGCCCTCAGCTTGTTGCCAAAGGCTTCTATTATAAAAGAGCCAATTTTAAATTTATTCCTTGCAGAGGAGCTAATATGCCATTCCTGACATAGCTGCAAAACTCTGACCACTGGAATGATATTCTCTTTCAGCGTCACTCTCTCTTTATCCTTATCTATTTCCCTAAGGAGATTTTATGCTTCTCTATTGGGATCTCTCTACTAGAAACTTTACTCCTCTGCCAGGACTCCTCTACTACTTTACTCCCCTTTCTGGACCTTGCCACTAAGGAATTCAGCCCTTTCTATTCATGCATAGCAAAGGCTAACTTTCCAATGCTAATTATAAACTTTTTATCAGTTTAGGTTTTCAGGTTTGTAAATTCCTTTACAAAGGACCGCTGCACTACCAGAAAGGGGGTTCCCAAAACTCCCTACCCATGTGCCAGATCCTAAGGGGGTTTAGGAGATTCAAACCTCTTCATTTGGTTCCCTGAACCCCGAACCTGTCACTAACTTCATCATTTAACTCCCTAACTACCAGGAACCCTAATCTCATCATTTTGGTTCCCTGAATCTAATCTCATCAAGATGATAGGAAGAGATAATGATAAATATTGGAGGGAATGTGAGAAAACTGGGACACTAATACATTGTTGGTAGAGCTATGAACTGATCCAACTATTCTGGAGAACAATTTGGGATTGTACCCAATGGACTATAAAACTACATATACTCTTTGATCCAGCAATATCTTTACTGGGTTTGTATGCCAAAGAGATCATAAAAAGGGGGAAAGAACCCAAAAGTTCTGGTAGCAGCCCTTTTTTGTAGTGGCAAAGAACTGGAAGTTGAGTGGATGCTCATACGTTGGGAAATGGTTAAATAAGTTATGGTATAGAATGTAATAGAATATTATTGTTCTATAAGAAATGATGAGCAGGCTGATTTCAGAAAAGTCTGGAAAGATTTATGAACTGATATTGTGAAGTGAGTAAAATCAAGGAAACGTTGTACACAGCAACAAGATTATGTGATGATCAACTGTGATGAACTTGGTTGTTTTCAACAATGAGGTGACTCAAGGCAATTCCAATGGATGTGTGATGGAAAGGGCTATCTGCATGCAGAGAGAGAACTAAAGAGACTGAATGTAAGTCAAAGGATAGTATTTTCACCATTTTTTTGTCATTCAATTCAACAGGATCTGTGATTCAATTCATTAGGCACCTGTTTGGTTGAGTTGCCTAATAAATTGAATCACAGATCCTTGAAGTATTAAAGAATACTTGAATTAATTTGCATATATTGATTTTTTAATGACTGTATGATATACTGCAGAGAACATTGACTATAGAACCAATATCCAAGACCTTTTCATGGCTCTGACATGGTAAGTAGTGGAAGTCTAATGTATCAAACTATTAGAGTCTGGCAGTAACTTACTATGTAATCATAGACAAGTAATTATGGTCTTTTTATAATCTTTATGGTCCTCAGTTTCCTCATCTATAAAATGGGAAATATACGACTTATACTCCCTACCTCATGGGTTTTGCATTTGCAAACTGTAAAAAACTGCAGAAACATGGTATATTATCATCATGTGGGATTTGGGTTTTATTTGTTTGTTTTTCTGCTTTCTCTATTGTTGTTTAAACACTTTAGATACTGTTTCCAAGGTTGAGAATCAGTTTCTTTGGATTGAGCAATCAGAAAGGAGACAGTGTGGTCACTGATTCTGGAGTCAGAAGTCAGAAGTTCAAATCCTGGCTCTAAACTTAATAACCTATGTGATCTTGGAGAAGTCCATTGTTAACCCTTTTGAGCCCCATTTTCTTCATCTTTAAAATCACTAGACTACATAGTCTCTAAAATCCATTTGAGCTCTAAGTCAATGTTCTTAGGAGGTTTAGGCATGAATTCAGGTCATGCATTTTACTTATGTGACTGTATAAGTGAGTATGGCTGAGTAATTTACATTTTCAATTCAACCAAGAAACTCTAAATTCCCATTTGAGTTGCCAATTGCCTTCATTGGTGGGAGATTCCAGTCTGAATTCACCACAAATTTGACAAAAATTGCCAAATCTGACTGGATGACAGCTGCTCAATCAGTGTTCGATATCAGAAAAATAGAGTCCAGATTCCCTAGGCTGCTTTAGCAAACAACATTGGCACCTCCACATGTGACCATTAGATGGCGAAGTTGACACACTCTCCTTGGTCTTAAGCAAAGGCACCAAATAGCAATTTGTTTTGTTAGTTAGATTGCTAACCCAAATGTATGTGATCTGATTTGATATTAACTGAGAAATTTAAGGACAACTGATTTTAGTACATGGAATGAGGAATCATTAGGGCTTTTGAAAAAAAAAAAAAAACAACTCTATCTTCCATGCTTAGAAGAGAACAATTCTCCTATTCCCTTTCTGCAAAGAAGTCTACTATCCAATTAAGAAGATGAAAGAGAAAATTGAATCCTAAAAAAAAAGAATGTGCCTAAGTGAGAAAAAGAAGAGAATCTGGTGAAGGAGTTGGTTATCTGGAATTCCCAATCAAAAATCTTGGTCTACTTATATTGGTTAAGCACCATGACCAATCTATCATACCCCTTTCTACCTGGGGATAGTGAGTGATTCACTAAAAAATAGTTCAGTAAATTTGGTTGCTAAGATCAATAATTTACCAAGTATGGTACAGCAACCCTTGTGCAGCCCCCAAACTCTTTCAATGTGTCCAGGAAGTCAAGACTATTTTCATAATTCTACTAAGATATTATGTCCATTGAAAGATTCTTCCCTTTTTCCAAGTATATAATCACATAAAGCCACATTTTCTTCCTGTATTTCAACTAATACATCAGAATAGAGTGAATGCCAAAGCAGAAATGAGAATCCAGTTGTCTTCTATTAAGCCAGATATTGAAAAGATTTGCAAAAATATATGTGCAATTATGCCACTTCTCACTAAAAGTATTTTTATTTATGAAAGCATCATTATTTTAATAAAAATATTACTTGTGTTAACATGCAATGGATTTATAATTATTATAAATGAATTAATACATTTTCTAAAGTTTTATAAATTTAAGTTCCTATAGGGTACCCAATGATTTTCAAGAGTATGAAAGGATCTTGAGACCAAGAATTTGAGATCTGCTGATTAGGCTAAAAATAGAAGAGAGATGCATAAAAGTAATGGGGACTGAAACAAGCCCAGAACATCTCAGATGGCATCTTTTTATGAAGATGCTGGGAAGCTTGCATGCTGGGAGTCATAATGATATAAAATGGAAGTACCTTCGAGAGACCCTGGAGAATTCATAAACATTCTGGTATTGGTTCTCGTCTGCTAGGGAAAAAAAAAAGATGATGAATCTTTTCATAAAGAAAAGATTAAAACTGCCTTTATTCCCCAAGGAAAAATGAATACTTACCTACCTGGGACCATGATGATCATTTTAGATCATAAAGTATGTTTGCAATTTTTATTAGTTGGCAAACAATGGACAGAGCTAAGAACGGTTTTATGATTATATTGTAATCCCAGTCTCAAAGCCCAGAGTTATGACCTCAGATCCTCTTAGACTGCAGGGCCAGTGCTCTTTCCACTACTCTACCTAGTTACTCCTAACAAGCATTTGACAGATCTGGAGTCATAAAGATTCATCTTTCTCAGTTCAAATTTGTTTTCAGACACAATTAGATGTGTAATCCTGAGCAAGTCACTTAATCTTATTTGCCTCAGTTTTCTTATCTGTAAACAAAACTGGAGAAGGAAATAGCAAAACACTCCAGTATCTGCCAAGAAAACACCAAATGGGAATCAGACACAACTGAAAATGACTGAACAACAACATATTTACTAAATGTAAACAGATAGCTGTTCCTCACTTTAGTGAATTATGCTTATAATTCAAAGAAAGTTTTTCTTACAATACTTATGTAAATTTACTATACTAGATAATTCAAATTTAATCTAACCATGATAAGGAAGCTAGGGTTTCTTGTCTTGGATAAATACTATAAATCAGCAGATAGCAGTTGTACTTTCATTTAAAAAGAAAAAGAGATGAAGAATCTTTTTTTTAAAAGCAAAGATTATAACTGCTTTTATTTCTCAAGACCCAATGAATATCCATCCACCTGGGACTATGGTAATCATTTTAGATCACAAAATAAATTATCCATCATGACCCTACCTATCAACCAATTAATTATTTCACACAGGGCAAGTAAGTTATCTTGAGGAAAAGATGGAAGGCCGCATGTGCCCAGAAAGTCAAACCAACATCATGTCCATGGCTGTTACTTTCCTTCATACCCTATAGACATAGCACAGGACCATGAACTCCCAAACTTTGGGAATAACAGTCCTTTCAGCCTACTCTCCTATAGCCATCATATAAGAAAGCAATGTCTAGAAAAACATAGTCTAGCTGCTTTTGTAGGCTTTTCTGCCAGTGCTTCAGAAAGCCCAGAAAAAAAAATGTTTTTTTGTCACCAGAGTCCTTGGCACATGAAGTAGTTCAACATAATAAACTGATATAATTTTATCAGTGAAAATGACATGAAAGATGAAGCACCACTACAATCCACTTTGCTGTTATACCATAGGATCTTTTTATTTGACTTGGACCTAAAACTGCCTTTCCTTGTTGTCTTCCTTGGTCTTCTTGAGAAGGGATTATCTTAGATTTTTCTCTTCATATTCCCAGCATGTAGCACGGTATTTTGCATAGCAATCATAGAAAATAAACACTTTCTCATTTATTTATTCATATACAAAAATGATAGTAGCTCCCCATTGTAATGAGGACTTTAATGGAGCTAAGATCTCCCTTTGAAGGTCTGTTTGCTTTCTGTGAACTCATTAGGGTGTTTTGCATTAGCAATTTGTAATTTCATGCCATTTCTTTTTTTCATTTTCAACCACACTATCCTTTGCATCTTGGAAAGACAAATCTTATTTCACTATGGGTTGTCTGGGCACTTTTCTTGACAAAGACATTGGAATGGTTTGTCATTTCTTTTTCCAGTGGATTAGGGCAGAGGTAAGTGACTCAACTAGGGTCACACAATTAGGAAGTCGCATTTGAATTCAAAGTTTCCTTTGGTGCAGCATTCTATTCACTGAACCATCTAGCTTTATCTACAGGAGGCTCTAAATAAATTTGGAATTAATGAATGACAAATCAATGAAATATAAATATGATAATAAATGATTCCTCAAGAGTACTGATTACCTGATTCTCTAAAATGCAACTTATAGTTTCTTGCTTTGTACAATATCAAATTTCTGACAAAGCTAAATTTGTGTTTCATCTTCCATGTAATTCTGATCTACTTTCTAGCTACAAATTACTCACAGCTTTCAACCCTGAAGTGAGAGAGATGAGATGAGTCATTTTAACATTTATTTTTCCTTTACACATTTTACAAAATATAGCTGTTAGGAACACACATTTAGAAATTGCTTTTCTTTATAAAGTGTTACCAAGATTGCTCAGTTCTTCCAGTCCTCTTCATGAATTTCTCCAGAACTACTCTTAAAAACCCTGGGACTTTTCAGACTTTTCAGACAATAGAGGATTTTAATACATTACACCCAATAAATCCTCCTCTCCCTTTCATTTTCCCTCTCCCAATCCTCTTTCTCTCTGCTTCTCCCTTCCCCTTTCTCTTCTCTCTCTTTTCTTCTTTTCTCTCTTTCACTTTTCTTTTATCTCACTCTTCTTCCCATCTCACTCTTAAACACAAAAGATTTTCCTTCAAAAACAAAAGGAGCATAGAAAGAAACTAAATATCTTTTAGAGACATTTTAGTTCAGATTGGCTGGCATACATATGCCAATTTGCACAGAGAATTTTAGCTCTCATACAAAATCCTTTGTTATGGGCCAGAACTCTGAACTTGAAACAAAGGATGCTTACAAGGTACTAAGTGGAATTGAGAAGACAATGGTTAAATATAGTTTAGCATTCATTTAATCCTACAACAAATAATGGTTTCCTAGTGATATAATGATTGTTTTATACTCAGGGTAGAGCATATAAGCTAGGAGCCTCAGCCAGAATAGATTCGGGGAAATTCAGAAGACAGAGAAGACAGGCAGGAGTACAAGCTGTCGAAACCAAGTAGAGAGGTAGGCCTCTAAGAAAACTAGCCAAGCCCCACGTGAAGGAGATAGGACTTTGAAGGAGATAATAAAGGATTTGGACTTTAACCCCTGGCTACTCATGTGGTAATTACTGAACTGAAACGAAGGCTGCTTCCAAGACCCCCAGAGACCCCAAGAAAAACAAAACAAGAGAACTTTACAATCCTAACTATATATTTATAACCAAACATGCATATAGAAAGATGATAAAATGGGACTGTGCCTCTTCCAGGGTCTCAGTAGACATTTCATGAATCAGGCACAGGGAAAACTTTAGCTACAAGGTCAACTTATGGAGGGAAGTGGGAGGAAGGTGGGATGAAGATGTAACAGCTTTAGTAGGGACCTATTAGATATTTCCAGCTCCAAAGAGCCATCTCTAGTCAAAAATAAAACCAAAAACTTCTTCGGCAACTTAATTGCTTTCCCTCAACTTTCAGGCTCACCAAGAGAGGAAACACTCATTGGAGCGTTAAGGATCACCTTCTTTCCTCTGCCTGCTTCCAGTTCAGCACTTTCAGCTCAACAAAGTTCACAATTCTTGTTCAGACAAAGCTCCCAATGTTCCGTAATAGTAAAATGGTATTTAATGCGAGAGAGGGAGAGGCAAAGTCTCCACTCTTTCTCCTAATTGCTTCGCCACTGAATTTCTTTTCAGTTCCAAATACTTTTCCTTCCCTAATATCTTATTGTTCTGCATCTCTTTCTTAAGGAGTAGTTCTGCTTTCTGGGAAGCAGAAGGGGTGATTCCATTTCTACTTTGCCTCTGTAATTCAGGTTTTCCTGAGTCAGCTCTTTATACATTAGTTATTTTGAGAGGGGATGGTGTCCTCCCTAAGGGAAGTCCAGGGAGTACCAGAGAAAGCCTAACCAATCTCAGGGATTGTCATTTCTTCAGACAAATCACAGACAAATCAGTCTTAAACCTTGTCCTGGTGATAACTGCTCCATGGAGACTGCAAAGCAGCTGGAATGCACCAAGGTATCAGCTAGTTCATTCATAGCCACAATAAATAACTGGATGCTTAAGAAGCAATCTGCCAACAGGAAAATGAAAAAAATTGGGGGGGGGGGGGAAGGAAAAAAGCCAGCCATGTGTCAATGCAACAGCATTCCTGGTTTTGTATTTTTCTTTTGCTCCCCTATTTGGATGCTATTGAATGGAACTGAGTGAGCTGAGCAAATTGAGAATTAGGTTTTAGACATTACACATATAACTACATGTTCTAATGGGCTATAAAGTGTCTCTATCTCTAAAAGTTTCCCTGAGATTTAACTTATTAGCCCAGTTCATTATTTCATGCCCCTTTCTCTTCTCTGACACTGCTACCACTTTTCATCACCTTAGATTATCACAATGGCTGCTGGTTGATTTGATGAATAGTCTTTCCCCAAATCAATCTTTCACTCAACTATCAAACTGATCTTCCTTAGACACAAGTCTGACCACATCACATACAGTTCCACTAACCCATTCAATAAACTCTAATAGCTTCTATTACCTCCAGAATCAAATATAAAATCTTTTACTTGGGATGAATACAGAGAGGACTGGTGAGACTTACATGAACTGATGCTAAGTGAAATGAGCAGAACCAGGAGATCATTATACACTTCGACAACGATTTTGTATGAGGACATATTTTGATGGAAGTGGATTTCTTTGACAAAGAGACCTAACTGAGTTTCAATTGATAAATGACAGACAAAAGCAGCTACACCCAAAGAAAGAACACTGGGAAACGAATGTGAACTATCTGCATTTTTGTTTTTCTTCCCGGGTCATTTATACCTTCTGAATCCAATTCTCCCTATGCAACAAGAGAACTGTTCAGTTCTGCAAACATATATTGTATCTAGGATATACTGCAACATATCCAACATATAAAGGACTGCTTGCCATCTAGGGGAGGGGGTGGAGAGAGGGAGGGGAAAAAAATTGGAACAGAAACGAGTGCAAAGGATAATGTTGTAAAAAAAAAAAAAATTACCCTGGCATGGATTCTGTCAATATAAAGTAATTATTAAATAAAAATTTAAAAAAATAAAAATAAAAATAAATAAATAAATAAATTCTAAAAAAAAATAAATAAAAATAATAATAAAATCTTTTGCTTGGCTTTTAAAAACTTTCAGAACCTGATCTCTCCTTGCCTTCCCAATCTTCTTATACTTTCTTCCTTTCAGCATACTCTTTCATCCAGTAGTACTGGATTCCTTATTGTTCCTCTTACGACACTCTCTATCTCCCCATTCCAAGCATTTTTGCCAGTTGGCCTGAAATTTTCTCCTTCCTCATCTCTGCCTCCTAGCTTCTTCCACATCTGAGCTAAAGTCATGCATTCTGAAAGATATCTCTCTCCCAGTCCTCCTCACTTTTAGTACCTTCCCTCTGAGATTATCTCCAATTTTTCCTATTCATATCTTGTTGGTACATAGCTATTTGGATGTTGTTTCCCTTATTAGATTGTTAACACTTCCAGAACAGGAACTGTCTTTTGTCTTTCTTTGTATCTCCAATACTTAGCAGAGTATCTAGTACATAGTTAACTGATAATTTAATCACTGAATTTCTTCCTCATTTCTGGTTCATCTAGTTGTTTACAGTATCTTAGAGCTAGAGCCAGAAGGGACTTCTGGGTCATTTAGTTCAACCCCATCCTGTTATAGATGAATAAATGGCATCTCAGGAAGATTGAATAACTTTCTCAAAGTCACAAAGGTCAAAAAAGGGTCTGCAGGTAGGATTTTGTCTCATTGCTCTCTGAGAGTTCATATCCAACCTGATATGAGAGGTAGGATGAGTACATATTAATTCAGAAAGGTTAGGCAACTTACCTGGGATCACACAACTATTAAGTTTCAGAATTGGGATAAGAACCCAGACCTCCTGACTTCAACTTCAGAATTCTCCATTAAAGTCCTTAGTTGAAAGTTTGAAGTAATATCTGTTTGCCAAGTATGGAATCAGAAACCTTAAAGATTGAGTAAGACCAGTTCTCCATAATCTAGTTACTATATTGCCAAAGTTGTGAGGACTCAGAAGGAAGGTCCTGCCATTTGGCAGGATCTGACAACCTTAAGAAAAACATAAGGAATGTGCTTGGAACTATCCTTAAATCACATCTGATTTTATTAAACATACATATTATATACTCCATGAGTTTAATAGGCTATAGCATCAGTTATATAAGTCAGAGACAAACATAAAATAAAAGAAAGACTCGTAGCATCTTCATACTGAATCAATCATGCATTTTTCATCAGAGAGAAAATAGGGAACAAAAAATTCTTCATTCTATCTGTTTTTGGCAATGAACATATTTCATTTGTGAATGATATAAGTTTAAATCCATTGTGCAACTGGGAGTCTACTCAAGCCCTCATATTTCTATTGGGTTTTGCTACTCTTACTTTTTGGGAAGGATCTGTGTTCTTGTCGACACAGGAAACTCCAATAGTAGTAATTCTTTCCATTCAAACAAATGGGAAAATAGTCTGTGACTTGGGAGATAAATACTAAGGAGATACCTGAAATACACTGTGATTAAGTGACTTACTCAACTAGAACCTGAAGTGAAATCTGGCGTTGGATCTTCCTATCACCAAAGTGAAACCTTTAACTACCATTCTTCTTCACACAATAGACATTAGTATCATAATTGCATAGAAGAGATATGACAGATTTGAGAAGGCATAGATCCCTGAATCAAAAACTTAGTAAGTGGCAGGTACTATATAAAGAGCTACAGATACAATGGGAAAAAAAAAAAAAAACCCACCTTCTGTCCTCAAGAAGATTATATTCAATTGAGGGAGATAATATGTACATGTATAGAGTATATACTAGACATATACGTAAAATATGTTCAATAGGGAAGGAAAGGCACTAATTACTAGTTGGATCAGGAAAGGTCTTCCGCAATAGATGGAACTTGTACTGAGTCTTGAAAGAATTCAGAAATTCCAAGATTTCTGGGTATGGAATAATAGTTCAAAAACAGGGAAGCAGGAAATTGAAGGGCCTGTGTTAGAAATAGCAAGTAGTCTAATATTGTTGAACTATAGAATATAGAGGGGAATAATGTGCAAACCGACCGGAAAGGGAAGAAGGGGTCAAGTTATAAGTAACTAAATATCAAACAAAGGCATTTTTATTTGATGCTAAAAGTAAAAGGGAGCCTCGTTGACTAAGAAAGTAACATAAGTAGGAAATTCACTTTGGTAATGCCTTGAAGGATAGGCTGGATTGGAGAGAGACATGAAGCAAAATCTCCAACAAGAAGGAATTACAAGAGTGTAGTTTAGCTGTGATGAAGATCTGAACTAAGGTAATAGTTGTATGAGTGGGAAAAGATGTTAGGAAAATAGAAAAATACCAAGATTTGGCAACTGATTGGATATGTTGGGTGAAAAAAACTTCCCCTTAAAAAAGCAAAATGTGAAAACATGGAAGAAAGAAAAGAGTTTTGATAGAGAAACAAGGGATGGTGTTCTAAGCACAGAAAAAAAAAAAAAAAAAACATGGAGTCAAGAAAAGGAAGAATTAGGCTGAGAAGAGACCAGCAATCCAGTTTGCCCAGAATTTAATATTTATGACAAGAATAGAAGGGGGGAAATAGGAAAGGGTAGAGCTAGACAATGGAGGATCTGAATGGTGGAGTCAAGAGTTTGTATTTTTAATACAGAATAGAAAAATGGAGTGTCTTATGCCTAGACCAGCAAAAAAGCCAATACATAGAATTACAGGATAAATGGAAGATAGCACAGGAGTAAAAGAGAAACCAGATAATTAGAATAAATAGAATGCTGAACTTGAAGTCAGGAAGATTCATCTTTGTGAGTTCAAATCCTGCCTTAGACAGCTGTATAACCTTGGGCAAGTCACCCTATTTGCCTGGGTTTCTCATCTGTTAAACTAGTTACAGAAAGAAATAGCAAACCACTCTATTATCTTTGCTAAGAAAATTATTAAGTGGGGTCATAAAGAGTCAGAAACAACTGAAAAATGACTGGACAAGAGAAAGGAAAAAAAAAACACTAGGAAGGCAGGAAGAACTTATGTTATGAAGGACTCAACCCCTCTTGATTCTAATACCTTCTTTCTGTTAATTATTTTCTATTTTTCCTGAATATAACTTGCTTTATGAATGTTTGTTTGTATGTTGTTTCTTACATTGGATCATGACTTCCTTGAGGGCAGGGATTATCTTTTGCCTTTCTTCAGATCCCCAGCACATTGCCCAGTGCCTAAATTAATAAACATTTATTAATTTATTAATTGATTTCATCCTTGAAATGATAGGAAGACATTTACTGTTTAATGAATAGGTGGATATGTGTCAGCCATTTTAAGAACATCATTTTGATGGTTGAATGAAAAGTACATAATTGTAGAGAAATGGGAGGAACATAAATGAGACATTTAATGAAGGTAGAAACAGGCTTTCAGATTTTGGCTACATTTGTTTTGTTTGTGCAGAACCTTTTTGATTTGGTGTAATCAAAATTATCCATTTTATACCTCATATAGTTTTCTATCTCTTGTTTATTCATAAATTGTTCACTAAAAGGACTCACATTTGCAAAATATGTTTGTAACAGTCCTTTTTGTAAATGGCAAAGAACTGGAAATTAAGTGGATGCCCATAATTGAGAATGAAAGTTATGTTATATGAATGTAATGGAATATTATTGTTCTATAAGAAAGGATGAGCAGGCTGATTTCAGAAAACTTAGAAAGACTTACATGAACTGATGCTAAGTGAATAGATGCTAAGTGAATAGAACCAAGAGAACATTATACACAGTAACAACAAGATTATGTAATGATCAACTGTGATGGACCAGATTCTTTTCAACAATGAGGTGATTCAAGGCAATTCCAATAGATTTGTAATGGGAAGCACCATACGCATCCAGAGGGAGAACTATGGAGATTAAATATGAATCAAAGCATAATATTTTCACTTTTTTATTGTTGTTTGCTTGATTTCTTCTTTTTCTAGGTTTTTTTTTCCTTTTTATCTGATTTTTTTTGTACATGACAAATATAGATATGTATTTAAAAGAATTTAGCTTATATTGAATTGCTTGCTGTCTTGGGGGGGAGAGAAGGGAGAGAGGGGAAAATTTTGGAAGACAAGGTTTTGCAAAGGTGAATGTTTAAAACTACCTTTGCATGTATTTGAAAAAATAAAATACTATTCTAAAAAAAATTGTTCATCTATAATAAATAAATAAATATTCATATTTATGATAAATAATATTTCATATTCTTAAAAATAAATAATTAAATTATTGATTATATTTGATATATATAAATTATAAATTAAATTAAAAATAAATAAAATATTTCATATTCTTTTAAAAAGTTGCATTTTATTCTGAAAGCAATGGGCAACTAATGAAGGATTTTTAAACAGGGAAATGAAAAGTTCCAACTTGTACCTTAATATTATTCTTCTGACAACAAGGTAAAGAATGAATTGGAGAAGAGAGAGACTCAAGACAGGAAGACAAATTGATGATTATTAATTATTTTAATGATGATGATGATGATAGCTAGAATTCATACAGTGATCTAAGATTTACAAAGCCTTTTGCAAATATTAACTCATTTTATGCTCACAATAATTCTGGGAGGTAGGTGCTATAAATATCCCCGTTATTATGGGAAATAAGGCATACAGAAATTAGATGACTCACACAGCGTCAGATAGCTAATAAGTATCTGAGGTAGGATTTGAACTCAGTTTTTCTTGCCTCCCAAGATCAGTGTACTTCCTTTATATAAAGTTCTATATAAAGCTTTGATAAACTTACTGGTTTTAGTTCTACAATCTTGGAATCCCAAATTAAGTTGATCTCGTATTATTTATAATAGTGATAATAAGAAAGGTAGAAAACAAGCATTTATTAAATACTTGCTATATACCAGGGGCAGAAAGCTATTAAATATTTGAGGCAGGATATGAATTCAAGTTTTCTTTACTCCCAATCTGTCTCTTTATCTGCTATACTACTTACCTGTCTCTAGCTATTATCGTATACCAGATGAGATGTAATGAAGCTAAGAAATGGAATGGTATCAGTGGAATGGAAAGGAGACATCTGCAAAAGGCATTGCAGAAATATAACTGTTAGGACTTTGAAACTGATGGAATGTGCAGGGAAGTATTTAAGATGACTCAGAGATTATGAACCTTGTGACTGAAAGATGGTTGGTGGTACCAATAATAGAAATAAGGAAGTTAAGAAGGATAGGGGGGAGATGAGGTAAATTTGGAACACACTGAATATGAGATGTCACTGTATGCTTCACACATAGTAGGTACCAACTAAATGTTAGACTAATATTGAAATGAATTAAAATGGAGCGATCCAATGCATGGTTGGAAATGCAAAATTGGAGAAGTTCAGGGTAAAGGTTTCTTTAAATCAGATTTCTCTTCAAAAATTTCTTTAAGCAATAATTTATTACTTACCTTTCAAAAATATAAAGCATTATATTAAGTGACAATATCAAAAATGAAACCTTCTGCCTTCAGGAATCTTACATTATAATGGTGGGTTACAGCTAATACACAGACAAGTAAATAAAAAGCTATTTTGAAGAGAGAAAGTGCATTTACAAATTGTTGGAGAAGAAAGAAAAAGAGAACATGTTGTTTGAAGTTCTACAAGTTATTCATTTGAAGAAGCAATATTTGAAAGCCTTTTAAAATTGGTAGAATATTCCAGAATCAATGTCTTTCTTTGTGTCCATTTCTCATCTTTGAAGATAGCCTCTTTAAGCATGTAAGTCTGCAACAGAATGATTTTAGAGAGGTCTGGGAGAGATTTATATAAACTTATGCTAAGTGAAATGAATAGAACCAGGAGATCATCATACACGGCAACAAGAAGACGATATGATGATCAATTCTAATGGATGTGGCTTTCCTCAACAATGAGATGATTCAAACCAGTTACAATTGTTCAGTGATGAAAATAACCATCCACACCCAGAGAGAGGACTGTGGGACCTAAGTGTGGACCACAAAATAGCATTTTCACTCTTTTTGTTGTTTGCTGACATTGTTTTCTTTTTTCTTTTTTTTTTCTTGATTCAATTTTTCTTGCACAGCAAGATAACTGTATAACTACTGTATACATATATTGGATTTAACATACATTTTAACATATTTAACATGTATTGGACTACCTGCTGTCTAAGGGAGGGAGTGGGAGGAAGGAGGGGAAATTTGGAACAGAAGGTTTTGCCAAGTGTCAATGTTGAAAAACTACTCATGCGTGAATACAGAGAGGCTTGGAGAGACATACATGAACTGATGCTAAGTGAAATGAGCAGAATCAGGAGATCATTATACACTTCAACATTAATACTATATGATGAACAATTCTGCTGGAAGTGGCTCTCTTCAACAATGAGAGGATCCAAATCAGTTCCAATTGATCTGTAATGAACACAACCAGCTAACCCAGAGAAAGAACACTGGGAAATGAATATGGACCACAACATAACATTTCCACTCTTTCTGTTACTGTTTGCTTGCATTTTTATTTTTTTCTTCTCAGGATATTTTAACTTTCTTTCTAAATCCAATCTTTCCTATGCAACAAGATAACTGTATAAATATGTATACATATATTATATTTAACATATACTTTAATATATTTAACATGTATGGGACTACCTGCCATCTATGAGAGAGGGGAGGGGGAAGGAAGGGAAAAGTTGAAACAGAAGTTTTTGCAAAGGTCAGTGTTGAAAAATTATCCACACATATGTTTTGTATATAAAAAGCTATAATAAAAAATAAAATTAAAAAAAGAAAAATTACCCATGCATATATTTTGTAAATAAAAAGCTTTAATTTAAAAAATGTAGATCTGGAGCTACTACAATTCCATAAAATAGTCTCATTTTTAAATATTTCTTCAAGTTTACAGACAGCCAATTCCAAAATGATTCTCAGATAGATTAATGAATTAAAATTTTTTTCTGGTATCATATCCTTGCCATGTTCAATGTTTTTTAACTGTCTTCTTAAAGAAAAAGTTCATGACACGTCAGGAGTTATTCCAAGCGTCTACAAGCTTTGCATCTTCTTTCTAATATCTTTTTCAACTTCAATACATACTCATTACATTAAGATCTCACATTGTGAATATCAGCAATTCAAAGAATTGTACTAATTAATCCAAAAATTTGTAATAATTAAACCTTCTTCTACCTCATCTGCCAATTCATCATTGTTACTTTAAAAATATAAGAGAGATAGATACTCAAGGCTGAAAGTTATTTTGTACTTTTATCTGGTTGATAGGTTGCCGAAGAACTTATCATTTTGTGGTCAGCCTCCTGGTTATAAGCTTCTTTGTATTTCAATAGGATGGTCCTTTTTTAGCTTGATAGAAACTAACGAGGTTTGTGTTCTGTTGGAATAGTGTTGATACTCCAAGAATATCTTGTTGCCATAGTGAGGCTCTGGAGAAGACTTTTATGGATTTAACTAAAATTAAAAGTAAATTTTAAAAGTTCAATGGTAAACTCCATGAGGACAATAACAATAACAATAACTAACATTTAGATAGTGTTTCTACTGTGCCGGGCACTGTTCTGAGTGCTTTGCAATTAGTATCTTTATATGATCTTCATAACAATCCTAGCAGGTAGGTGATGTTATTATACCCATTTTACAGATGAGGAAAAAATGGTAAACAAAAGGTAAATAACTTATTCAAGGTTGCAGAGCTAGTAAGTGTCTGAAGCCAGAATTGAACTTGGATCTTCCTAATTCCAGACACATCTTTCTATCCTGAAAAAGGATATCAATTTTTTATATCAATTTTATATCTCTAGCAATATCTGATTA
Source organism: Antechinus flavipes (assembly GCF_016432865.1). Classification (NCBI taxonomy): domain Eukaryota; kingdom Metazoa; phylum Chordata; class Mammalia; order Dasyuromorphia; family Dasyuridae; genus Antechinus; species Antechinus flavipes. Next base: position 124,210,110 of record NC_067398.1, on the reverse strand, counting down.
ATTGTAATGAACAGAGAGCTAGCCTCAGATTCAGGAAGTCCTGGGTTTGAATTCTCTCTTTGATTACCAGTGTATGATCAGGAGTCATATCTCTTGAGTCTCTCAATATCCCCAGGCAACTCTGTGACTATAAGTTGCAGAACTGCCAGTCTGTGGTGGGAAAGGAAGTTTCTTTTGAATAGAAACAGAAGTCAAAGCTCAACATATAGCATTGTGATCTGAACAGAATATTCTAATGTGTGTTTCATCTTTGTGGAATTTCTGTCCATCAGTGTAGACCACAACAACCCACCTGTGCCTGTCCAAGGAGATTCTCATGCATCTTTCATAAAGAAAGATTTATGAAGCTACTCAATAGCCTTTCTCTGACTCTTTATTATACCCTGTGGGTACCAGTGTCTTAATCTTGTCTCATAATATTACCTCCTTGTTTGATAATACATATAAAATGATATGATAATATATATACAATGATATTAAATGATATTCCTCTAATCCCTTCTTATATAGAGATTATGGGTAGAAATATGCTGCAACCTATTTACAGCCCCCATATATTCTTCCACTGACTTTTCAGTCATTTCCATCTTTGTTTCTCTGAAAATTATGATGTCCCAAGAGTTACAGCAATATGGAATTGCTGAAAGGACGTTCAATGTTCTACTGAATTAAGACTGTCCTCTCCAGTCTCCCATTGTTCAGCAATCCAAGAAACTAATTCATGAACAGGACAGCCTAGACAAAGGGGAAATCCAGATCACACTAACAACATTGGTCAAAGTTAAAGCAGGTCCAAAAAACTGTGTCTTTCTTACCTCCCAATTATCCAAGGATTGCCAATCCACTTCAGATCAAATCTAGGAATCCCAACCAACAATTCGTAACTCATACAGGATTATAAACAGTTTTAATATAACGACTCCAAGACTACCAAGTATTCATTACATCACAAGAGAGATACGTTCCCTTATCTTTTTTGAATGGTCAAGCTTGTACATTACAATCTCACAATACTCAATTTCCTTTTTGTTGTTATTGTTGTTCCTTCTATTTACATTATTATAATCAATATATATATGTGGTTCAACTAATGTCATTCTGTAGTCATCATTTCTTAGAGAGCATTAATATTCCACTACACTTAGATACCACAATTTGTTTAACCACTCCCCAATTCCAGATAAATTACTTTTAAATACTTTGCTATGAAATATGAGCATGCATAAAGATTTTTTTTCAAGAACTATTCCCTTACCTTTGAGGGTAGCAGAATAAAATCTGTTTTCAGTATTTTTCAGGTAGCATTAAAGTTAAGGAGTTTCCCTTCATAATATCATCATAAGAAAACAATAGCTGGCAAAGTTTTAGAATATTTTGGCTCTACTGGAAGGAATATCAACCATTGTCATGTCTGGCTCAGTATCCAATGCACACAAAGCCAAACAAGGGAGATCATTCAAAGTCTCAGAATATGTACTGATTGGTATTATAGAAATGGCATGAAAGTAGTATAAACGTTGTCTCTTATGATGAATAAACTTTTTTTCTTTAAATCCCAAAATCCATGCTTTTTTGAGTTTATACATGAGAATTCGATTTTAAAACTTTGTGTTTTAGAGAAACAAATAAATCAGGTTAGTAGACACATTCAGAATTCATGAGAAAGCATTCAAAAGAAAATCATGCCAAGCTAATTTAACAAGCAAATAGCAGCATGGCTCAGTGAATAGTAGATGAGTCCAGTCTTCCCTAAATGTAAGCTTGAATGTTCCACAACTGTTCTGATTTCTGAGAAGATCTGAAAGGCTATTCTGTGTAAAATCTGCCTTATAGCCAACAATTAGAGTAAAATTCTGCCACTAGAATCAATTTTTGAGTGAAGGTATTTGTCTCAAAAATCCAGATTAAAATTCAGAGCCTAAAGAATAGCAAACCCATTAGTAATGCCTAATACAATGGGCCAGAACAGTTTATCAGATTAGCTTTCAAAGAACAGTTTTAGTGATTCAGATCAGGAAAGGATTCCTGTAGGAGAACTTCAGATGGTTGACATTCTCTGACTTCTGACTCTGACATGCCCTAAGATAGCCAGTGTCATTAACAATTCAGCCTTAAGTAGTTAAGCAAACAAGAAAACTGTTCCCATGAAACACCCAGAAAATATATTCACAAATATAGGAGGAAAGCTACCCAAACAAGACAACTGCTTTATTCCACTAAGGGAAGATCCTACCTGATTTTACTCTTCCCTATCCCAAGTAATTTGACAAAAGTATGATCACTAGTCGACTTAAATACTGGTGTATGTTTTAATAACAATTTTTAAAAATGCTATTAATCTGATCATACAAGTAATAAAGTGATAAATTTCTCACTCTAGATAAAAGAATTGAATGATAGAAGTCAACCTCCAGAAAGACAAATGCAGAAGCTTATCAGAGACAGAACCAGAAAAACCCATAGCTAACAGGGGCTCAAAGTAGCAGAACTAACAGAAAACTGGTTAGTGTTTTCAAGCCACCTATTTTTCAGTCCCCCTGTTGCTAACAATATTTGACCTGAATGTTGACTCTCTATCCCATATAAGATCACAGTCAATGAGTCAAAAACAGAGAGAATTGGTGTTACAGAAATGGGGGAAACCAAATTCCTGGCTTTTTTTTCAAATGCCTAATTCTACCTTTTGAAACACTTAAGTATGAACATAATAAGGAAGGTGTTTGGGTTTTGTTTTTTTTGTTTTTTTCATCTATTCACTTATTTTAACTCCCTGATTCTAGAAACAGGTCTGCATTTGTTGTTATTCAATCATATAATCCCTGATCTCATTTTGGATGTTTTTGGCAAAAAGTGATTTGCCATTTCCTTCTCCACTCACTATACAGATGAGGAAACTGAGGCAAACAGGATTAAGTGATTTGTCCAGGATGGCTCAAATTGCAAGTGTCTGCGGCTAGGTTTGAACTCAAAAAGATGAATCTTTCTGATTTCAGGCTAGAGTATCTAGTATAGAGTATCTAGAATATAGAGTACACTCTATCCCCAGTGTACCACCTAATTGCCCATCTTCTAAGTAGGCAAATGGAAAGACAGAAAATGGGATTCAAATGTTGGCTTTGCCACTGTTATTTGTGGTATTGGGCAAGTTACTTCTCTTTGGGCCTCAGTTTTCTCTTTTGTTAAATGAGGATACTGGCCCAAATAGACTCTGTAGTTTTTTTCAGTTTTAAATCTATGAACTATAAATCTGTACTTTCCCAATAAGGATACCAGGATAGATTTTTAAAAAAAATTCCCCATGCTTGCTGTTCTAGACAAAAGGGAGACAAAAGCAGCCCTCAGTCTAGTTCTTAATTTTAATTCACTATGTATATTATCCAATTGAAAAAGAAAATAACACAGAAGCCACTTGCTACTCATTAAAATACATAAGCAGATTATAGAGTAAGGATTCAAAGATCTATCATTTTAGAGATGAATAAATTGAGACCTAGAATAGTAAAGTGACTTTTTGCCCAAGGTTAGGTAAAATTCAAGTCTGAGTTCCATAACTTTAAACTTAACACTTTCTTTTTTTCTTAAATAAATTGTATTGATATCTTTTGTTTTTACCTCACTTTTATTTGTTCTCTATTCCTTTAAAAAGAAATTTTAAAAGAGAGAAGGGAGAAATAATTCATTAAAACAAACATATTCCAAAATTCTAGTATTATATGCATCTATAAAAAAAAATATGCTGGAGAAAAATGTGACTCTTTCTTTTTATGTCATGGAGCCTAGTAGAGAACAAACCTATAATCTGGGGGAAGAGTCCTCTGACATGCCTGCTAGTTCCATTCACAGGTCAGGCTTTTTTAGGGAAAATATGGTGAGGGAGATATCCATGTCTCAGTTTGTATAGAACTTCATTGCTTTCTGGCAGAGGCACTAAGATGTTCCAAAAGGAAAAGAGAAAAAGAAACACTGGATTTTTCCTTACACCAGGTAAGTAAAAGGGCATGTATTCTTCGGAGGAAAGGAAAAGAGAGTGGAAGTCAGCCCTCTAAACTCTCCATGGGATAAAAGGGGGAAGGGAGGCAGCTGGAAGTGAGAGGCTTGAATTTACTTAGCAAGAGACAGATTTTGTTATATATTTTAAAATGATGATGATGATGATGATGATGATGATGATGTGGTGGTGGTGGTGGTAGTAATGGGTAGTGTTTTTGTATTTGGATGGGGGGGGAGGGAGTATTATTGTTTTAATGGATAGAATACAATCCAAGAAATTTCAACAGTGGTTTCCACCCCGCCCCCCCCCCCCTTTTTTTTTCCTAAGGGATGTTGAAGCCAGGTTTAATTTTATGTCAGAAAAGAATTCCCCCCCTGAGATTTTCCTGGCTATGGTTCAGTTCAGGATAATGTTTTCCAGCCATGTTATCATGGAATCCCTGAAAAGTTTAAAGCATCAGGCACAGGGAGCCTTCCCTCTGGGAGCAGCAGGGGGAGCTATTAGGGGAAAAAAAAAAAAAAAACTAAGCAGAGTTCCTCACACTAGGACAGCCTTTTGAAAAGTAGCACACATTGTCTTCATATTTTAAGAGTTAGCATGCTGCTAGAAATTTAAAATGTGTACAAACTCTGGCAGTGGTTCTCTGTTTGAGTTGGCATGTAATATGTACCAGTAAAAAGAACTCTGGAGTCAGAGAGCCTGGATTTGAATTACAGTTTTTAAGGTATAGTATCTGAGGGAACTTATGCAAGTTGCATGGGACTCAGTTTCCTTAACAATGAAATAAGGAGCTTAAGCTAGACATTCTTCAAGATCTAAATACTATGCTATGCCTTCTAATAATGCTTCTATTATTGTTGTTGTTCAGTAGTTTTCAGTCCTGTATGACTCTCTGTGATCCTATTTGGATTTTCTAGGCAAAGATACTGATATGGTTTACCATTTCCTACTCCAGCTTATTTTACAGATGAGGAAACTGAGGCAGAGTTAAGCGACTTGCTCAATGTAATTCAGCCAATAAAGGTCAAAGGCTGGATTTGAACTGCAAGCCTGGCCTCTATCTACTGTACTACCTACCTTCCCTAAAAGTCCCATGTAAGTAGATAATAATAATATTTTATATTTGAACCACAAATTATTTATTTCCTTTCCTATGAGGAGCTTTGAGTATGCCCTACACAGTTTCTGTTAAATTCCTTGAATCTCTGCAAGGTCAGGAGGGCTGGGGTCAAAAACACATGTTTGGTTTTCACCAGTCAGTGAGTCACAGGGACATAACCACATTGGGGAATTGAGGTTGTCACTTTGGCTTTTGGAAATACATTTTAGGCCCAGTGAAAACATTGAGAGATAGAAACATACAGTAGAAGAAGTATTAGATTTGAAATCAGGACTTGGATTCAAATCCTGTTTAGTATTTGTGTGGTTTTGAGACAATAGTTTAACATCTCTATGCCTTGATTTCCAAAGCCACTAAATGAAGGGTTTGGACTAGAGGCCTACAAGCTCTTTTTCAGATATAAACCTATGATCTGAAACCATGATCTTTGTCTGAAGATGAGGAGTTTGAAGGAAAACTAAAACTTCATCCCAATTCATCAAACTGCTTGTGACCCATTCCCCTGCTTTCCAAAGTTGTTGCAGTTAAGCTTCAGAGAAGGTGGCTTATGTCTATAGAAAGTCATTGTGGTTTTGTATTTGGATGGGGGGGAGTATTATTATTTTATTGGATAGAATCACAATCCAAGCATAAGCATTTATGTAACTCCTACTATGTGCCAGGTACTATGCTAAATGTTTTTTTACAAATATATCTCATTTGATTCTCACAATAACTCTGATAGATGGGTGATGTTATTATCTCGAGTTAAGAAAACTAAGACAAACAGCTAATAAGCATGTAGGGTTGGATTTGAACTCAGGTTTTCCTTACTCTAGGTCCAGTATTCTATCTACTGAGCCACCTGTGGTATAAAGTCCAGAAAACTGGGCTCAAATCTTGCCTTTGAAATTTTCAGCTGTGTGACCCTTTAATTTCTTCTTAAAAAACAAGATTAATCATAGCCATCAACCCTATGTAATGGTGAAGCTCAGATGAGATCATGTATATGCTTTACAAATCTTAAAATGCTGTTTAAAGGTAGTTACTATTATTAGTATTATTATTCCTGGTCAGGCAATGTCTTGATCTGCTCTGTGGAGCAATGGGTAGAGCACTAAATTAGGAAGACTTAAATTAAAACCTCAAATTCTTAACTCTATTGTCTCAGTTTCCTCATCTGTTAAATGAGCTAGAAAAGGACATGGCAAACCATTCCAGTTTCTTGGTCAAGAAAACATTCGAAATAGGGTAACACAAAGTCAGACTCAGCTAAACAACAACACAATGCAGAATGCTGGGCCTGAAGGCAGCAGCAATTGAGTTGAAATCCAGCTTCAGGTGCATTTAGTAGCTCTATGACCTGAGTTCTTCAGTGTCCTCATCTGTAAAATGCACAATAATAATAGCCCCTATCTCATAGAGTTGTGAGGATCAAATTAAATAATATATTCTCTTTGCAAAGCTTAAAGTATTATATAAATGCTGGCTATTATTATTATTATGGGAACTAAGGATGTTCAGCTTAGAGAAAAATACTAATTCCAAATATCTGAAGGAAATAATTCCACTGCCATGTGGAAATTTAAGGGACAGATAAGTGGCACAGTGAATAGAGTATCAGGATCTAAAGTCAGGAAAATGTAACTTAAAATCCAGTCTCAGTCACTTGATCTTGTATGCCTCAGTTTTCTCATCTGTAAAATGAGTTAGAAGAGGAAATGACAAACTACTTCAGTACCTATATGAAGAAAACCCTCTATGGGGTCACAAAGAAATAATTGAAATAACAACAGACTATGTGAACTTTTAAAATGTTGGCAAACAGCTTACATACGTATTGTAACTTATTTGATTCTCACATAAATTCCAGGAAGTATATACTACATTATTCGAACTTTTCAGATGAGGAAATTGAGTGACACAGAGTTTAAGTGGATTGCCCAGGGATGTACAAAGTTCTTTCCATTATTTCATACTGTTTTCATCCTGTTTAATGTAAAGTAATTGCTAGCAACTAGATGATATGTGAGATTCCTAATGACCCACTCTTGACTGATTTCGGATCTATCTGGAATGAATTTTTTTTCACTCATTCTATGATAATTCAACAATGATAAATGCTTCCTTCTACGATGTCAGCTAATGAATTGATTCTCCACAGGGTTTAATTATTAATTTTTGTAAATCTCTGTGTTCACTGATTTTTTTACACTATATGAGAAATGTGTCACATCATAACATATTGCTTTAAAACAAATATTTTCCAAGCAAACAATAAAAAAAGGAAGAGGCACCCACTTAAAGTTATATGTGCTGTGTATGAAAAAAAGAAAGAGAGAGCATGAGTATGGGGTTTGGAAGTGATAACAGAGCAATTTTTCTTTGTAGGAAAGAGGAAATAACTAAACAAGATCCAGGAAAACTAGCTAGCTGACTGTGCAGTCACATGGATGCCCAAAGGAAGTCAAAAGATTGCATATGCAAGGCCATAGTTCAGTGGAATGTGAAGTTGATATCTCCTTCTATATACTTTTCTTATTTCCCATCAAAATAATGGGAGCAGAAACAAGGTGAGAAAAGTACAATATTTACCTAAAACTTCAATCAGGGAATTCCTTGAGAAAGACACCACTTGTAAATTAAGGTTACTTCCAGTTTCTAGCATTTAATATTCTATACCCACTCACTGTCTTCTAACAACTCTTCCAAGGAAATTAGAGATATGGAGCTTTAATGTATCCAACTCTTCATGATGGTTTTTTTTCCTTGCCAAAGATACTGGAATTATTTGCCATTTCCTTCTCCAACTCATTTAACAAATAGGAAACCGAGGCAAAGATTCTTACAAATGATAGACACTTTACCAGAAACACACAGTTGGCAAGTGTCTGGAGGCCAGATTTGAACTCAGGATGATGAGTCTTTCTGACTTGAAGCCTGGTGCTCTATTCACTGAACCACCTAATTGCCCTACATTTAAGAGCAACAAGTTAAAACACCACTAATAGGTGTCTGTTCTTGGACTTTGGAAATTAGAATGTTTCCCTTCTGAGATGCATTGCAACATTGTCCTTCCATATAGGTGGCAGTTCCTGGAGAGAATGTTTTCCTTATTTATATTTATCTTCTACTAAGTTCAAATGAGAAATTTTCTTTTAATTATTACTTTTGTTCCCACTACCTTTCCCTGCAAAAAGCCCAAGAATGTTTGGATACTCAGAATGCATGTAGTCCCAAAAGGAGAAGAATAGAAATCCAGATTAATGTTCAACTCCAACAATGCAAATAGAACCTCCTCTCCAAATCTCCAGGGAAGGGAGCATTGCCCAACTTCTAGTATTCCCATCTGTTTATAGTCATGAGTTCCCTGCTAGGTCATTCTTAACATAGGTAAAAACTCAGGTTAAGAGTAGAATCAGCTCTGAATAATCTTGTGAGAAGGGAGGAGATGCCTCTGGCAATGAGGTATAGTGGAAAGTATAATGACCGGGTATTTAAAATCAGCCGGAGTCAGGAATTCAGGTTAAGGGAAAAATCTTCAATCTTTATTGAAGTGAAGAGGTGAAGAAGGATTGCGATAGCAGTATGAGCAGATAGGAAGCCAGCTAGCAGAGGGGGATTGCAGGTAAAGGATGGTTGCAATAGCAATGCGAGCAGCTGTGACAAGACACCAGCCAGCAGCCTCTCTTTCCGCTTCCCTTTTCCACTCCCCTGCCTCCATCCACCAAAATCATCATTTCCTATACAACACATCAGGACCTGCACAAAGAGTGGGTGGGGCCATTCTTTCTCTAAGCTTATATATTTATAGAGTACACTCCAATTACTATTTAGCCTCACATGTTTGGGACCTCAGTGCATCAATTCAAGCCTCAGCCCATTACAGAAAGAGTGTTGGATTTGGTATTCAAGATCTGGGTTTGAGTCCTCTCTAGCAGTTATACAGATGATTATTCCATTTGACAATAATTGGCACCTTTGACATCAATTATCATATTCCCTTCAATTGCCTTACTCGCTCTGCTTTCTAGTCTAAATATCCTTAGTTCATCAATAATGTCTGCCTTATGACGTAGCTTCAAGACTTTTTATCATCCTAGTCACATGATTTAATACATTCTAGTTTGCTGAGGTTATTCTTAAAATATAGTAACCAGGATCAAAAATGACAGGCAAATAGGGTCTGATAAGGATAGAATGCAATAGAATTATTCTTTCTCTTGATCTGGTTATCAGATCTTATTATTACTACCTAAGATGAAATTATATATTTTTTTTTTTAGCTTCCATGTTCTACAAAGTTAAATTCAAATTTTGTTAAGTAACTACTACATGGAAGGCACTGTGCAATTAAAGGATTTTTTAACCAAAACAAATACCTTAAATTTATACCTATTAAATTTCATTCAATTTTCCCTCAAAATGACATTCCAGACTATTACAAGTGCTTGAATATATATATATATCTATATAGTATATATAGTAAGTATATATATATATATATAGTAACCTCACCTTTGACTTTTTCATCTTTACATTTGATAAACCTACCTCCTCCATCTTCTTCTAAATTAAGAAAAACACTGAACCACTGAATGGGGCATATTACTATAAGTCTCCTTCCATTCAATGTAATGTTTAATACTCTTTTGGTTCAATGAGCCCCAAATCTTCTTTATACAATCATTTGGTCCACAAGAACATCTTGAAAGACTATTAAAGTTGTGTTTAAAGTACAGATCTGTTCCATTTGGGGTATTCTCCTAATGTAAGTTCCTAACTCTTTCAGAAAAGATACTATGGATGGTTTGTCATGACTCATTCTTAGGAAGTCTACAATGTTGACTTCTAGAAATCATTGGTTCCCTTTTTCAGTGCTTACAAGTTTTCTACTTATCCTTAATGCTTAGTATAGTAATTGATACATAGTAGGTGCTTAATAAATATTTATTGTCAGACTCACACATGATAAAAATTTGCTGGAGATCAACATCCTGCCCATTTATAAAATGTGGAAGTTGAACTCAATGTCCTCTAAAATCCCTCCCAGCTCCAGTTTTAAGATCTTATGGTTTATAATCATATACCCCAGGCTATAATATGCATCATCCATCCACTTCTCATTTCTGAAAAATCAGAGTCTGGAACCTTCCTGCAAAGAAATATAAATTTGCAATGGCGAAATTTCAGCATGTTGAAATTACAAAGGTTTGCTTGCTGCTCTGTTGCAATCTCCCTAAGTAATAAAGTTAGTAAGGCAATGTTTTAAGACAAGGAAAGCCCTTCCTAGAACTACTCAAAATATACTTATTAAGCAGTAGGCTACTTTGCCTAGTCATAAGTCAAGGCTTCCTCCTACAGGATGCCCATGACTCACACTATCTATACTCCAATTTAACAATACATTCTGTACCCCTCCCCTAAGATATTTTTTTGCAATCGTGCATATATGTGTATTTATATATACTAATCTAAAATTTGGGAACCCAGTTTACAGTCTAATCATTTGCTATCAGTGCCTTTATGGAGCTGCTTTTTGATTGTTGGGGGAATTGCATCTTAACAAAAGGCCCAACAGCTATTGAGGAACTGAAAGTAACATTGTCTCAGAGGTTGGCTGATAGGTAAAATTCTAATCAATTATTTGAAATACATTGGAAAGAGCATGAGACTGGGAGTGAGGAAATTGGGGTTCAAGTCTTGGCTCTCTGGTGATACCCATGAGCTGTGTGGCCCTAAGCAAGTCCTTTGAGAGAATTTCATCCTTCTGCACAAAATGACCTCTGGAAGGAGTAATAGACCTTCTTTATCCCTTCACTGAAGACTCTGACTAGTGCACCTTATTTCATCAAAAAGTATAGACATCTTTTTATGTACAAAGCCCCCAATGTAACAAAAGATGCACTCTCATTATGACATGAACATGATTATCAGTTGTAATCATCATCATTATAACAAAAGATAACACATATAATGTTTATTATATTTCAATCACTGTGCTAAATAATTGTGCTTTACAATTATTATCTCATTTGATCCTCACAATAACTTTGGCTATTATTATTCCTATTTTACATAGGAGATAATGGAAGAAAACAGAGGTTAAATGACTTGTCCAGTATCATACAACTAGTAAATGTCAGAGTTAAATTTGAACTCAGATCTCCCTAATGCCAGATCCTGCACTATATTTGCTGTGTCACCTAGCTCCCCTTTAATTTCATGTTCCTACTCTTCAAGATAGAACAGATGAAGAAAAACAAATAAAGGAAAGAATAAAGTCAAAACATAATTATAGGAAAAAAACTGGATAGAAAAATCCTAGCCATTTTCCCTTTACAACCAGACCTTTACAACATGGCTCCAGTGGGAGACATATTCTAAATATGGTCATTCTGTATATGGCATATTTAATTCATCAATACAGTAGTGTTATTTCATCTCTTCCCCCTAACCTCAGGGACTCCCTTTCACCTCCTGATGGTAGTACATAGGATTGTCTTTAGTCTTCCTATCACTCTCTTCTGTCCTTTCTGTCCTTTATTTCACATTGTTTATGTCTCACAAAGACTGATCCAGCATCATATTGTTCAATGGGGTCAGGAAGTAGTTATTTATTTCCAAAGGAGGAATGCTATAAATAGGTGACTGGCAAAATGAAGTTATGATGCAGTCTTATATATATCCAGTAGGATTTGGTTATAACATATGAATGATGCTATTGTGAAACAATAATTTTACAACAACCATATGTAAGTTACATCTTTGCAACCTTTCAGGGTCAATCACAGGAAAAGTTCTGTTAAAGGTGATTTGCTCTGCTCTACCCTTCCAAATAGCCTCTATTCCTCTGCCTCTGGTTTCTGTAGCTCTTCTCACTTTACTCCATCACAGCCTACTGCTTTGTACTCCATCCTCTTATATCAATGCTCTAATGAATTGTATTTCCATAGCAGAGGTTGTATGGAGCACTCCTCAAGGAGCTAAAAATGTCACTTTGATTCCTGTAGGACAGGCAAATGTGTTTTCACAGAAGTTCCCCATTGGTCCTTTGATTCTTGTGATGGGGGGGAACGGTGTCAAACAAGACTGGACTGCACCAAAAAGAGCTAACCAACACATAGATTTTAAAAGAATAGACAAAAACCTGTCTCCTCTCCTCTCTTTCATTTTTCGAATGTGTTACTTGGGATTCTGTGAGTTCTTCCTTAGACTTCCTGCCAAAGTGGGTTTAGGGGAGGGGATTTTTCTTCCTGCCCATTCCCCATAGCAGCTATAACTATTATGAACAAAACATAATTTCAGTCATGCTCTATCCCCTTCATTTTAATCTGATGGATTAATAAAGATCCTCTCATCATATATCCTCTTTAGCAAGGGGGTTAAACCATAGCGCCAAAGCACACATTTTCAACTTCACAGAAAAAATGCTCCAATATACACTCACTCCCCATTCCATCTCCAGAAAAAACGATGGCTTCTCTATATCAATAAGTCAAATTTTATATGATCTATGCTTGTGATTAGCAACTGCATTCTAAAGGCTTCACCAGAGGGAACCCAAACTTTCCTTCTCCCCTTCTTCCATAGAACTATTATTGTTGCCTTGGGCTACACAATCACTTTCAAAAAGGCTTCTCTAATATCTTATGGCTCTACCTGTGTCTTCCATTTCAATTTCAAGGTCACTTAAGAAGTCTGTTAAGCTTACAGACAAGATTTTTAGGGCCATGGGAATTTTCAGAAGTCTACCCAAGTCATTGGGAAGTCATTTCTTGAATCCTGAGACATGCAATTCTAGTCCTTCATTTTTCTTTCTTTCTTCCTTCCTTCCTTTTCTTTTTTTCTTTCTTTCTTCATTCCTTCCTTCCTTCCTTCCTTTCTTTCTTTTTTTCTCCTATCTTTCTTCCTTTCACTTTTTGTCCAGTCCTGTGGTCACTACTGTAGGAAGAAGCTACCCCATAAGAAAATTCCTTTTTGCCAAATTAGATTCATGACTCTCCCAAAATTTATACTCCTAAAAGCTTGCCTGGACATATTGAAAGGTTGGGTTACAGAGTCAGCCTGTATCAGCCCCAGGCCTCAACTCCAGGTTTTGCTCATTCTGAGGCTGACTCTCCATCTACTTTACTATTTTGTCACTCTCATTCTCAGCTATGTCTTTCCATAAACCCTTTATAAAGTAACTACCCAATATACTGAGGGAAATCTTCAATGTTGCTAAGAATCTCAAACTGTTTCCATAACACCATAAATGTTAATTATGAATTAAATAGACAACAATTAAGACAAAAACAAGAGACAAGTTCACATGAAAGCCAGCATTGCATTGTGGTTCAGTGACTGAAGTTGTAGTAAGAAATAACTATGGCAGAGTCTTGTCTGGCTGGGTAACTCTGGACAAGCTGGTTAATCTCTCTTAAATTCAGTATCCTTATTACTAAAAAAAGTAAATAATAATCCATCAGTGTTGTTAAGAGAATCAAATAGGATATTTCCAAATATCCTACATATAAACATTCTAAACCTTAAAGTTTTATATGAATCTGTTATATGAATAACAGATATTACTGTTATTGTTGTTGTTATTTAAAGGCAGTGAAGTAATATAGTAAATAGAGCTCTAGGCTTGAAGTCAGGGATATTTCAATCTAGTTTCAAATACTTACTAGCTGTGTGATCTTGATGAAGTCATTTAGCCTCTGCTTTCCATTTCTTCAATTCTAAAATGGGAATAATAACAGCACTTATCTTAAAGGGTTATTGTAAGGATTGGATGAAATAATATTTGTAAAGCACATGCCTGACACATGGTAGGCTCTATATAAATGATAGTCATTATTATTAATAATAATTGTTATTATAATTATTAATGCATCAAAACAGGAGGAAAAAACACATTCAAAGCAGGTTGATTCATTTATCAGGACTATTACAACATGCTTAAGATATATTGATGTTATCTATGATCTCATTAGCAGTTACTTTCTCCACTGATACAACACAAGCTTTCAACACTTTCCTCTCCAGGTCAATTGTTGTTCATAATAATCCATAAATCATTCACAGATATTCTACCCAGTTCAATAAAGACTTTCTTATTCTTCTTTTAAATATATACATATATGTATGTATGTATGTATATATAATATGTAAACATAATGTGTCTAAATGTGGCTGGTATATATGTTCAATGAGATAAAATCCCATATAGTTTAAATACTAGCTGACTAGTGTACATCAGGCAGAAAAGATAAATTGAATGACATAGTTTATGGAAATAGTAATAAAGCCATTTTGTGAGATTATTTTGATGAGATTGGGCATGAATGATATCTCCTAAATAATTAGGTAAATATATGCATTGGCCCATTGACTCCACAATGAAGATAATTAATTGAGTAATAAAGAGCCACAGAAATAAAGAATCACATATCCAAAACTATAAGGGAAATCATAAGCTAGCTAGTCTATCTCACTTTATTTTATAGCCGGGGAAACCGGGGCTTTGGGTTGTTGAGTGACTTGCCAAAAATTGAACAGATAGTAAGTACCAGAGGCTCAATTTTATGGCTTATGGGTTTTTCCCCTAACTTATATATAAAGATTATTTAGCTTCAAGTTGACATGCTTCATATTCAAAAGGTACTGTTCACAGTTCACACACCAACTCATTTGACCTCATTTATATATACTATATTAAATAATTACTGTTTTTCATTCATAGTCAGTTAGAATGAATTCACTGTTATTTTTTATTTTGTTGACTTTGATCATTTGATTTGATCGTTAATTTTATTCAGGAAAAAAGTAGATGGATTTAAGCTGGAGCTGAAGCTAAAAATAGCCAATCCTATTGGTCCTAGCTTTGCCCACATCCCACCCTTCCAAATAGTTTTGACATTCTCACTCCAAGAGCCATTTGTGAAATTCTGCCTTTGGTTTAAATGATGAACTTTTGATTATAGAATTTCAAATATCAAGAGAAAGAGGAATTTTTCTCTGACCAAGAGACCTTGCGAGTCTAGTGATATGCCATCTCTTTTCCAAGGACAAGTCTAGCTATGTTCAGAGATATTTAGCCACAGATTAGCATTAAAACGATACTTTTTTAAATTATGCAATTCTCAAAGGTCATCTCATCTCTTACATTTTAAATAAGTTGCCTCACTGATACAGTAAGGTAGCATATTACATTGGATATAGAACTTTGATTGGGTTCAAATACTGCCTCAGACACTTAATAATGGCCAGTTACCTCTGTTTTCGCCACTATAAGGATCTTTCCAACTGTGAGTCTATAATCCTATTATCTGGATAATAGAAGTACCTGCAACAAGGAAGGTCCAGTTCTAGGGTCTGCACACTTTTCTGGAGCCATTAAATCACAGCATACAAGTTACCCTAACCTGCTGCTCTAGCCTTACTCAGGTCTTACTTAAGTCAAACAAGCCTGTGAACCCTAAGTCAGGTTTATACAGATTTTTTTCTCCTCACATTTTCTAAAAACACAGTACAAATGAGATGAGCTGAGGAATCGCAAACCCCATAGGAGTGTCCCTCTCTCCAGCTTCCAAATTGCAGAATTGCCCTGACAGAAAAAAAGGAACCCAAATTCCCTCATTACTGGGTTCACGTCCTCATTCTGTCACAAAGGAACTATGTGACCTTGAGCAAGACTGAACGGAGGCCCAGTTTCCTCCTTTGTAAAATGGTGGGGTGGGGAAATAATCTCCAAGGCCTTTTCAAGCTTTGACATTCCATAAAACACTAAAAAACACCAAACTAAGAACAAACAATAAATAAGACTTAATACACAGAAGAGCAATGGTAAATGAATGATGTTTGCAGATTATGTCTAAAGTACAAATGATTGAAAAAAAAAAAAACTTTTATGCTAACAAATATCCCCAATTAAGGAGCCTTTTTTTTTTTTTTTTGTCTTTTAGACTTCATCCTTTAGAAAGGCTAGAGATTTTTTCAGACCCAAAGAGTGATGTAGTTTAAAAAAAAACTCATGGAAATGAAGGCCAGATAAAATGAGCTCTGGTCCTGCTCCAATCCCTAGCCAACAATGTGATTTGGGGATGTGTTTTCTTCTTTCTGGGTCTTAATTTCCCCATCTGTAAAACTAATGTTATACAACATGATCTTTAGGCAGCAAGGTGGCAAAGTGGATAGAGTGCCAGACTTGGAGCCAGAACACATCTCCTTGAATTCAAATCTGGTGTGTGACCCTGGACAAGTCATTTAAGCCTCTTTGTCTCAGTTTCCTTACCTGTAAAATGAACTGGAGAAGGAAATGGCAAACCATTCTAGTATCTTTGCCAAGAAAAGCCCAAAATGGGGTCACAAAAATCAGACATAACTGAAACGATTCAACAACACAAATTATCTGTAAGGTCACTTAGAGGTTATATTTGAAAGGCTATGATTCTTACCCTTTCCTGTTGCTAGTCAAGTGTAAATTATTTTCAAGACTAAGTGTGGGAAACAGAAAGCAAGGCTCCAGTCTAAGTCAGAATCTTCTAGTGAAGATGCAGAAAAATGAGAAATATTAACTTGACTTTTATTCCTTCACTGCCCCCAACCTCCTCTTCCAATAGACTTAGCTCGCATTTGAGGGACTTTCCTTATTTCTTTCCTCCTGACTTGCAATGCTAAGTAAATACTAGCCAAGAGATTAAAGTTTTAGAAGTACAATAACTGTGAGGAGACTAAATTGTCTTAACAGGAAGGAAGGAAGTCAGTATTTGAGCTGAGAAAGAGTTGAAGTGATAACAATACTAGATACACTTGGAAAACTTTTCAAAGAATTGTTTTTTTTTTTTTTTTAAATGACAGCAATATCCATCCTCTATATGTATCAGGACATGTTGTTTACTGCACGATATAGGACAATCTTTGTCCTTAAATATGGTGAACAGACACCCCAGAGAATTAAATAGATAACAATTAAGACAAAAACAAGAGACAAGTTCATATGAAAGACAGCATTGCATTGTGATTCAGTGACTGAAGTTGTAGTAAGAAATAACTATGGCAGAGTCTTGGCTGGCTGGGTAACTCTGGACAAGCTGGTTAATCTTTCTCAAATTCAATATCCTTATTACTAAAAAAAAGTAAATAATAATAATAATCCATCAGTGTTGTTAAGAGAATCAAATAGGATATTTCCAAATATCCTAAATATAAACATTCTAAACCTTAAAGTTTTATATGAATGTCAGATATTACTGTTATTGTTGTTGTTATTTAAAGGCAGTGAGGTAATATAGTAAACAGAGCTCTAGGCTTGAAGTCAGGGATATATAAATTTAAATCTAGCTTCAAATACTAGCTGTGTGATCTTGGTCAAGTCATTTAGCCTCTGCTTTCCATTTCTTCAATTCTAAAATGGGAATAATAACAGCACTTACCTCAAAGGGTTATTGTAAGGATTGGATGAAATAATATTTGTAAAGCACATGCCTGACACACAGTAGGCTCTTTATAAATGATAGTCTTTATTATTAATAATAATTGTTGTTATAATTATTAATGCATCAAAACAGGAGGAAAAAACACATTCAAAGCAGGTTGATTCATTTATCAGGACTATTACAACATGCTTAAGATATATTGATGTTATCTATGATCTCATTAGCAGTTACTTTCTCCACTGATACAACACAAGCTTTCTACACCTTCCTCTCCTGGTCAATTATTGTTCATAATAATCCATAAATCATTCACAGATATTCTACCCAGTTAATAAAGACTTTCTTATGTTTCTTTTAAATATATATATATATATATATGTATGTATGTATGTATAATATGTAAACATAATGTGTCTAAATGTGGCTGGTATATATGTTCAATGAGATAAAATCCCACATAATTTAAATACTGGCTGACTAGAGTACATCAGGCAGAAAAGATAAATTGAATGGACATAGTTTATGGAAATAGTAATAAGGACATTTTGTGAGATTACTTTGATGAGACTGGGCATGAATGATATTTCCTAAATAATTAGATAAATATATGCATTGGCCCATTGACTCCACAATGAAGATAATTAATTGAGTAATAAAGAGCCAAATAATTGGATTGCACACTTGGACTTTTACCTTTAACAGATCTTTGCTTTTAGCAAACCAAGATTTACTTAGAGCAGCTAGGAGAAAGGGGATATTTTGAATCATTGCATGGAAGAGCAAACCCAGATCCTGTGGGTTTTTCACTGATGTCATAAATTCTGTGAATTGTAGAGGTCCTGAGAGAGAAGATAACTCTCTAATAATTCCCAGGGTTTTCCTTTTAGAGTCAGGGGTGGTCTGGAATACTGTATCTTTTTCTGAGGAAGACAAAGAGAACATTGGAGAAGGAACATTATTTTAATTGGTTATGAATTTAAGTACAAGTTCTGGGAGATGTCTTCTACAGAAGGTGACATTTAAGTTGAATTTTAGGGTAAACCAGAGATTATAGGAGGCAAAGGTAAGAAGGCAGAGCATTCTAGGCATAAGGAGCAACCAATGCAAAGGCACTGGGGGGTGAGTGGGTGGGAGAAAGTACAATGGGGAAAAGAAGGCATTCTAAGTAGGAGTAAAACCATGAACAAAGGCACAGAGTAGGGAAAATGAACATGGTGTGTTCCATGGATAGATGGAACATAGTAATTTTTGAGGTTAGCACTATATTAAAAAATAAATAGATAAATAAAAATATAACAAAATAGAAAAGTAATGGTGAACAGAGAATGAAGCATGCTTCTTATAAGGACTTTGATTCATATTCTTTCTCTTAAATTTTCTTTTTTATTTTGTTATTAGAAATGGAAGGACACAATAAGCAGGAAAAATTTAAGAATTTATTATGCACGTATCTAGTGCTAAGCACTGAGAATTCAAAAACAAACCAAAAAAAAAAAAAAAAAAAGGAAGCAATCCTTCTCCTTAAAAAAGCTATATTCTCTTTTATATTCTCTC
Organism: Antechinus flavipes; assembly: GCF_016432865.1. NCBI lineage: Eukaryota > Metazoa > Chordata > Mammalia > Dasyuromorphia > Dasyuridae > Antechinus > Antechinus flavipes. The sequence goes on along the minus strand of NC_067398.1, from coordinate 124,191,041 downwards.
TGGATGTTGCCCTTCAGAGAAGAACAAAATCACACCATGTCTTGGTCAAGATATGGTGTCTAACTGTGGCTGACCAAATCAACATAGAATCGAAAGGTTCTGCAACAGATCAGATACAAATAATCCATATGAATATTTGAAGAGCTGTTTCTAAATTTGTTTTACTCACATCTTTTCAGTATATCTCATATCTTTTAAGCTACTGCAATTCTGCTTTGCTAATGGAGCATAATGCCTTCTTTGACGTGAACATGCCATGCTCAGTGGTCTTGAGCCATTGTCTCCCATGTCTCACAATTGATTCCAAAGTTCTTCAGAGAGACTTTGAACATGTCCGTGCATCATTTCTTCTGATCTCTATTTGAGCACTTGCCTTGTATGAGTTCTTCATAAAATAGTCTTTTAGGTAAACACACATTTGGCATTTGAACAACATGATCAGGTCATCAGATTTGCACTCTCTACAATAGAGTTTGAATACTATTTAGCTTATTCATACAATTCTTATTCCTTCTTCATTATCAGGGAAGAAGAAGGAATGAGAATTGTATAAATTAGTGAAATTCATAAAGAAATAGAAAACCCAGGGCAGCGAGGTGGCACAGTGGATAGAGCACCAGCCCTGAACTCAGGAAGAGCTGAGTTCAAATATGGGTTCAGACACTTAACACTTCCTACCTGTGTGACCCTGGGCAGGTCACTTAACCCCAATTGCCTCAGCAAAAAAAAAAAAAAGAAAGAAAGAAAGAAAAGAAAAGAAAGAAAGAAATAGAAAACCCAACCTCAGATACCAGCTTTAACTTCATCTGTCTGCAAGTCTTTAAACAGATTGAGTCCCAACCCTTCTTCTCTCATTCTTCTTCCCTTCATCTCTTTCTTCTTTCTTTCCTTCCTTCATTTCCTTCTCTCTTCTTTCCACCTTCCTTTCCTTTCTTCTTCTGTTTCTTCCTGCTCTTTTCTACTGCCCTAATAAAGCTATATCTTAATTATTCTTTCCAACTCCTGATGTTACACATTAGGGAGAATCCTCTATAAAAATTTTACAGAAAGACATGGACAAAATTCCTACATGATGAAAAGTTTTGGAGGGACAGTAACAGTTGAAAGAAGACCCACTTCAAAACAAATATGGACCTATTGAAGATTAAAGAAAATAAATAAACTCTGCCTTGTCTTTGAGAGCCCTGGCATTGACATATTAGATTTGTATGGTGCTTTTTGGATTCTATTACATCAGAGTTATCATCCTGCTATTTTTTTTGTCCTTAGCACCTAACTCAGGGCTTTGCCTGTATTAGGTACTTAATGAATGTTTGTGGATTAAGTTATTATACTTTTAGCATCAAAGGAGAATGACACAAGGAAACAAATAATTGTGGTATTATCATTATCTAAAAATTAGCACCTGCTGAAACAAAGAATCCAGCAGCTCTGATGACATTTCCATTGTGGTACCTGCTGTGATCATAAACCTGATTTATTTTATCTGCCTAGTTAGTCTTGCTGCAGCATTTTAAAACTTCCAAAAATTAAAATTGTAATAAATGTGTAAGTAGAGTCTATAGTTGGAACTGATTCTCTACTTCTCTATTTTGACATGGATAATGAGGACCTCTGTCTGAACAATTTTAAATCTAACTTTTACTGCTGATGTCTATGGTAGTCATCAGTACATGTCAAACTGTACTCCATTTACTCTGTTTCTAAAAAATTATGATATTCCTCAGACTATCAGGAGAAATACTTGACATTTTCTAGGATCTAAATGTTTTGAAGATCATAATAAAGTAATATAATATAGACCCAAATATAGCTTTTCATTGAATGCTGCAAAGCTCTCTTGGGGTTTGTCCTATGTTATTTTGTTTTTGTACACATGCTTAAAATCTGAGTTCATCATATTGCTCTCTTTAAAGTAAGCAGGTTCTTCATCAAGTTAATTTGCTATTCATTCATCCAGCAAACTTGTCACTAGTCAAAGGAAAGATACAAAGTTTAAATAAAATACTATTTCTGATTTAATGGAACTTACAATTTAAGAGGTCATTGAGATACTAAGACAGATAATAAATGTGCTTAACATTATATAATACAGTTACCTTCAGATAATTATAAAACAAAGTGCTTTGTATAGTCTGACAGGGAAGATTGCTACCAAGTCATTATATTATTGAAATTTATTTTTTATTCTGGCATTTGAATAATATAGCCAGCTCATCAGAGTTGCACTCTCTATGGAAAGTTTGTTATTTAACTTATTCATACAATTCCTATTTCTTCTTCTTCATTAGCGGGGAAGAAGAAGGAATGAGAATTGTATGAATAAGTAAAATTCATAAAGAAATAGAAAACCTGGGGCAGCTAGGTGGCACAGTGGATAGAGTACCAACCCTGAAGTCAGGAGGACCTGAGTTTGACTTCAGAGACACTTAATACTTCCTAGCTGTGTGACCCTGGGCAAGTCACTTAACCCCAATTGCCTCAGGAAAAAAATAAATGAAAGAAAGAAAGAAAGAAAGAACAAGAGAGAGAGAAAGAGAGAAAGAAAGAAAGAGAAAACCCAATATCAGACACCCACTTTAACTTCATCTGTCAACAAGCCAACAAGCCTTGGCTTTTTAAGATCTCTGGCCTTAAGATGATATCTATCCTTAAACATATAATATATCTATATATATGTAGATATATATATATAGATATATGTATATACATATATAATGAATACCACACAAACACAGAGACATATATATATATATATATGTGCATATATATATATATATATATCCATCCTATTATATATCCTCTTTCCAAATATATCTCCCTTAACCTGAATTCACAACATCTCTAGAGGATGGCTGACTACTATTCCCTTCAACATTCCAAGGATTAACCAGGGACAGGTTTATAGCATTATCAGTCAAGAGACCCCAGTGTTTTTCCCACTGATTATGAGCTAAATTTAATTAAATTTAAAAAGGATATTTTCCAAAACAGGTAGAACAAGTATAGTTATAACAGAAACATTCCCTAAAATTAGGGGCATGTTATCTCTTTTCATGCACAAGCTGTCTGGGGAAAATGGGTTGAAATTTAGAATACACATGTGTCCAAAAGGAAAACTTATACTCATTTTCTTCCTTTGGGGAAAATGTTGGGGAAATTCATTAAGTTTCTATTGTATTTAACTAATATGATGTTCTTAGAACTTATGTCTTTCTTGAGTCTTGAATTTGTCTTTCTCTCAGATCCCCATGTAGAATCTGCTGATTGATCACCACCATACCCACTTCATGTCCAAATCTTCATGACCTCATTTGAGGTTTTATTGGCAAAGATCTGGGAGTGGTTTGGAATTTTCTTTTCCAGCTCATTTTTTACAGATGAGAAACGAAGGTAAACAGTTAAAATGACTTGCTCAGGGTCATACATCTAGTGAATATCTGAATTTGAATTTGAACTCAGGTCCTCCTGAGTGCCTGACATTCTCCCAAAGACACTGCTAACTTTTAAAGTTTACAAGGTTATCTTCTGATCAATGCATATGCAGAGGTAAGTGAATGAGGTGAGATTCTCTCTCCCTTTCCCTCTTCCACACCTCCCCTTGGGAGGGGGGACTCTCATAAGTTCTTCACTACTCAATTCAATTACCAATCCACTGACTGCTTCTGGAATGTTTTTTTCTTTTTCTTTCCTTTTTTTCCCCCTGAGGCAATTGGGGTTAAGTGACTTGCCCAGGGTCACACAGCTAGGAAGAGTTAAGTGTCTGAGACCAGATTTGAACTCAGGTGCTCTATCTACTACATCAACTAGCTGCCCCACTTAGCCAACTTTTTATTGATTGATATGATTAAATAGTTTGGGTCTTCTATGATTAAATTTATTACGCTATTACAGAAGGCATATATATATCTTAACTATGGCAATAATAGAGGGGCCTGCTGGTAGTCAACGCAGTAGAGAGAGTGTCAGGTTCGAAGTCAGGAGGACTCATCTTCAAGATTTCAAATCTGACCTCAGGTTCTTATTAGCTGTGTGACCCTGGGTAAGATACTTAACCCTGTTGCCTCAGTTTCTTCATCTGTAAAATAATCTGGAGAAGGAAATGGCAAATCACTCCAGTATCTCTGTCAACAAACCCCAAATGAGGTAGTATAGAGTTGCACACAACTAAAATGACTTAACAACAACAGAACTAGCATCATTTCCCTTAACATACAGACAAAGAAATTGGGGCTCAGCAATGTTGAATGATCTACCCAAAGTCTTGGAGCTAACAAGGACTAGCACGTATGATATAGTTCAATATGTTTAAAATTCTCTCTGTGGTTCTTAGATAATGTAATCATTTCCCTGAAAGATTTTGACCACTTCCACATCAGCAGCCAGTTCTTTCTTCTTATTGCACTTAATGCAAAGAATTCCTCTTTTTTGTCTCCTAAGTCTTCAAAGAAAAAAAAATTGTCAGTAAAACAAGTCAAGAATTTGTTAAATGCATAGCTTTTACTGGAATTAGAATTCCAGCCAGTGTCTGCATTACTGAATCTCCCCATCACTTTAATATCTTGCCTTTATGCCAGTTCTGTGATCTATAATGGAAAAACATTATTTTCTAAGTCCTAATTAATTTTATTTCTTCCTCTCTCCTTTTTACCCTTACCCAACAATTCTCCACCAGTGTTATAGCTTCGAATTTTCCTACAGGTAGGCAACCTCTTAGGGAAAAAAATGCTACTCTATCTCCCCTACCACCACCCAAACATACGACAGGCATATATTTTAAACAAGGTATACCATACCATTGTATATATCAGCCTACAATCATGAGTCTAATCTTGTCAAGTCTCAAAGATATTTATAAGGACATAATATTCATTTTTTTTGAGTCATAGTCACATTGTTTATTATTCATTCTCTTTGCCATAATCTATAAACTGAGATCTTGTTTAAGATCTTCTTCCCTTTTTTTCTCCTGAAAAGTACTGGATATCTCACCCACTGAAGTGCTTCATTCACTATTGCATCTAATGGCCTCTCAGTCTGATTTCACTCTTTATTTGAATATTTTTCTCCCTTTTCCTCAAACATTAATATAATTCCTCAGATATACTTCTTCCCTTGCAAGGAAGGCCTTTATTCATTCTCTTATCCTCTGTTCCTCTCCTCTTGTCTTCCTTCCTTCCTTCCTTCTTCTTTCCTTCCTTCCTTCCTCCCTCCCTTCTTTCCCTCCTTCCTTTTAATCTTCAACAAATATTTCCTGAATGTCTACTATGTACACAGCTTAAATATCCAATATTGTTCTAGTCCTAATTGGGGCCCTCCTCAGGATAATAATAGGTTCAGAGAATTAGCAAAAAAAAAGGAAAAACTGCCAATCCCCAGTTAGACTTCCAATTTTAAAAATGTCTCTTAGAACTAGCCTATGATGTCAAACAAGAATGAAAAGGGTGTGGGGGGGGGGGGAATTCAATCCATTTGCCAAATAATTTGGAAGCATGTAAACCAAACTTCAGAAGAATATGTGATATTGGGCACAAAATGTAAAAGCTTGGTGATGAATTTTCTTTTTTCTTTTAATCACAAATACATGAACTGTTCATCAGCCTATGTGACAATAGTCTTTCTACTGTAGGAACCTGTCTGGATGTTGATACAGTTCCTCTCTGGTACAAAGAAATTTGATGACATAAACATATCCTTTTCCCCAGTGCTCAAGTTGTGTGTGATTTAACCTTTAACTCCTGCTTGTTGATATAGGTGAGATGTCAAATATTTTCACTAGAGCTGTTGGCAAGTGTTTAAATGCAATTTCATCACTCTCACACTAAGGCAAAGTGAGCAGCATTCTCTTTGACAGATCATTGTAACAGCCCACATTCCCCACCCTTTCTCTCCTCACCACTTCCTCCAGCCTGAGACAGGAAAGCTAGGACAATGAGCTGGGATCAGCCCTGTAGTCACTGTAAATCTGTAATTACTTAAAATGTCACTTCCTGTTTGGGGAAGAACAAGTCTGTATGGCACATGGCATGGAAACCAAGGTCTTGGCGCACAAACTGTGAACAAATGACTTAAGTTGGGACACAAACATTAAGGAGTCTGGTGTCAGATACCATAATCCCATTCTTATCTCCCTTTAAGTCTCACTAGACACACAGATAAAGCCTTTTACTTCCTTTGGCTCAAACCCACCCTGGAAAGCCTAGATCAATAACTTCTGCTCCCCTTGTGCTCAGTAGAAACATACACACACACACACACACACACACACACACACACACACATACAGAGAGAGAGAGAGAGAGAGAGAGAGAGAGAGAGAGAGAGAGAGAGAGAGAGGAATATATTGCCCCTTTCTCCTAGGCTGACAGTCCTCACTAACTGATTTACATGGATTAGAACCTGACTTCCAGATGGTTTGATTGACAATTTAAGTTATATGTGACTAGGTGTCTGTGGGATGTGAATATGGACTTAGACATGGAAATAAACAGACAAGTTTAGGGATGCAGAACACTATATGTCACAAAATAATGCAGCACAGTGATTGATCAGAGGACTCCATTTTGCTTGTTGAGGCTGCACCCTATCTTCCTGACCATCAATGCCCAGTTGCCTACTGTACTCCATCTCTCTCAAGCTGCCAGGGAAATGAGAACATAAACATGCCACAGATGCAAAAATGGCCCCTGGAATGACTGTTTTGGATAAAACACAGCCCTGACATTAGCATTTTCACCTGCTGAAATAGAGTGTGGATTTGCTCTTGGCAGGGGACTCTACATTTAATTAAAGAAAGCTATTGTTCCCAATGCCCAGGAAATGTCTTTTTTTTTTTTCCCCAGGGAGAAGGGAAGGGGAGGAGAAGGATAGCCATGGCATGACTCAAATAAGCTCAGGACTCATTCTATCATTAATGTTTCTGAAGCCTATTTTACTTTGTAGTCTAATTATAACTGTACAGTCAGAAGGGAAAAAATAAATCCCACCAGATAAACAGAGAAAAGCTAGAGAGCACTTTTTTTTTTCAGGAAGTCATTTTAAAACCATTTTCTACATTTATTTTTAATTGAAGGTTGACTTAAAATGGTCATAGAAACCCTGAAGTGTATTCTTTCAGCCTGGTCTCTTCCTTCTAGGAAGCTCAATGTATCATTTTCTTCAAAAGTTTCAAAATAGGCTTCTCTTTATTTTACCCAGTATCTGTTCCTTCCTTTCAGTCTGATCCTGCCAAGTGAGCAAGTTTCTCTCTGAAAGGAAGAGTTAGAAACTAGAAGTGACTTCCTTCTTTCCTGTCACTTCCTGAGTATTATTCCTGGCACTTAATGATATTATGGCTCCAAGAGCCTGGAAGAGTTAGTTCTCTTCCCAAATAGTCCCAGCGATTATCACCTGGTGATAATCCAAAAGAATTTAGCACGTGGAATGTCCCTCCTCTAGAGTTGGTAAAATATGGATCCTGCTTGTCATCCATTTTTCCTAAGTTTACATTTTACAAGACTCGAATCTTTGAATTATAATCTTAGAAAGAAGATTGACGTAATTCAACAAGAAAACTGCATAGAGCAGCAAGACCCTGAGAGCTGAAGTCGATGTTGAGATTCACATTCTCTTCCATTTGTAAAGAAGAGGGGGAGGAAAAAAGGATGATGAGAAGCAAAGCTGTATTTTTCTGCGCTATCTGCAAGTGATCAAAGCAATGTGAATTAAGCAATTGAAAAAGAATAAGTGGAAAAAAGGAATCCAAGCCATGGATTTTTAATCATCATATAAATAAGACCTAATTTTGCCTGAAAGTTACTGCTTACAGGCAGATGGGAAAAGTAAAATTTATCTTGGAAGTAAAATGAATATTAAGAAAGAAAGATACAGAAAGATGCAGAGATATGTAGAAATAGAGACAGACAGAGGAGATATTTCTCTCCTCTCTCTCTCTCTCTCTCTCTCTCTCTCTCTCTCTCTCTCTCTCTCTCTCTCTCTCTCTCTTTTCCCCCTCATCCCTCCTTCCCTTCCTCTTCCACACAGACATAGACCCTGAAAGTTAAAGTTTCTTAGAAATTCTCTCCTCTGGGTTCTTTTACAGAAGAGAAGGCTGATGCTCTATGAAATGATTTGCCTGAGTTACACAAGAGATAAAACAGAAGAGCATGACTGGAACCCAGCTTCTTGACTCCCCATTCAGTGCTCTTTTTATTATCCCTGACTTCCTTTCTCAAATTTCTAGGATATTTTGTTTGGTCACCTGAATGACAACTGTGTTCCTGTCTGTCACAGTTAGTTTCCTTTGTGAGCCTTCTCTCCTTCTGCACAGCTTCTAGAGCAATCTTTATTATTATTATTATTATTATTACTTGCTTTTACTGACATCTCCCATTATTTGCTTTTGAGTCTTTCCCCTCTTGCAAATACATTTCTACATATATAACAGAAATGTTTGGAAAAATATAGTATGAAGTACAAATTGCTACTGTAAAGAAATGCATCTATTTTATTTATTGATTATAGTTTTAGTCAAGGCACAATCAAAAGAGCACAGGATTTGGAGTTGAACAATCTCTGTTCAAACTCCAATTATAATACTTACTATTTGTGTGATTTTAGACAATTTACTTAATAGCTGATCTTCAGTTTCCTCATTTGTAGTAAGAGAGAGTTAGACTAAACAGCCTCTGAGGTTCTTTCTGTAGCTATAAATCAATGATCCTTAATGACAGAAGTGGCAAAAACAGTCCATGTGCCTGCAGCATTCTAAAACAAATTAAATTATAACTGGGAAACATTTAACAAAATAAATGAACATACAATAGAATATAGATAATGTTAATGTATGATTTTCCAAGTCAAGATAATAACCAAGAGATCCTTATACATAGATTAGCAGCCCATTTCTAATTGAGTTTGACCCTACTGCTCTCTAATACTACCAAGGTATACTTAGAAAGTAATTTGCTGTACTGATACTTACTAGGTATGTGATCAGAGGCAAGTTATTTGATCTTTATGGCCTCAGTTTTTGGTTTGTAAAACAAAAGGGTTAGAATAAATGTTCTTTTTTCAGAGCAGGACCTAAGCCCTCTTATTCACTTGATCTATGCTCTCACAAAGGCATTTTAAAATAGATATTTTTCTAATTATCACATAGTAGAAAGATTCATGAGCACAAACTTTCTATTCCTTCTGATACCTAAGTATTGAGTAGTCTGTATATTTTCTTCATTTATTTTCAGCAAAATGAGCTGGCTTATGTCCAGCTAACTAGTATTTGTTTCCCATTGTAGCAATAACTCCTTTTTTTAATCAGATACTTTTCTTTGTTCCTTCTCTTATAGAAGCATAATAAGGGGGAAGGGGGGAACGGAGAGGAGAGGAGGTTGGTTTACAAGCAGGCTAGATTAAAATCTCTCCCACAGAGCAGTTAAGTGCTAACATGTCAGAAACACCCCACTCCATCAAATGAATGGCAAGATAACAAGAAGTCATGCCTGAGTGAATGGTCCTCAGTTTCATTCCTGTTCTTCTTTTTTTTTTTTTAATTTACAGATTCCTACCCACCTACTTTATATCATTATGTTCAAAATATGATCAAGAAAGTTATGGGGCACACTTAAATGGCCAAAAATGATGTGCCTAAGAGAAAGAAAAGGGCATGTTGTCGTTGAAGGTATGGAGGAAGAGAAATGATCTATCCTGTGACAGAGGGAGGGATACTAGATCTAGTGTCAATAGGTTTGGGTCTAATCCAGATTCTATCACTTCCTAACAGTATAATTTCAGGTAAGTCACTACACAAATCCAATCTTCTGGAAGAGGTCTTCCCCAACCTCTTCTACCACTTCTAGTATTTTCCATCCACTCTCATTTATACAATCTGTCTCAAAGAAGGAGAGACAAAGGTAGAGAGAGAGAGAGAGAGAGAAAGTGAGACAGACAGACAAAAAGACAGAGAGTTATAGTTATTTTTTATGTCTCCTCCATAAAATGTGATCTCTTTGAGGGCAGGGACTATAATCCAGTGCTCAACACAGTGCTTTCACACAACATGAGAATTTAATAAATGCTTGTTGACTGACTAACTGAACCTTTCTTGACCTCAATTTCTACATCTACAAAATGAGTAATTTCTAAGCTTCCTTCCAACTCTATGCCTCAGATCTTTTAATTATATTAAAAAGGAATAAAACTTACTTCAGAAACAGCAATAGGCACTCACTATTGCTTTCTTATTGAAGAGCTTTACATTTCTGAGAATCACATCCCCCACCCCCCTACCCACATGGTTCTCCATCTTTTTTCATTCTCTTCATAGATTTTTCTCTGCCTCTCTCTTCATTTCCTTCCTGTTTTGCTTCTTCCTGATTTTTCATCTCCTAGTTTTCTCCTGGTCCATTTCTATGAGGCATATAATAGATATAGAGAACTAGACTTGGGATCCAAAAAGGTATGAATTTTAGATCTATGTCTCATCCACACTAGCTATGCTACCTTAGGTGACTCACTAACCTCTCAGGGATTCAACTTATTCTTTGGGGACCTTTCCTTCAGACAAGTTGCTAACCAGCATCAAGTTCAAAGAGGTTTTCCATCCAGAATCACCTACCCAGATAAAAGCACAGTTTTGGATCATTTCCATAACAAAAAATCCTGTCATTTCCTAAAATTTCAGATACTTGATCTCTCTGGGCCTCAGTTCACTCAATTATAAAATTAAGGGATTGGAGTATATGATGTTGTTTATTCAATCATTTCAGTTATCTCCAACTCTTTATGACCCCATGTTGGAATTTTTTTGGCAAAGATATTGGAGTGGTTTGCCATTTTCTACTCCAGCTCATTTTATGGGTGGAAGGTTCTTGTTTGGTTTTCTGGAGGTCTTGGAGCAGCTTTCTTTTCAGTTGAGTAATCACCGCAAGAATAGCCAGGTGTTAAAGTCCAAAGTCTTTATTTTCTTCTTCACAATTCTAGTTTCCTTGCCAGGGACCCAGGCTAGCTTTCTTAGAGGCCTTCCAGAGTCTTGGTTTCAGTAGAGAAGCTAAGTAAGATTAATAGTTCTCTAATTCAGTACATGTACTTAGTACTTAATATAGTTCTCTAAGTTCAGTATGATTAATTTAATCTTACAACAAATAATGGTTTCCTAGTGATATAATGATCCAGTGTAGAGCATATAAGTGGGGACTCAGAGTCAGAGACAGAGACAGACTCAGAAGGGACCCAGAGACACATTCATTCCATCTTTAGTCAGGCTCTAGATGGCTCTCCTGGGAGAGAATGAATTGGAGAACTATTAATCACCATGCTAAACTAGATAATCTTTGTCTCACCAATTCCACTGAATTAGCACCTTGTAAGAATCCTTGTTTTAAGTACAGAGTTCTGGCCCATAACATCTCCTGCTTTCTTTTGTTTTAGAACATAGGTGGTGGTGCCCTCCCTGACTTCTCAGGAAGGTGAGAACCCCAAAAGAAGGTGATCATGCTTTCCCTGACTCCTCAAAAAAAAGGATGAAAACACAAAAAAAGGAGGTGATCACCCCCTCCCTGACGTCTCAGGAAAGAAGATGAAAACCAAAGGCAAATGGGGAATCAAACTAGATTAGCAGGTTTCTGAAGGGTCTCACTTGAAACAGATATACATGTTTCCATCAACATGGGAGGTATTACAAACAAACAACATGAATCAACATGAGGAATTATACATGTCCATAAGTTCTAGAAATAGTCCAAAACCAATCTATTGTCCATTATTTCATCTATCTGGGAATCCAATGATTCCTGCAAGTTTTGAAGTCCTGCAATAGTCTTATCAACAATTTTTCATCTCAGGGAATCCAATGCTACTTGCACTGGACACTAACCTTCTGTTGGGTTAAAAAGCCTGTATTCTGCCCAATTGTAATCCCTTTCTCCCATCTGATTGCTTTTTGGCTGACTGATCAATTCAGAGTATTGAACTTCTAAAGATTCTCTGGGTGTAAACTCAGCTGCCATCATGCCCACCTGTTTTTTGTTTGGAATCTTGGAACTGGTCCCCACCTCTCATTTCCCTGGATCAATCTACATTCTGAGGCCCAATGGAAGCCCTTATTGCATTTTGAACATAGGGTTTTGGGTCTTCTCTTACCCTGTCCTCTCACTATCTCTTTGCCTACATTGAGCTTTCAGATGCCCTAGTTTACCACACTGAAAGCACTGATGAGTCTCTCTGGAAGTCCCTTGCCAAGAGGGACCCTGTCTTCCCATGTTCTGCATCATAGCCTGGGTATAAAAGATATTTGTGCCTACTGTGGCACAGCATCTTATGATCTTCTGTAAAGGAGCATCTTTGTGTAGTCCCCATATAATTCTTCTATAAATCTCATTAGCATTTTCTTTAGCAAGTGGTTTGATCATTATTCCTGTAGGTGCATTCTCACCAATAGTTCATCTGACAGCTGCCTGTAGACATCCCACAAAATCAGCAAAAAGTTCATTTAGAACTTGCTCTATTTTCGTGAAGGCTTCCCCGCCTTCTTTTCCTGGGAAGGACTCCCATGCTTTGATAGCAGCAGAAGCAATTTGCTCATAGGTTATCAAAGGGTAATTAATCTGTACTGAAGTGTCTCCATACTGACCTTTACCTGCTAGTTGGTCAAAGGTGATTTGTATATTAACTCCAGTTTTCCTGTTTCATTGGGCCTGTATCCTACATAGTTCACTATTCTCCGAAAGCCACAACAAGTTTTGTCCAGGTTCTAAACATAGATTTCCAATCTCTAGGGGTAAAATTTCATAAGTTAAATTCTCTGATACTATCCTAACATAAGATAATGTAGCCCCATAAAGAATGCAAACCTTTTTTTAAATCTTTGATAGTTTTCAGATCAAAAGAAATATATCTTCTTCTGGATTGACCTGAATAATCAAATTCCTCAATAAAAGAGTATGCATTTATTTGTAAATCAGATATATCCTGTCCTTTTTTAACTTTACCTAGTGCATTTTGTAATTGTGTCATAGGCTGCTTCATAGGTGGTACTAATTGTGTTACTGTCCCTTCCTCTCCTCCTTCTCCCTTCACCCATGAAGAGTTAATTGAGGGGGGTAGATCAGGGGTTGGGGAATGCCCTAATGGCTCCTGCTGTGAAGCATCACATTCCTTAATTTCATCAGAATTGTACTTAACTCCTGTCTTGTCTAATTCTTCATCTTTTTCACATAGTTTGTCAGTATCCTCCCCGTCCTGTACTTTCTTCTTTTTCCTTATTCTATAATTTATATAATGTCCTAAAGCCAATTGTATTAAATTATATGTATAAAGCGTTTCTTTAGGAATTGAGTCAAGGCCGTAATCATTGTTATATTCACATAGTTGCTTTCCTACTAATTTCTACTCATCTGGATGCAATTCTTTTTCCTTAGAGAACCAAGGAGATATGTGTTTTAATATTTAGAAGAGTTCAACAATCTGCATCCAAGTTACAATCAAATCTTGGTTTTTTATCAATCTAGCCATGCTTTCAACACATTTTCCTTGGGGTGGAAAAGGCTCCTTTCTAAACATTTGTCCCATTTCAGCTGAAACACTACTTTAGCCCTTAACAAAGTTTCCTTCTTATCTGTTTTTGTACTCACCCTAATTTCTGGGTCACAGATGTAGATCCTTAGCCCCACATTTGGATGCCAAAATGCAATGTTCTTATTTGGTTTTCTGGAGGTCTTAGAACAGCCTTCCTTTCAGCAGATTAATCACCATGAGAATAGCCAGGTATTGAAGTCCAAAAGTCTTTATCGTCTCCTTTGCCTGGTGCTCAGCTAACTTTCTCATGGTCTTCAGACAGAACTTGGTTTCAGTGGAAAAAATGCAGGAGGATAGGCCACCACAATGGTGTGCTTCAGCCTCCAACCATCATAAAGAAGAACAATAGAATGAATCTGTCTCTGCTTCCCTTGGCTGAGTTTATCTCAACTTATATGCTCTTCACTGAGTATAAACCAATCATTATATCACTAGGAAACCATTATTTGTTGTAAGATTAAATCAATCATACTGAACTTGGAAAACTATATTAAGTACTAAGTACATGTACCAAACTAGAGAACTATTAATCACTATGCTAAACTAGATAACTATTGTCTCATCAATTCCCATGAATTAGCACCTTGTAAGAATGCTTGTTTTAAGTACAGAGTTCTGGCCCATAAAGTAGAGGCAAACACAGACAAGTTGCTTAGTCTTTCTGAATCTCTATTCCATAGGACCATGGACCTTCCATTGGATGAAACTTAGTGGTCATCTAGTCTAATGATATTAAACTGAAATAGAAGAGAGAGCCAATAAAACCATATAAAAGGATCTATAAGGACCATATATTGACTTAAGTCAGCACAAAATAACATTATCTATGTTTTTTTTTAATTTTGTTAAATATTTCCCAATTATAATTTAATTTTGTTCAAGCCATACTGGATAGTGTTGCAGGTCACAAGCAGTCTTAGGGCCAGGTGTCTGACACAATGCAATTCCTTCATTTTCCTCCTGAAATTGAAACCTAAAAGGGTGATGTGACTTGTATCCTTATTACCTCTATGGTCAAATGTAAACTTTATTTTGTTCTTTATGGCTTTTTGCAATTTGTTTCCAACTTGTCCTTCCAGTCTTATTAAACTTTAATACCTGTCCTTCACATACTATAATCTAGCCAAATTTCCTTTTTCCCTCCATAATTGCTTTACATACAATATTCTACCTCTATGTCCTATCTTATAATGAAGGTCAGCCTTATCTACACTTCTTAGATTGCCCAGCTCCCTTTAAAATTCAGCTCAAGTCCCTAACATAGAGAAAATGCTTAATAAATACTTATTGATTGATGGATTGATCAAGATCATGTACTCATTAAGTGACAGGCCTGAGTTTAGTGAATGTAGACTCTGCAACTCCAATGCTGTTATGCTCTTTGCACTAAGCTACATTGTTCCCCAACCTCTTCATTAGTAAACATTATTAAGCCATTATTCAGTGCCTACTATGTGCCACTGTACTGTGTTAAGTGCTAAATGAAAATACCATTCAATCAGCCAGTATTTAGTAAGTTCCTACTTTGTGCAAGGCACTGAGACACAGGACAAAAATGAAAATATTTCTGTCCTCAAAGAGTTTATTATCTATTTGAAGATAATGCTAGAATTTTCTAGTTCACAAGATCATTTATAGAATTGAAAGTACCATGTGGGTATGAATTATTATTATGTATAACTATATGACGAACATTTCAAAGAAAAGTTAGAGAGACAAATTTAAGCTTGGCAAAAGAAAATAGTTCCTAATAATTAGAACTGTTTAAATATAGAGTTGGCTGCTTCAATAAACAAGCAGTGGATTTTTTATCACTGGAACCTGTGATAGACCTGTCACTATAAATATTTTTGTTGCTTAGTTATTTCAGGCATTTCTGACTCTGTGATTCCATATAGAGGTTTCTTGGCAAAAATATTTCAGTGGTTTGCCATTTCTTTCTTCAACTACACATATAGTATTAATATGTATAATCATAGTATTAATTTTATAAATTGTCCATTCAACTGCAAATCAAAATCAAATGGATCCAGGATTAGAAATCAGTTCCTCTGACTCCAAATCCAGTGTTCTTTCCCCTACATCAATAACTAGATCATAATAAAATCAGTGGAAACATCCCAATTTATTCTCATGGGCATAAACACACAAACAATGAGGATAATGATGTCCCTTTGCCAGTCAATTCAAATGTAATAATATATTCCATTTAAAAAACATAAATTATATTGGGTTTTGTGTCATCATAAAAAAATGGTTGATTGGTTTGTTTAATAATTCATTACAAATTTAATATTAAAATCCAATTTGACTTCTCTTGTAATTACTTATGTTTCCATAAATAATTTTCAATGGACAAAATGTTCTATTAACTTTTTGATTGCCCTTATATCTCCATCAGGACATCGTTCCTTCATTCCCAATCACTTTTCCTCTACTATGATCAAACCAAGGACTCTGGTCCTTCTGACCCTGCTGTTTTTATTGTGCATCATTCTAGGAAGGTTTTCAAAGATTTTCTTATTTAATTCTTCTATCTTATGTCATAATATAAATTTACATTATTGTGCTATGTTTTCTTTAACCATTTTCTTCTTACCAGAAATTTTACAAAATTCCTTTGTTTTAAAAAAAATTCAGACAACTTTTTTTTTCTTTTTGCTCTTGCTTTTGCTTTATTCATTTTGTCACCTAGCTGCCCTATTCCTCAATAAATTCTGTGTTTGGAATATATTGCAAGAGCAATGAATAAAGCATTGGACTTAGAATCATCTTCAAGAGTTTGAATACAGCTTCAATCATCTGAAGGAGTTGCAAAGCAGCCTTTACTGATACAGTTTGCTTCTGGACTGAGAATGAAATAAATTGGATGCAGTGGAAAGAGGAGAGAAATCAGACAATGCAACTGTCTCTCAGGAGAGAGGTGAAAGAACAGCAACTTCCTCTCAATCTCCTTGTATAATCATCATCATTATCATCATCATCATCATCATCATCATTTCACATGCTACAGATCTGAGTTAGACCTCCAGCAGTCACTAGCAGGTACCCGTGTCACAACATTTGCAATCATTTAGTTTGTCCTGACATCACAAAACCTAAGTATTCTTCAGCCTGTCTTCTCATTGACCTGATTTCAATAGTCTTCAAAAATAGAGCTGCAAACGAGCATAAAACTACATTGGAATTTATGTTGGAAGTTAAATCTTTCCCTTTAAGTCCAACAGCAGAATTAATTCAAGGTACAAATAATACTCTCACCTTCCTCTAGATACCTACCCATTGCCCTAAAATCTGTCAAGTTATTCTGCATCAAATCTTTCTTCATTTTACTTCCCCATTCTTTATCATCAAACCAGGTTAACGATCATAGAGGTGTCTATGTGTCAAGCCCTGTGCAAAGTAGTAAGAAACTAATAAATGAAAATAACTCTTTCTTCAGAGAGTATATATATTCTACTTTCTGTCATTTTCTTTATATTGTCTATTTCAACACATTCTCCATGCTGCCATATTCTCTCTCTAAAAATTCTTAGTCCACATCATTGTGTTATTTTATGCCTAGCCTTCTAAGTGCACTAAGTAGGTGGGAATGTTGGCAGTAAAAGAGAAGATGAGAAGGGGATTTCTAAACAATACCAAAAAGCTTTAGGAAAATTCCATTTTTGATGGCAATTCAGTAAATAATTGTCTTTCCACATGGAGAAATACCAATTCATTGGCTGTTATTAAGTTCATAAGCAACTATGTTCCTGTCATTGTGCTAAGCACTGAAGGTACAAAGAAAAATAAAAATACTCCCTGCCTTCAAGCAGCTCACAGTCTAACAGAAGACACCAAATACAAACAACTATGCACAAATAGGATATATGCAGAATAAACTGAAGGTAGTCTCAAAAGAAAGACAATTTAGAAAGACTGGGAAGAGAGGGAGAAATTGCCAAAAAAAAAAAAAAAAAAAAATTGGTATGAGTCATGAAGGAAGCCAGGGATTCTAGGAGACAGTAATGAAGAAGAGAAGAATTCCAGACCTTGGAGAGAGCCAGGGAAAATGGAGAGTTGGGATAAGGATTGTCTTGTGTGATGAAGTGCAAGGAAGTCAACATCATTGGCTTGTAGAGTACATAGATGGAAGTAAGATGGAAAATTAAAAAGATATGAGGGTGCTAGGTTAAAAGCTAAATAGAATTTTATATTTGATCCCCATAGTGAAAGATAGTTACTATTCTTTACAAAATTAAAGACTGGAAATGTGGTCAGAATTTTTAGGAAGATCATTTTGCTAACTAAGTGGAAAATGAACTAGAATAGGGAGAAATTTAAGTCCAGCGGACCAAGCTATAGGTTATTGTAAAATATCACTTCCAGGTATGAGGTGATAAAGACCTCACCAGGGCAGTGGCAAAGAAAAGAAATATACATGAGAGACAGAGTTTTTACAAAGATACAATTGCCAGATTTTGGCAACATTTGGAAAGGAATCAAGGATGGGGTTGGGAAGCATGAGAGAGAATAAAGACCCTGAAATGACACCTAGTTTGTAGGCCTGGATGACTAGACAGATGTTCTTAACAGGAATAGGGAAATTATAAAGAGGGAAGGATTTGAGGGAAAGAAAATAAGCTCAGTTTTAGATATGTTGATTTAAAAATGTCTCTAGGACATTGAGTTTGAGATATGTAATTGATCCTTAGAGATGCAAGTCTATGAGTTAGGCGAGGGAGTGGGGTAGATAAACAGATCTGAGAATCATCAGCATAGAAATGATAATTGAATCCATGGAAGCTGATAAAAATCATCCAGCCATTAGTATTAAAGAAAAAGAGAAGCGTGTCCCTCACCACTTGAGAGACTCTTAAAGATATAACCTGGAGGAAGAGCCAATCAGATAGATGGGTGGAGAACCAGACAAGATCAGTGTTATAAAACCCAGGGAAAATGGAGCACCAAGGGAAAAGGGTGATCAACAATATCAGAGATATAGAAACATGAGGACTGAGAAAAGTACAGTAGATTTAGCAGTTAAGAAACCTAATAACTTTTCAAAGAATAGTTTCAGATGAGTGATGAGGTCAAAAGCTAAGCTGCAGTTAAGAAAGCAGTAAGATAATGGCTGGGGAAGGGGATAGAAAGAGGGAAAGAATTTGGAATCCCTCCAAATTTTAAAATAAGTGTCCAAAATAATCAATTTATAATTAGTGGTGTGATTTGATAAATTAATAATTATTTTTATTAAAATATGATGGTTAACGAAAAAATAAAATTTATTTTTAAAAAGAAAAGAGGAGAGAAAGTAGTAACACTATATATATGTATGTATATATTATATTAATGCTTTGTTATATATTATTATGTGATATGTTGTGAAATGTATTTATTATATCATACTATATATGCAATATGCTATATTACATTGTATCATATATCACATATAATATTGTGTTATACTATATATTATATTATATTATGTCATATTGTTTGGTATTATTTTATAACATTATATTATCTATACATGAGAGGTGGGATACTACTGATGATAAGTATTAGGGACTCTACCTGTGCTAATGTTCCATTAGTTGCTAAATCTGGGACTCTAAGTCACCTCTTCTCTACTTCTTCATATTTAAAGTGAGAGAGTAGATGATCTCTGCTCTCCACTTCAATTCTAAATTTATGAGCCAATCATCCCATCCTACTCTACTACTTATCTCTCTCCACCATAAAATCATCTCTGATTGTTTAAAGTTCAAAGTCAGAGGAGCCCAAGCAAGCTCTGGCAGGTTCTATTCACAGTTGGAGTCTTGATCTGACAATGACTTCTGTGTCCTGTCACCTGAGGATCAGCCTTATTAAAGTTTGGAAAGGCTCATGATCCAATAGTTAATGACCAGAGGCTGATCTTTTTTTTTTTTTTAACCACAATTACTCATGAAGATTTTCTGTGTATATATATGGTACTGCTGTGAGTCAGACTGGTGCAAGGGATACTCACAATAGCACCATTTAGAAACATAGGTAGGCAGCATGGTGTCATAGAGCACAGGAAGATCTGAATTCCAATCCTGCTTCAAATACTTATTGGATGTGTGTCACTGGGCAAGTGATTTAACTCCTCAATCCCTCAATTAGTATAATAGTAGCTCATTCTGCACAGAATTGTTGTGAGGAACAAATGAAAGATATTGTATAAAACACTGTACAAATTTAAAGTACTATATAAATGCTATTTATGATTATCTTTCAAAATCTAAATAATTATGCCAGGACATTTAAACAATCCAAGAAAGCCATTATTTTTTTTTTTAATCCAAAAGAATGTGCTATATATATGAACACTCTCTGTCTGCCCCTAACCCCCTGAGAAGTTTTGAACAGCGGGTATTCTTAATTTCCTTCAAAAATGAATACTTCTGTCATACAGCTGTGAGCCTTGAAAACAGCTGCTCTGTTTCTGTAAGAGGTGGCTCCATTTTGGAAGAGGATGAAACAAATCATATGTCCAAAGTGTATCACACTGAGATACTCTAAATGGAGAGGATCTGTAAATATCAAAATCAGCAAAAAGCTTTGATTTTATTATGTTTCCGAGTTAAATAAATATTACATATGTACAACACACTTCCCTGAATTCACAAATACTTTAGAAGCCAGAATGAGCTGTTCTTACTGGGACATTTGAAGTAGAGGCAAGAGGACATCTTGAGTTTTGTCAGAATTAATTTAGTTTTGCCTCAATGTCTGTACTTGCATGGAAAAAGAAAACATGATATAAAGCAGTAGAGAAAAAAAGTCAATTATTTTGATATTGTCAGAGTAATAATAGCTAACTTTTATACAGTGTTTTATACAAAGTTCACAAAATCTATTATATCCACTATCTCATTTGAGCCTCACAATAAGTGCGATAGAAATTATTATTCCCATTTTGCAGTTGAGAAAAGTGAATCTCAGCAAAGTTAAGTGAGTTGTCCAGAGTTACTCAATATATGAGGACAAGATTTCAGTGGCAGGTTTTCCTGACTCCAAGTCCATCTTTTTATCTACTACATCACAGGGACTCTTTTCACATAAAATTTGGATGAATTGATTGAGTTTTTCATTTTTAAATTAGTCATGTTGGTAATGTAGAGGTATAACCAATGGCCTATTGCTCTCCATTTTGTCCATGTAACTTCAAGAGTTGTGAAGTATGAACAGATTAGCCCATAGAGTAAATCTAGAAGAAAAAAAATCCCCCATCTCTGCTATTCCTAACAATTACAAGGGGGGAAAAATGAAATAAGTGGAAAAGAAAAGGGACATTTGAAAACTATCTTTCTCTCTACTGAGCAATTTGTTTCCTAAGTTTCTGTGGCTCTGCTGATATTCTTCAGGAAACTCGGTGATGTCATTTCCTCTCAATTGGCCAGTTACATAAATGCTGGAAAGGAGCCAAGTCAAACAGCCCTCAAACAGATGGCTGTGTGTGTAAATGCCAGAAAGTGAGAACAGCCACTTGCAGTTAAAAAAAAAAAAATTACCCCACACATGGTATAATGTTTATTTTACAACCTCTCTTATGGACTTAGGTGGGTCATTCTTGTCATTTTTCCAGACAGAAATCCCAGAGGAAGCAATTGTAAAATGCCAAAAAGGGAAAAATTCAGTGGAGATATGAAAATAAAGTAACTTCAGCAGAAGAAAACACAGTGGCTTTGTAGATATAAACATATTCCTACGAAGTCATCCAAAGCACTGGTATTTGGATACTGCATGAATGGGGTTGGGACACAGGGAGATCAAACCAGGCTAAAATTTCAAGGAGGGGGAAGGATTTACTGTAGAGAAACCAAATTCATCTGCAAACCTTGAAGTTTAAAATTGAATTGCTCAAACAAAGAGGCCCACTTTACAGGTTTACTTTGAATCCATCAAAAGCAAATCTAAATTTAGCATAAGGGAGCTCTTCATTGACTGACCTATATATCTTTTAGTTCCAAGTACATATTGGTGCAATCAAGAAAAGTTTACACTTCTAAAGCTGGGAGGAATTTCAATTATGCATAATAAAACATAGCAGAGAACTTTGGGCTTTTTCTTCTTCAGGAACTAAATTCTCCAGCCTGCCTGCTGCAACTGATAATGACAATTCATCCTCATAGCTAATAGGCAAAATAGAAGCCAGGCATCCTATTGGTTAATAGGATGAGCTACTTTTAAAATGTTGCTTCAAAGGATGGTAAGTTGATTTTTTTCCCCATAAATCCCTTCAATTAGAGTCTTTTTATGAACCAGTATTTCACAGATATGGCAGCATGCCAGTGTTAAGCTATTTCTGACCCTCTCCTCCTTTTCCCTTTTGATACAATAGAAATCTGCAGAGAGAAGATAGAAATTCATGGAGGACTTACAATTTCTCCATTTGTTTCTCTCTTCTCTGTGGCAATCATCTCACATTTTTAAGAAGACAAGCGAACCCACTTCCTTCTTCTTCACCACCGAGAGCCCCCAAATATACAAAATCATCAGCTCAACTGCCTTCTAATTCCTAGTTGCCTTGTTGATCCTAGTTACCATTCAGGAATCAATATTTAATTGATTCAATCCCAGATAATTTCTAAAATGGATCAAACATATAACCTATCTAAGGCCTAAAATCAAATATTACTCTTTTTCCTTCTATTTTCTACAAAATTTGCTGAATGTTTTATTTCTAGATCACAAGTAGATATTCAGAACTCTGCTATTTTTCTTAAGGGTTCTGTGCTGGGTAGGTCAAGGAAGGACAATTTTAGAGACCCTGTTACCTTAAGGTAGGTTTGTGTCCTCAAATGTTTTTTATGCTTATCTTGGACCCTGCTGCCTGAACTCCACCAAACAGACTAATAAGTTCCATATGCCCATTTTTTTGAAGAACACATTTTCAAAGCAGCAAATGTTTTGACGGATTGGCTCACAGAGAGCCTGAATACTGTTATACACATCGTTTAACATTTCACAAGGCCCCCACTGTTAAATTCTGGGAATGGGGCCAGGGTGACCTACCTAATGCAGCACTGACTTACTTTAAAAAAACTGAGAATTCTTAAGCATTGTACTAGTCAAGAGCACATTTAGAACCTGAACACATCTTTATAGTTCCCAGTGTTTTCAATGTAAAAGACAACAAAACTGAATACTTTGGACAAAAGAATACAATGCTTTAATGTTTCATCTGAAGACATCTTTGAATCTGGTTCACAATGCTTGAGACCAGAAAAAAGCAGCAACAATAGAGGGCTAAGTATATGTTTTGGGATCTCGGTGGATTACAGACATCATCAACTCAAAATTTTAAAAATACCCTGTGTCCCTTGTGATTCAAAAGTTATCTCTTTTTGTAATATTTTCTTTTTTCTCATTTATCCAGATTGGCATACTAGTTTCAAATGAGATCACTCTGTAGCTTCAATCTAAAGGCATTTCTGTAGGCAACCACCAAAATCAATGGTTTTCCAGTCAATCCTTCTACTCTTTCCCCACCCCAACTTCCCCTTTCCCAACTGTCTTAAATGGCTAATCTCACACAATCTATCTGATCCATAGAGTCTCATCAACATGGCTCCATCTGGTGTTTATCATTGTCCAAGAATGTGCTACTTTAGGAAAATCTGATCCAGAGGTCTGAGATTATCAACCAGATCAATTTGAGAATGATTATTTAGATGAACAATGGACTGATTATTTCCTTACAGACCATTATCACTGAAAGAGGCAGAGAAAGGAAGGAGAAAGAGAGAAAAAAGACAAACAGAGAGGAAGTGAAACAGAGAGTGGAGAAAGAGAGCTGGAGTATGAAGAGTTAACTGCTACTAGTCCAAGATCTATTAAAACAGAGCCTTTCTGATGTTATTCTATAAAATAGTAGGAAAATAGGATTGGCTTTTAAAATTTTGGATTTCCCAAAAAAACTTTTCAGGAACACATATGATACTCAAAGTGAGACACACAATATAAGCTCACATAACATTTAATCTTAAGAGGTGGGGCCATTTGGGAACATGAAAGACAGTCAACATTCATAGTCTAACATCCTGTCATTGCTCTGGTCCAATTTCTCTTAAATTCCCCAGTCAGACTCTTCCAACTTTCCTTGGATTGGCTCATAGTCTCCTAGGAATTTTACTTCCCAAGAGATAATTCTGTTAAGATTTTCTTTACAGATATGTAAGACCTGGGTTCAAATCTAGATTCACGAATTAGTTGGTTAACCTTAGACAATTTGCTCTCTGCTTCAATTTTTCCATCCATAACGAAATGATTGGATGTAAAGTTTCATTTGGTCTTTTTAACTGAAAATATGTTCTTACGGTCTTATAATTTTTTGGCCTAGTCCAACTCAGAACATTTCAAAGATAAAATTCTGCATTGGTAGAATCCCAGACTTACCTCCATATGATATTTGCTAGGAGCTTCCTTGAAGAAATTCTAGTGAGATGTCATCAATGACACAGCAACCTTTCTTTTTCTTTCTTTTCCTCCTCTTCTTCCTCTTTCTCTTTTTCCTCTGAAATCCAGTACCTTTTCATTAAAAAATATTCTATGAAAGCTATTTTAAGTTACTGAGTAAATGTTGTTACTATAGAATTCCATTCATTAAAATTAGGGTAAGATTAACAGGTGAGCAAACCAAAAAACAAGAATTGTAAATTCAAAGGTTTAATCCAACATCTCATTTTGATTAAGAAAAAAAATGGTGTTTCTAAGACAAATAAATGTTCCAGAGTACTTCTCTATGGGAAAGATAAATAAATCACTTAGGCACTGTCTCATGCTCTGCTTCTTCCCTTTTACATTACCATAGTCCAAGCCACCATCACCTGGATTACTGTAACAACTTCCTAATTGATCTCCTTTCTTCAGTTCTCTCCTATCTCCACTTCATTCTCACATAGTTATCAAGGAGATTCTCTTAAAACATAAGCAAGAATAGGTCATTCTCCAACTCGATAAGTCACAGTAGCTTTCTCTTACCTCTGAGATAAAACACAAATTCTTCTGCTTGGTATGTAAACAAGCTACCTTTTTGAATTTATTATCCATTAGCTCCTTCACTCAATCTAAAGGCCAATAATATTGGTCCTCTTATTGTTCCTCACCCGTGTTATTCCATTTCCTATGTTTATGCCCTTGTATAATTGCCCAAAGTTAGAATGTACTACCTCCTTTTCTAGGTCTTAGAATCCCT
This sequence comes from Antechinus flavipes, assembly GCF_016432865.1. NCBI lineage: Eukaryota > Metazoa > Chordata > Mammalia > Dasyuromorphia > Dasyuridae > Antechinus > Antechinus flavipes. Next base: position 124,166,284 of record NC_067398.1, on the reverse strand, counting down.
AGTTTCTTCAAGGCTCAATCCAAGAATCCCTTTTTGCTTATCTCCCATTTCTAGAGCCTATATATCAAAATTATCTTACATTTACTTTGTATGTATTTTTTATAGACATGCACTTGTACAAATTGTTTCCCTCAATAAGAATGTAAGTTTTGAGAGTAGAAACTTCATCCTATAACCACCAAGCTCAGAATAAGAGCCTGGCCCATAATAGGTCCTTAATAAATGCTTGTGGTTGGATTGTTTGGTAGATATTTAACTTTTGAGCTGATTTGTCCTGGTCTTATATCCTGAGTAATTCAACCATATCTAGTATATCCTTATGTTTCATGAGCCACCATCGTTATCAATGTTCTCTTCTTCTACAAAGAGCTGTGCTATCAGGACAAGCTGGCAAATGTTCAACAATGTATGCAGGGTGCACTTTTAATTTTAATCTACATTACCATTTTCTCCACCACTTTCTTAAGTCTGGACTGTCTACAACATAGATTATACATACACATACTTGTATGTATATGTACATTTGAATATAAAATCCTGGTTTATAGTATTTGTCTACTTCCAAGGTATAAATGCTCACAATCATCTTTCACCAGTCTGTATGAGCTCTCTCCAGAATATATCTGTATGATATATATGTATATGAATATACATATGTATATATTTATATACACTTGTGTATATATGTGTGTGGGAATATTGTGCATATGTATGTATGCATACCTATGTGATAGACTGATAAAATTCCATAGACTCATAGATTTGTAGCTCAAAGGGACCTTAGACATGATCTATCAGGATGAAGATAGTAAGCCAGGGATAGGCTGTGACCCCAGGTCCTCATACTCTAAATCCAGAGTAGACTGCCTCAATAGTACTGGGAAGTTTACCTTAGCTAACATCAGTCACCAATATAACAATTGTTTCCATTTATATGCATTTATGTTCTGCCTCTTACAGCTATGTGATTTTGGACAAATAATATAATTTTCCTGGGTCTCAGTTTCCCCTACCATAAAATGAGTAGCTTAGACTAAATAATCTGTAAAGTTTATGCTGGAAACATATTAGTAGAATTGTGTCACACAAAATATAAAAAACCAACAGGTACATGGTGGAGGCAAATTTTCAAATATTTGACTTAGTTATTAGTTAAAACTGAGTGTTTAAGATAGGACTGGGACTGGCCTAGTAAATGACAAAACTCCCTCTACCAGAGGAAGTCAGCACTTTTTGGGCATCTTAGTCTTAAAAAGTTGCCTAGAGCAAGGCTTCAAACTCCAATAGAAACAGGCCAGTAGTTTTCAATATGATGTTATTTGTTGTATTTTTGTTTATTTGTTAAATATTTCTCAATTGCATTTTGATCTAATTTAGGTCACACAAGAGAGTATTGTGGGCTTTTTGCAACCAGTAAGCCATGTGTTTGAGACTTCTGGATTAGAGCATTGAAAAATTAAGTGACTCTCAAGTCATATAGCCAGTCTGTATGAGGCAAGGCTAGCGCTGTGGTCACCTTAGCTCCAAACTCAGCTTTCTTTTCACTATACCACACTGCTTCTTAGTATATATAACATGAAATTATACAATCTGTAGTTTTGGAGCTAAAACAAATGAACAAAAACCTTAAGACTCAATCTTCCAATCCAATCTCTATAGATAAAGAAAACTAAGGCTCAGAGAAGTGGTGATATGCTCACTGTTATGCAGTTGAATACTGGCAATGTTTGTTCATTGAATAGTTCATTCATTCAGACAAAAACTAGAACTAGTGTTAGATCTAACTGGTGTTAGATTCTTGGAATGGAGTAAATTAAAAGAAGAATAAGATCCAATCTATGTTATCAAGTAGTTTATTGCCTAAAAGAGAATAGACAACAGCTCTAGGTTCCTGAATCCTAGCCCCATGGTCTCTCAACACACACACACACACACACACACACACACACACACACACGTCATTCAAACTATATTATTGAATTTGGGGGGATTTTTTTAGACAACTAGATTCTTGTTGAAACTAGAAGGGAAAGTAAATTTAGGCCCTCATCCAGTCACTGCTATTCAAATACAATAAAAATATTAATTTTGCTTTTACAGTCACGAGAAGGGGTAAAATAATTCTCATCCTGCAACTCTGGTCTCACAATCAATGTACATTCACATTCCTGGAGTTCTGAAACAAAGAAGAAAACTCTTCTTATCAATGTATCTCAGTTCACTCAGAGCAGTACTCCTTCTCATGTCCCAATCACAGGGAGTGGGTGACTAGTGCTTAATACAAGGATTATTCTGTTTTGTTTTTTTCATTTTTTTTTTAAAGAAACAGAATTTAAAAAAAAAAAAACAGAAAAGGAATACAAAATAAAAAAATAAAAGAGAACATTTTCATGTGCCTCACAGAACATCAGGGAGGATTCAAAATATGTAACAACAAATACCAATTCAAGCAAAATGTGTATACACACACACACACACACACACACACGTATGTATTTCTTCTACATATATATGTATATACATATACATATATATGTAGAAGAAATTATATGTATGAGTGTCCATCTTTTCTTTACTTCCTTGTATATTTTGTCTTTTGGATGTTTTTACTTTATTCTTTTTTCCCCCTTTCATCTCCCATCCCCCCATGTTAGAATCCTTACAAGCTGTTAAGTCATTAGAATTGATAGAGATAATAATTATCTAATTTAGCCTGGTTCAGTATGATTGGTCTGATCCTACGAGGAGATGTTATGGGCCAGAACTTGAAACAAGGTACTAAGTGGAACTGATAGAAACAATGCTTGTGTTTTTAGAGAGCATTAAAAGAAGCTCCCAGGGCCAAAGAACACTCTGGGACAGACACAGAGCACTCTGGGAGATTAAGAGCCAGAAGCCCTCTCTCCGAGGCAAGTCAGGTTCATACCAACTTTCACCTTGGTGCTGGCTGGAGACATTTGGAAGAAGAGAGGCTGAAGAAAGCAGAGGCAGAAGTGAAGGACAAAGCTGCAAAAGCTCTTAGAACCAAGGAGAGAGAGAGGCTTCTAAGAAGCTAACTGGGCTTGGAAAGAGATAAGAAATAAACATTTGGATTTTATCAGCTGGCTGTATTTGAGGTGATTATTACTTGGAAATGGAAACTAAGGCTGCCTCCAGAAAACCTCCCCAAGAAACCTGCTTAGAGAGAACCATCATATTTTAAAGAAGAGAACACCACACCCCCAAGCAGTTTATAGTTAAGAAAGGTTATGTTCTTATATATATGTAGATATATACATACACAAACGTAAATACACACACACTCCTACACTTAGACATAGATATCTCTCCTATCCCAGCTGAACGTTTGCTTTCATTCTGCTCCTAACTTGCCTTGCTATTACTTAACCTCCTCCCACCCATGGATCCTTCTTTTGTCTTCTTCCCTCACTTTTTGCTTCCCTCTCCATCCATCTCTCCCCCTTTATTTCTTTACAGATTTTGGAGGGTGCTTTACTTTTAATTATATATACATATAACATATTCCCAGTATGAGTAGATTTTCAGAACTACAAGCCCTCTTCCCCTCTCTAATGCCTCTGTAGCTATTCTTCCTCTGTACCTCATTTGTATGGCAAAATTACTATTTGTTAGGATTCTTACAAAGTGACAAGTCAGTTGTCCAATTTTAGCATCATGCTTAACAGTTCTCTCATTCAGAGTTCATACCTTTCACACCTTTAAGAGTTCACACATTAGTGGTCAAGATTCACAAATCAGGAACCCACAATCCCACTCTCTTAGAAGAGGAGTCAACCTTTGAGTTCACACCTCTAAAAGAGCATATAAAAAGATGAGCCTCAGTCAGGAGTCAGTTTGGGAGATTGAGAGCCAGAAGTTCAGTTGAAGAGATTGAAAAGCCAGAGACTGCAATTGGGCAGAACTGAGGATTTGGAAGAAGAGAGGCTGAAGCTGGCAAAGGCAAAGGACTAGCAACAAGAGCACTCAGAACCAAGGAAAGCTAACTGGGCTATTTTGGAAGAGACAATAAAGGATTTGGATTTTAACTCCCTGGATGCATTTGGGATGATTATTACTCTGAACTGAAACTAAGGCTGCTCCCAGAAGCCCCCCAAGAAACGTGCTCCCAGAGAATGATTATATTTTAAAGAAGAGAAGAACATCACAACTATTTTAGCTTAACTTTGCTCCAGCCTTTCTTTTGAGCTGTCATAATGTTAATGTCGATTTTAAACATATTCTATAAATTTCCCATATTTAAAAAGCATATTGTCCATGTTGAATTCCTTGAAATTTATCTTTGATATTGGCTTTTATATGTTAGATTTTCTTTTAAGTTAGGGTTTGGTTGATAGAAATTCCTGAAAATCTTCCAATTCATTGAATGTCCATTTTTTTTCTCCTTCATTATAGATAATTTTGTTGGATATGATATTTTGAGCCACAGACTTAGTTCTTTTGATTATTGGTAAATATAATTCCAGGACCTGTGGTCTTTTATTTCAGCTGCTGCTAATCCTGTTCAATTCTAATTGTCATTCCAGCATATTTGAATTTTTTCCTTTGTTTCATGCAAAATTTTCTCTTTGATTTAGGGATTTCCAATGATCTTGTTGTGGTAGTGATTACTGGATTTTTTCTATTTCTACTTTCCCCTCATGTTCTAGGACGATTTTTTTTTTTTTTTGGATTATTTCTTGCATTATTAAATCAAGTCTTTTATTTGGTCACACCTTTCTGGAAGTTCAATTAGTCTTACATTTTTTCTTCTTGATCTGTTCTCCAAATATTTTTTTTTTATGTTTCATATTCTGTTCTATTTTTTCATTCTTTAAAATCTGTTTTGTTATTTCTTGGTCTCTCATAGCTTAACTAGCTTCCCATTTCTCAATTTATTATTATTATTATTATTATAGCTTTTTATTGACAAAACATATGTATGGGTAATTTTTATTATTTTTAAATTTTTTTCCATTTCCCATTTTTTTAATGTCAACCATTTATTTGGAAAGTTCAGATTATACAATTTTAACTTCTTTTTGGATCTCCTCCTCATTATTCTGTCCTGTAATTTATATAATTTATAACTGAAGTTGATCTTTGATCATTCAATTTTTCTTTTTTTTCCTTTTTTTTAAATAACTTTTTATTGACAGATGCATGGGTAATTTTTCAACAATGACCCTTGCAAAAACTTCTGTTCTACTTCTTCCTTCCTTCCTCCCCTAGATAGCAGGTAGTCCCACACATGTTAAATATGTTAAAGTATATGTTAAATACAATATATGTATACATATTTATACAGTTATCTTGTTGCACAAGAAAAATCAGATTTAAAAAGAAGATAAAAATAACCTGGGAAGAAAAACAAAAATGCAAGCAAACAATAACAGAAAGAATGCAAATGCTATGTTGTGGTCCACACTCATTTTCTAGTGTTCTCTTGCTGGGTGTAGCTGGTTCTGTTCATTATTTATCAATTGGAACTGATTTGGATCCTTTCATTGTTGAAGAGAGCCATTTCCATCAGAATTGATTCTCATATAGTATTGTTGATAAAGTGTATACCCATTTCTCAATTCTAATTTTTAAAGAGTTATTTTCATCTTTGAGACTTTGTGTCCTTTTCTAGTTGATTAACTTTTTTTTCCATAATCTTTTTGTTTTTCTCATATTTTTTAAAAGTTTTTCCTCAATGTCTCTCATTTGATTTTTAAATTCTGAGTTCTATAAATTCTCTCTGAGCAGGGAGCCATTTCACACTTTTGGGGGTAGAAACTTTTTTTTTTAACTTCAGTATCCTCCTCTGAAGATGAAGCCCAGTCCATCCAAATCCCATAGTAAGTTTCTATGGTTGGGGTTCTTTCTTCTTTGCCAGTTCATTTTTTTAAAAATAAGAGGTATTAGTGTATCTCTAATCTTGGGGTTAGAGGATAGTGTCTCTGGCTTCATTTCAGCTCTTCCTCTGACAAGGAACCCCAAACCAAGAGCTCCACTCTCCTGCAAATGTCTACAGCTAGCAGAGTTCCTGCCCTATTGCCTCTGCACTCACCAGGTTTTGGGTTTCTTATCACCTAAGGTTGCATCTCAGCAGCACTTGCACTTGCTTCATAAGGATTAATCTCTGGTCTTTTTTCAGATCTTCTCCAGTCTTTCTTCAGATCTTCTCTAGTTGTATCCGGAGGACCCATATTCTATTCCAAGTCTTCTTGGTTTTTCATTAGTCTGTGTTCATCCTGAGGCACAAATTTGTTCTATTTGTAAAGGAAATCAGGAGACCTTGAAATTCACCAACCTATTCCACCATCTTCCCAGAATCCTCCTCTAAAAGACTATTCTTTTGTCTTATAAAATTGAGAGATACCTGAAGTCAGTAAAGAGGCCCAGAGATTAAATTCACTAGATGTCAATACAGGGGAAAAAACAAAACAAAACAAAACAAAAACAAAAAACCTACTTTAAGTTTTATTTCTCTAAAAATAAAATTCACAAAACAAGAAAAAGGGAATATTGATGCAAAAATACCATAGACCAAAGTAGCTTAGTGGATAGAGCACCAGCCCTGAAGTCGGGAGGACTGAGTTTAAATCTGGTCTCAGACATTTAACACTTCCTAGCTGTGTGACCCTGGGCAAATTTAACACCGATTGCCTCAGCAAAAATAAATAAATAAATAAGTAGGGGGGGAAAAAGATACAACAACAGTAAGTGAAGCAGCCACATCTTAGCTCTCCCTCAAAGAGTCCCTTTGTCATAGGACATTTTGCTCTATCATGGCCAGCCAAGCTTTTCATAATTCTAATTATTCTTTGCTCTTCCTCTCATTGTTTGTCCTTTTCCATAGGGATACTTCTCTCGGTTTTCCATCTTGCTTAATCAAGTATGTGTTTGGTTTCCATTCTTTTGTTCCTTTAGAGGTGACATATCCAGATCTCTCACAACTGGCTTGGCAGTTGCCATTGCAGTAGACTTACAACATTCCCACAGGAAATTCTTTCTGGCTTATCTTTGTATCCCCAGTATCTCACAGCTTCATAAGCACTCACTGATGATTTGATTTATTGATTTGATTTTCAATAGCCAATATATATCCAGCACCTCTTATGCCCTAGATGTCACTTTTTCCATGAAGCTTTCTCTGATCTTCACTAGAAAGTCATTTGATAAATATTCATTAAGCACCTAATATGGGCCAGGCACTATGCTAAATGCTGGGGATACAAAGGCAAAATATAGTTCCTGCCTACAGGAAAGCTCACCATTTAAGCGGATGATATCTACCTTTACATACTACCTTTACATACTTCTTATAGCACTTCATCTACACATTTTCTTTGCCTCTAAAATTCTTGTGCACAGCATGAACTCTTTATTTAACCACAAACTCTCTGGGGAATGGAAGGCAAAGTGTTATCTTGTTTTTTATCTTAGTATTCTTCCATGGTGCTTTTACATAGATATTTTATTACCTGTAATTTTCTAGTTGTATAAAATTCTCAAATGAAGAGACTCCCTCTCCCAAGGCAGGTCCATATCTTCTTTATTATTTATAATCTTAGAAATTAGATCACTAAGAGGTTAAGATATTTATATGAGATCACATAGTCAGCGAATATAAGAATTTGAACTTGAATCCAGGCCTCCTTTACTACAAGGCTAACTTTTTGGTCACTTCACCATGCTATCTAACCTAAAGGGGACAGGGCAAAATAAGCTTGGAGCAATAAGTCACAGTTAGAGTATAGAGGGCTTTTAGAAAAGGCAGTAGGAAGTCACAAAAGACTTTGGACAGCAAGAGAAATAAGCTTATCAATGTGATCAAAGTAACATTGGAACGTATGGGATTCAGGTCAGAAAGTCAAAGAAAGGCTAGGACTAGAGGACCTTTTGGGGTCCCTTCCAACTTCTGAAATTTCATTATTTTGTGAAATATCCACAAATTTAGTGAAATAGTTACCATTCTCTTAAAATAATCAATTAATTAGGAGTTAGAATCTTCTGATTTGTAATAGTTGCATGGATGCGTGACTGTCTGACAGGTCTGAGCTTTTAAAGAGACAAGACATTGTCTACACTAAAAGAGGAAGTCAGCTCTCTACCTCAAAAGATGAGGGCAGCTAGGTGACACAATAGAGAGCATCCTGGGGCTGGAGTCAAAAAGACTCATCTTCCTAAATTCAAATATGGCCTCAGACACTTATTATCAATGTGACCCTGGAAAAATCATAACTCTGTTTGCCTCAGTTTCCTTATCTATAAAATCATCCAGAGAAAAAAATGGCAAATCACTTCAGAATGTCTGCCAAGAAAAGCCCCAGTAGGTCACAAAGAGTTGGACAAATTGAAAGAACTCAATAACCTCAACAAATCAGAAGGTAAAGAAAATATAGTGAAATGCCAATGAATAATAGCTCCTAAATTTGATGCAATTCACACCAGATACTGTAAAGATGGAACAATAAATTGTATGAGGCTGCTTCTCTGCAGAATAGAACAAGTCGCAAATGTCATGGATTTTCCTGGATATTGTATACACAGCCTGTGGTCTGCCATGGAGTACTACACTAATGTTTAACTTAGAACTCCTGCACTTCAGTCTATGATGAGGCATGGAAGCTGAAAAAGAACATTAGGGAATGTTCAAATATGTTATGTAATACATCACTTGTTAATTTTTGTGGTAAAGGATTTTATCATTTAGAATTTTTTCACCTGGAATTGGGCAAAGACACAATATGAATTCATTATCTGGAAACACAGAAAAGAATTCACCAACTGCTGATTTTGGATCATTTCTGCAATTTAATTTTAATCAAACTACAAGTATTCATTGAACACTTTTAGGTAAATAAAAACTTATGCTAGACACTGTATATAAGTCACTGCCCTCAAGAAGTTTACAGTCTAATTTGATGAGAAAATATTTGTACAGTTGACACAATTAGAGAACAATTAGCCAGCAACATGATAAAATGGAAACAAACAACTAGAATTCGGGAGTCCTAGCACTACACTCAACTTTGCAATAAACTAGCTATATGATAACTGTCATAGTCCAAAATAATCTGTTGTGTTAAAGGAAAGGGAGGTTGCTTCTCTGAGATTCATAATGCTTACCTGCAGCATACTTGAGAATACACACTTCTCCTTTTTCTGGAATCTTCTGTACCTGAAATCTTCCAAGATACTTCTATTCCCCATGTTCCTGAAGGAATAGAAAGACTTCTTGGGTCTAATGGGTTTTAATAGAAAGAATTAGGACCATATTCAAGCAAATCTGACTTCCCCATATCGGATATAACAGTCAGGGAGAGGTCAAGGAAGTAAGATGAGGATTACATTCTATACTTTAGCTTAAAAAGACCAAGGTCTCACACTGCATTTAGGGCCATCCCCAGTCATCCTGATCTCCATCTTGCCACTGGACTCAGATGGCTCTGAAGGCAAAAGTGAGGCAGGTGACCTTGCACAGCCCTCCCTCACTTAAATCCAATTCACTTAAACATCAAAGCATCACCTCCCTGATATCCTGGTCCTCTTTGAGAATTAAGTACAAACAACAACAACAGAATATGGGGAATGGACGTATGAAGAAAAATTACAGGTCTTAACGCCTTTGTACGAGTTAAAATGTGCCTTATAATATCTAATGATGTTATTATTCACTGATCTATCTGACTCCTTTAGAAAAACCACGTAAACTTCCAGAACTAGGGGTATGCTAGAGCCAGCTCATACACTAAATTTTCAACATGAACATTTATTTTTACCTCAGAAATTGGCAATAGTATTTGCCTGTATTGACTGTATTGTTTTATTGATTGTTTTTAAAGACTTAAAGAAGTAATGAAGAAAGCTTAATAACAAAGCTTAAGCTTAAAAGTAAGTCCTAGATACATTTCAAAAGAAAGGGGAAGTAGAATCACTGTCAAACATGTACCAGAGATCAAAACATACTATTTTCACTTTATTTTGCGTGTGTATATGTGTTTTCCTTTTGTTCAAATTCTTCTTTTACAATATAACTAATGTGGAATTATGTTTTACATGATTACACTTAATATAACCTAGATCAAATTGCTTACCATCTTGGGGAAAGATGAAGTAGTGAGAAATTTTGGAACACAAAATTTTACATGAAAAAATGAATGGTAAAATTATCTTTACATGTAATTGGAAGAAATAAAGTGCTATTTATAAGGAAAAATAAAAATAAATGTTTAAAATGTCTTTGCATGTCATTAGAAAAATAAACCAAAAAAATAAAATAAAATACTATTAATATTTTCCATCTCATCCCTGACTAGAATACCCTGTGATAGACACTTCACCTTTCATAAGTTTCCATTCCCTCATTTATGAAATAAACATGATGTATTAGCTGATTTTTTAGGTCCTTTACAGCTATTAAATATTGATTCGCTTGATCTTATATGTTAAATGTATAGTAAAAATACAATAGGAGTTTAAAGAAGGAAAAGAGTTATAAATTGAAGAACTTGAAGAAATAGAGGAGTCAGGGCTAACATTATCTCATGTGTATAAAGTTTAGATAGACAGAAGAGGAAGAGAAACAAAATTCATCCTACTATGAGGGAGTAACACTTGTTACCTTAAATAAGATCTCATTATTTCAATGACAACTTTCATTAAATGAAAATGTCAAACAAGGTTGAACCTTTGCTAGAAAATGTGAGACCTAAGATATAATTCACTCATATTAATGAAAAGCAAGGCAGGCTATGTCTAACTTACAAGCAGTGATAACTAATAATAAAACCAGATTTCATTTCAAATAAATGATGAGATAATTCTGGTTGTCACACTAAAAAAAAAAAAAAAAGTAAAAAATGCTTTAAGAAAGCTAGGTGATTCAGTAGATAGAGCTCTAGCCCTGGAGACAGGATAGTTTGAGTTCAAATATAGTTTTAGGCACTTACGAATTCTGTGATCCTGGGCAAGTATTTATTGAATTCATTAAGACCTCCAGGTCTCACACACTCTCATTCAGTATACTTTTAAAAAGGAAGAATCTGTTTCCTCCAGTCCCTATCCATGTCATACACTCCATTACAAACCAAAGCACTCAAATCAAAGTAAAGAAGAAGAATGAATGATCTGACCACATTTGGGGTTCATCCATCGAGTTCCTCAATAAGTTTTTCCAAAGTTTCAGTAAAATACAAAGTACATTCTTAAAGCCCCTTTCATTTTAAAACTGACGATTCTCGTAAGAGAAAATTTAATCCATGTGTTCATGATTCATTCAAGTACCAAAATGTTATTGTTTTGTAAAAGCCATTAATGTTCAAGAAGCTTTTTGACCCTTTGTAAAGATTTCCTCTCATAAAGGAGAAGCTGTGGATTTGTCCCATAAACCCAAGCATGGCCCCAAAAGTATGAAGTAATCCTTAACAGGGTTAACATAAGTTTTAAATGTGGGATAGAATATAAAATGAAGGAAGCTGACCTAAATAATCTCTAAGCCTATTCCAGCTCTATCATGTTATAATTCTAGAATTCCTTTCCTTTTACTCACAACTTACACACACACACACACACACACACACACACACAAACACACACACACACAAATACATGATGACCTGTAAGATATGTTGTATATCTTCAGTAGAACAAAATATTTACTCCTTTCCAATTTCATTCTTCAGGGTAGCATTTCCCAAAAACAAATGTATTTCAGACTAGTATATACCTAAATTCTCTATTAGAGCCACTCTGTGCTACTTACATTCAATCCAGTCCCTCAAGGGCTACATCAAGACCAAGTTGAAAAAATTCAGGAAAAAGAAGGGAACTATAAAAGTAGTAGCAATATTTAGAGAAAAGGAAAAGATAGTCTTTCAAATTAATAATTTTGAAGGAATAAGGACTCCTCATAGCCATCAATTGCCATGGACTGAAATTGGGAAGTACTGTTCTAGTGAGTAAATGATTTCTTATATTATTTTCAGCTGTACAATATATCCAGGGGACACAACACATATCTTGCCCAGTGACCTAGTTCATCTAGATCTCTAAAGATATGATCCTATAAACTCTCAAATTAACTGCTCTATTGAAATGACAATTCTGTACCACTCACTGAAGGCTTTTCATAGATGCATATAAATTATGTTTTACTTGTTTTCCAATATAGTCAGTTGAGTTAGCATTAGGACTTTCATTTATTTGTATCCCCAACATATATCCCCAACACAAAAGTGAACATTTATTGTTAATTATGATTTTAATAATACCTATCACAGGATATTGAACTTAATCTAGACATCTAAAATCTGCATATTGAATTAAATATAGTTGTATTACTACAACAGGAAAGCTTACTTGTCAGATACAGGGCTTCAATAAATAAAACTCTCCTATTCTCTGGAAAAAGAATAAAAAGTAAAGATCCCAACTATGACTAACATCATTACTTTGAGAAATGTAAAACAATTATTACAACAAAGAGGCCAGAATATCCCAGAAAACTATAATAGCAAGGAAACATTAGATCTCCTTGATAAGTGATACAACTAATAAGTTTAGTGTACAGGCTCAAATGAGAAGAGTTGCATTAAGTGAATGATATTACTAGTACTATCAATCACATTTAAAAAAATTATGGCAGGAAAAAAAAATAGAGCAGTGATGTCACACTCAAATAGAAAGAGGGTGCCTACACTGCCCATAAGAATCCCTATCAGCTACATATTGACCCAGAAAACCACATATTAACATTATGCAAATTTTATTCTATTTTTATTTATTTTGTTAAATATTTCTCAATTATATTTTAATCTGATTCATGAGAGAACTCAAGTTACTCTCTTACCCTCTCCACCTTTGACAGTTCTAGTGTAGTGATTAGGGTGCTGGACTGAGAATCAGTGATCTGTGTTCAAATCTTGCCTAAGATATTTACTAGTTGTGTTGCATTGAAGAAATTGTTTAACCTGTTTCAGACTCTGTTTCCTCTCTAAAATAAGGAATAATATTAACTCCTATTTCACAGGGTTGTAGTGAGAATCAGGTAGCATAATATTTATCAATGACTTTATAAACTTTAAATCATTAGAGAAATGTTATCAATGATGAGAAGGTGGGCAAAAAAAGAGGAAAAGGAGAAAGAGGAGGAAAAAGAGGAAAATCAGTGGTAGAGTGGTAGAGAAAATAAGCCTATAAAAAACTTTGTGTGAGTATGAGCTAATTCCAAACATCTCAGGAGCATTTTTAGATAAAACTGGAAGGATGGAAAAAATATGTACAAAATATAATAGATTTCCTAGAATTTACATAAAAAATCATTTTCATTATCATTGATTTGTCACTGGACCTCAACTACCCTGGGACTTTTTCATTCGACTTACAATTTTGAAATATTACATATGTGTTACCTTTCTCATTAGAATGTGAGTCCCTTGAGAATCAGGATGATCTTCTCTATTTGTATCCTCAGCATTTAGCATAATATTCTGAATATAATAAGATTTAATAATTTTTCTCTTTATTAATTGTCTCATTATATATTTTAAAGGTAATTGAGCTAACCTCTATTGCTCCTTATGGTTACTTTCTTATCTCTATAAAATCTTTGTGATCAATATAGATAGATAGATAGATAGATAGAAATATATGTATATGCATACATGCATGAATGCACACATGCATATATTTATATACACATATGCTATATGTGTGTGTATATATGTATTGTCTCTTTGATGATGAAAAGGGAAAAGACAGTCTTGCACAATTGTCTACAGAAAACCACATCTTCAGTCATTTAACAGACAAACACTGGTAGAGAAAACAAGAGCCCACCATTTTTATTATTTGTTGCAAAAAGGAATTTGACTCAATATAGTGCAAAGCAAGCTTCAAGGTGTTTTTTTAAATAAGATTTCTCCCATGAATATGTTAAAATCATACATGATTCCTTGCTAGGCACAACTACAGAGCTCATTGTGTTCAACAATCCTCTGACTATCAGCTGTAAGTGAAGCATAAAATTGGAATATGCTCGCCAAAGGTGTTGGTCACTGTCATGGGGCTGTCCTGCATAGAGACCAGATGGAAGAAGAATTCCCCACAGAGAGTGATATTTTCCAGATGTCCTCACTTTCAGATAACATGGTGCTACCATCAAGCTGGAAGAGCATAGTACATAAAGTCCTGGAATTCAATAGGGCCACTTCGTCCAAACCATAGCTATACAAAATAAATTGACCTAGCATTCACAGAGGAGAAACCATGAAAATGAAGAATTTATATTATTAAGAAAGATAATATAGTTAGACAGGAAGCTTGTTGAGCTAATCCATCAATATAAATATTGACAATAAGCTGAGTACAGAACTGACTGGGAGAAATAGAGGAGAATGGATTGAATAGGGAAAATTTGAAACTTCATGGTTCTAAATGTTGTATCCTGACATCTTAAAATAAAAATCTTTAACACCAGCATTCTTCTAGTGATATTATATATCTATGAACCATAAAAGTCACAATATCCAATGAATCAACTTTGTAGTTTCCATTGTGGATTTAAGTGAGTTGCATTATGTTATCAAGACAATTTGCAAGTAAGAAGTGACATAAAAACCTTCATAAAGAAAATGCCTGATTGAGAAAAAAAAATCTGCTTATGTAAAAACATAGAAGATCAGATGGACGGCTTAAATGCTGCTCTGGTACCTATGAGATCTTAAAAATACCAGAGGAAAATCTTTTAGCATGTTGGATGTATCTCCTTGGGAGAATTTATAGAAGAATATAGATAAGAATCATATAGAATGAAAAGGCATAAGTAGGTTGTCCTAGAAAAAGGAGTACCCATATTGATGATAATATGAATCTTCATCATGGTAAAAGTATAATTTTTTCTAAAGTTCTTTGATGGAAGACTCATTGTAAATCTAAAATAGTATTTATAGTTTAATATACTTTTGCTCTGGCACATCTACAATTAGCATTTGCCTTGAAATGACTGAGTAGATCTACATAAATAACCTAAGGGTTGATAGTAGAAAATGGTATAGAAATCTTTAGGCATGGGTAGAAACTAGTTGCCAAAACAGCATGGAAAGTAGAAGAATGGTGGAGCCATCACAGTGATATCAAAAAAAGATTTGAAGGGAAGGATTTGAGAACACTTACAAGCAGAGTGAGTTGGAAGTACCAGGATTTTATTCATGTATAGTTGTAGAACAAGTCTGGAATTTAAGGAAGAAGATTTGGAAATCAACAGAAAAGAAATTGAATCAATAAGAGTAGCTTATTAATATATTCAATGACTTCAACAATGTAAATGGAAAGAACCACAATATTTATACAATTCTCTTGCTGCACAAGAAAAAATCAGATCAAAAAAGAAAGTAAATGAGTAAGAAAACAAAATGCAAGCGAACAACAACAAAAAGAGTGAGAATGTTATGTTGTGAGCCACATTCAGTTCCCACAGTCCTCTCTCTGGGTGTAGATGACTCTTCATCACAAGGTCATTGGAACTGGCATCAGTCATCTCATTTCTGGAAAGAGTCACGTTCATCAGAATTAATTATCTTATAATATTATTGTTGCTGTGTACAGTGATGTCCTGGTTCTGCTCATTTCACTCAGCATCAATTCATGTAAGTCTCTCCAGGCCTCTGAAATCATCCTGCTGGTAATTTCTTACAGAATAGTAATATTCCATAACATTTATATACCATAACTTATTCATCCATTCTCCAATTGATGGGCATCCATTCAGTTTCCAGTTTTTTGACACTATAAAAAGGGCTATCACAAACATTTTTGCACATGTGGGTCCCTTTCCTTCCTTTAAAGGAATTACTATTGATGGCAGACAAGAAAAGCCAGACATTTGTCCTACTGAGGAAATTGAAGCTCCCCATTCATTTTGCCTCAAGATCAAGTTAAACATTTTCCTTTTAGAGAAATAGCTTTTTCCTACCTCTTTTTTTTTCTCTACCCTCTTTCTCTTTTGTCCATGAATTACCTGATGTTTTATCAGGATTGCATAAATCGTGCTCAGAAAGCAAGTTGTAGTGGCAAGGGCATCACATCTGGAGTAAAAAGGACCTTAGTTTGGATTCTGTCTGTAACACTTACTAGCTCGGTAAGCCTGGACAGGTCACAACCTCTCTGAGTCTTGATTTCTTCACCAATGAAATGGGGATAACAAGAATACCCACCTCTCAAGGTTATGATGATCAAATGGGAGAACATATGTTAAGATCTTTGCCAACTTTAAAGTGCTATGTCACTTTATACAACATTAGCTATTATTATTTTTAACATCATTAAAAATTACTTTTGACTTTACTGTCATGTTTCCATCTAGAATGAATTATTGACTGATTGATTATAAAGAACACAAAAGAACAGAAAACTTGAGCAAAACTAATAAATATATTAAAAAGTCTGACATTTCATTCCATATATACCTTTAATCCACAACTTTAATCCCTCACCTCTGCAAAGGACAGTGGAGATAGATAATGGGGGGGGGGGGAGGGAGAGGGAGGTGATAAGCTCTTTTTCATAGCTCCTCTTCAAGATCAAGGTTGGTCATTGTTATATCTCATTAATTTGTTTGCTTATTATGGTTCTTTCCATTTACATTGTTGAAGTCATTGGGTATATTAACAAGCTACTCTTATTGATTCAATTATCACCTCTTTTCTGTTGATTTCCAAATCTTCTTCCTTAAATTCCAGACTTGTTCTACAACTATACATGTATAACCCTGGTACTTCCAACTCACTCTGCTTGTAAGTGTTCTCAAACCCTTCCTTTCAAATCTTTTTTTGATGTCACTGTTTCTCTTGATGGCTCCACCATTCTTCTAGTTTCTATGCTATTTTGGCAACTAGCTTCTACCCATGCCTAAAGATTTCTATACCATTTTCTACCATCAACCCTTAGGTTATTTATGTAGATCTACTCAGTCATTTCAAGGCAAATGCTAATTGTAGATGTGCCAGAGCAAAAGTATATTAAACTATAAATACTATTTTAGATTTACAATGAGTCTTTCATCAAAGAACTTTAGAAAAATTATACTTTTACCATGATAAAGATTCATATTATCATCAATATGGGTACTCCTTTTTCTAGGACAACCTACTCATATTTCTACAATCCTCTCTCTGACTGTAGATGGCTCTCTTCATCACAAGATCATTGGAACTAGCTTGAATCATTATGCTATTGAAAAGAGCCACATCCATCAGAATTGATCATCATATAATCTTGCTGTTGCCATGTACAATGTTCTCTTGGTTCTGCTCATTTCACTTAGCATCAATTCATATAAGTCTCTTCAGGCTTTTCTGAAATCATCCTGCTGATCATTTCTTATGGAACAATAATATTCCATAACATTCATCTACCACAAAATGTTTAGCCATTTCCCAACTGATGGGAATCTATTCAGTTTCCAGTTTGTTGGCACTACAAAAAGGCTTCTTCCAATATTTTTGCACATGTGAGTCCTTTTCCCTTTTTTATGATCTCTTTACATCAGTTAGTGAATGTAATAAGACTTGAACCAATAATATCAATAGCTAACATTTGTATATTTGTTTTTTCAAAGTACTGTGCATTCTTACAACAATTACATGAATTAGATAATATAGGTTTTTAATTTATGATGAGAAAACTCATATTTAAGAAGTTAATTGGACCATATTTGACATAGAGAGTGTCAAAGGCAGGTTTCAAATTGATCTTTCCAAGGTCAGCACACATTTCCTTAGGCCATCCACCTAAAAAAAGTCAGGGCTCTCTATATAAAAGGGATCATTAAGAATTTTCATTCATAACATTCCATTTCCTAACTCTATGCCTTTACAAAGGTTACTTCCCAAACCAGGAATGCATTTTTTCATCTATACCTCAGAATTCCTAATATTCTTCAAAGTTAATTCCATCTATCTGAAGCCTTTCCTGATACTTTCAGCTGCCAGTGCTTCCTCTTCCCCTGCAAATACTTCAAATTGTGTATATATTCTATTTAAATATGTTTTCTCCCCTAATAGATAATAGATAATAAGCTCTCTGAGGGAAGGGACTGTTTAACTATTTTATCTTCACATTTAATCATTTAATTTCTGTTTGCCTCAGTTTCCTCAGTTTTAAAAAATTGATAATAATTGCACCTAACTCCCAAGATAGTTGTAAGGATCAAATGAGATAATAATTGCAAAGTGCTTAGCACAGGGTCTAGTACAGAATAGGTGCCATAAAAATGATGACTATTATTTTTTCTTTGTTTCTAGCACAGTACCTGTCACAAAATAGGAACTTAATAAGTTTTTTGTTAACTAATTGATTAGCAGAGCTATACTACATTTGAATTCTATGCACCTATGTTTGCCTATTGTGTAAGCAAGTTATATTTTGTTATCTTCTTTGCTTAACATAAAATAGTTTCTGTTGTATTCAAGGCAAACAAAATGGCCAGAAAAGTATGTTATTAGTATAATGACTTAGGATGAGGAGATGGAGAAGAAAAAATGCAATGACCATTACCAGAAGTAGAGTGAAAAAAGAACAGCGCTTTCACTAGGGTGAAGTGACCAAAGCTTTATCCCAAGAAGCTGAGCAACTTCAACCCTCAGAACAAATGAAAATAGCACTGTTCAGTGAGAATAAGGATTTAAAACCAGAAGTTTCCAGAAAGCTTCTTCCTTCCCACTCTTAGCCATTCACCCACAAGTTGTGACAGATGTATCTTAAATGAACTCCACCCTAACCCATCTTGTACTCATATCCCTCCAAAAGCTGCCCTGGGGTTTCTGCATCTGGCAATAGTGCTCCTAAGGTCTCTATCTCTCCCTCCTCCATGAGGTATTGTCATGCCAGGAAGCTTTGTGTCCCAAAGTCTGAAGCATCCCTCTGAGACCTTCCTCTGTCCCTCAACTCCTCTGTGCTTTCTCTGAATACTAAAATTGTTAGCTTCAGTTCAGAATCAGAGACTCCAAGATCTTGCTGGTGGTAGCAAAGTAGGAAACTATCAACCATTCAGTAGTTTTGCTGCCCACCACACAAAATGAACTGAATTCAGACTTTTCCAGGTCCTATTGTGGGACATTTCCCCCTTTTTTTTCTCTCTAGCCTACCCGAGGGCTAACAGCTTGCACAAACTTACAATCCCCACCTTGCCAACTACAAGACTTCTTTCCTGGGCAACAATAATCCACATTCCTTATTTATGGCCATTTTACAACAAATAGTGTGGACCTCAGGGCAGCTGCAAATGCAGGCTCAGCTGTAGATTTTTATTAAAATCTGGCAGTAGCTTTCCATTCCATCTGATTTTACTCTTTCTTCACTTTCCCACCCTTTCCCCCTTGACTTCTCTCTTAATTTTTTTGGAGCTAGACATTTACATGTCAACTTACCCTAAAAATTGGTGCCGATGTGTTAGAGCATTAGAGTCTAACAGTGGCCCTAGAGATGTCTCATAGATATGTGTGAGAGAAGAGGTTGCCCAAGTTCACTCTGCCAGCACTAATTATTCCATAATAACAGTTCATCTCCAGAGAGGGGTTGTGATGTTTGGGGGCTTGACTCAGTCACAACCAGAAACTCCTCCTGTGAACACTCCAACACCAGGTCAAAATCATTTTTCTATCCTTCGCTAGAAGGTGGTACAGATTTTCTGACTCAATAACAAAGTATTTGTAGAAATAATCATTGTTCTTTAATATTGAGGAAATCTTTGTATTTATTCTCAACCTATGGAAAGGATAATTAAATGGAAATGGAGAGGTACATGCGAACTAAGATACAGCACCATCAATGGGTGATTTTCTTTTGGTGTACCAGATACATAAGGAGCACAAATGTGCATCAAACATGGTATGAGATGCTGTGGGAAATAGGCAGAAAGTTGCAACCCAAGCTCTCCCTCAAGAAATTTGCATTCTGACTGGGAATATCAATTGTATAAACATCCAATAAGAACAGAGAATTTGAAGGTTGGGAGGAACCATAGAAATCTTCTATTCCAACCTCCTGACCTGTTGCAGAAATCCTAAATACAACCTTCCTAACATATGATCATCCACTCTCTACTTGAACACTTCTTCTACTTAGAGGAAACATATTTCCTTTGGCATCCTAGTCCATTATTGGAAAACTATAGTCACCTCTTCTTAACCGCACACACACACACACACACACACACACACACACACACACAAGCTGTTTAATTTGTATACTTAGTATACTTATAATTTGTACTTATATATGTGCATGGTTTTTTTTCTTTCTTTTTTTTTTTTTTTTGTCTTTTTGTGCCTAGTTTGCTTAGCACATAGTAAATGCCTAATAAATGCTTTTTAACTGATTCAGTGGAAAGCTCATTCTTTCAAATATTGATCCTAGTCCTATTCTCCAAAGCCAAGTAGGAAAGAAAAAAAAAATCCTATTGTATTATAAGAGCCCCTCAAATGTCTATAAGAATCTCTTAAGTCTTTTTTTTTTTAATTGTTCTCTTCTTTTGAGGCAGCTAGATGACCCAATGGATAAAACTCTGGACCTGGATTCAGGAAGATCATAGTTCTTCCTGACTGTGTGACCCTGGCCAAATCATTTAAATTCTGCTTGCCTTAGTGTCTACATCTATAAAATAAAAATGATAGGCATTTGATAAATACTCATTTTCTTCCATTAGGCTATGAAACAACAGAAAACAGAAGTATATGATAATGCAGTAAAAACAAGGTGTAAGTATCAAAGCAAGGCATATTTAGGCAGCATTTGACACTTTCCTGATTGCTATGAAGTGAATACTTGAGTTGGGAGATTTTTGAGGCATCAAGATTATTCAAAGGGATTTCTTCTTCAGAATAGTTTCAATGAGGGTTTCAGGGGAACAAGTTTAAGATATAGATAGATGGATAGATAGATAGATAGATAGATGGATGGATAGATGTACATTTACACATGTACAGATGTAGGTATTATTTATGTTTCTTGTTTCAGTCATTTCAGTTGTGTCCTATTTTTCATGAGCCATTTAGGGTTTTTGTGGCAAAGATATTGGAATGGTTTGTCATTTCCTTTTCCAGCTTATTTAACAAATGAGGAAACTGAGACAAATGGGGTTAAATGACTTGCCTAGGATCTCACAACTAGTGTCTGAAACCAATTTTGAATTCAGGAAGATGAATCTTCCTGACGTAAGACCTGGTACCATGTCCATTGAATCACCTAACTATCCTTTTCATATAGTACATTATTTGATCTTATTCTTATAACAATTCCAGGAAGTAAGGAGGGAGAGTAGTATTCTTCCTATTTATAGATGAAAAAGTGTAGACTGAAAGATACTCAATGACTTGCCCATGGTCACACAGATACCAAGTATCTGAGGCTAAATTTGAACTCAGATCTTTTTGACTCCAAGTATAGTATTCTGTCTAACTAGATAGAGCAGCCACCAAGCTGCCTTAACACATACATAGACCTACCTATAATACCTGCTATATATGTGCAATGTATAAACTACATGCATATATAGATATATTCAAATAGGTATGCATATATATATATATATATACTGCTATATTATGTGTAGGTGCATATAATGCATGCTCTAATGCCATAAATTATATAATATAATAAATAAAATAAATTTTATACTTGCTCTACTATATGTATACATATATTATCATATGTATGCATATGTCTATATAATTTTGAAAATTTTCTAATAATAATACTCTCTTGAAACTATATAACCATGCTGCACAAATCACTTAAGCTTTCTTAGACTCAGTTTCCTCTTCTATAAAATAGAGATAATAATAGTATTTATCTCATTATACTATTGTAAAGTTCAAATTAGATAATTTATATAAAGCACTTTATAAACCTTAAGGGACTATAAAATTATTATCGTGGTGGTTATTAATTACTATTATCATAATCATAAGCTACAGATCTCAAACTAGAGCTCCTTCACCTTATTTACTGATTAATCTTTTGAGATTCCCCCAAACTTTCCAGGAGCCTACAACTTTAATGAGCTTACTTAAAATGTGTACTACATGTGATGGCCATATTTTATGAAATCTTATAGGTCTGCCTAAGAACCTGAGGGGGAAAGAGATACTAAAGAAGGGAAAGGGACCTGTATGTGCCAAAATGTTTGTGGCAGCCCTGTTTGTAGTGGCTAGAAACTGGAAAATGAATGGATGCCCATCAGTTGGAGAATGGTTGAGTAAATTGTGGTATATTAATGTTATGGAATATTACTGTTTTGTAAGGAATGACCAGCAGGATGAATACAGAGAGGACTGGCAAGACTTACATGAACTGATGCTAAGTGAAATGAGCAGAACCAGGAGATCATTATATATATATCACAACAGTGATACTGTTTGAGGATATATTCTGATGGAAGTGGATCTCTTTGATAAAGAGAGCTAATTCAGTTTCAATTGATCAAGGATGGACAGAAGCAGCTACACCCAAAGAAAGAACACTGGGAAATAAATATAAACTGCTTGCATTTCTGTTTTTCTTCCTCCATTATTTATACCTTCTGAATCCAATTCTCCCTGTGCAACAAGAAAACTGTTCGATTCTGCACACATATTTTGTATCTAGGATATAACTGTGACATATTTAACTTGTAAAGGACTGCTTGCCATCTGAGGGAGGGGGTGGAGGGAAGGAGGGAGGGGAAAAATCGGAACAGAAGTGAGTTCAAGGGATAATACTGTAAAAAATTACCCTGGCATGGGTTCTGTCAATAAAAAGTTATTTAAAAAAAAAAGAAAGAAAGAACCTGAGGGAGTAGGATGAACATAATACTTACAACCTAAACATCCAAGCCAAAAGATTATAGACAAGTTAGGATGATCCCACTGGTTCCACTAACTCAACAAGGGATAATTATGGAAAGTTGTATGAAATTTCAAATCCTACTATCATAGAATTATAGAGCTAAAAGAGACCTTAGAGATCATATTGTTCAATTTCTTCAATTTATAGATGAGGAACACAGAGATGAAATTTGCGAGACTAGAAAGTAAGAGTCATGATATCAGTATCAATTTTTTGTCTCCTAACCTTGCAGAGATTTTTTTCTACTTCAAGCCCATGAGACAAAGGCAGCAATAAACCCAGAAAGTTAGAAAGGGATCCATGATTGTACCTAGATGAGCTCCACAGATAATGGTCATTTTTTTTTCAATAGTAAAGGGAATTAAAGTTTGTCCATTGGAGTGAGCTGGGGGTGGAAATAAAGTAGAAGGAGTTTATACAATCAAATACTGCATTAAAACGGGGGGGGGGGGGGGGGGAAGGGGAGGAGGGAAGAAAGGGAGGGGTGTCAATTTCCCGGTCTAATGTACTAAAAGGACATAGCCAGCTCAACCTAAACTACCTAAACAATAGAAAGAATTTATTGCATAAAAATGCTGGGGAAATAATGTTTTCTAAGGGAAATTATTTATAACTGCATAAAAGCTATCTTTCTATAGTTGTTTGAGCATAATCATGCTTCTATTCAAATGAATAGACTAAATGACTTGCAGAGGTCTTTTTAGTTCTAGGGTCCAATGAAATTATAACAAAATCTATGTATATTTTTAAAATTATGTCCAGCCAAATAAGGGTTATTGAAACAGCTAGGTATTATAAGTGTAGTGAAAACCCTGAGGTCTCAAGGTAGGAAGACCTAAATTAAAACCCAGCATCAGACATTTATTAGCTGTGTGACTCTGGACAAATCAAACCTCTGCTTACATTATTTCCTCTTCTGAAGAATGGAGAGAATAAGGTGTCCTATCTCCTAATAGTATTGTGAGAATTAAATGAAATGATATTTGTAAACATGTTTAGCACAGTATCTGTCACATAGTGAGTACTTAGTAAATACTTACTTCTTTCCTTATAAGTATCAAATGATATCACATAGGAAATATTAGGTATGTATAAAGCATTATTATTATTATCTGGGCTAAGGAAATTAGCCTGTAGAACTGAAATGGAGACAAAAGAGAAGAAAGGACTGGGGTCCTGCCAGTGGTATGCTAATAAAACAAAAAAGGAGGTGAATTACTTTCATTTCCTTGCATGAAGTGCAGAGTGAAAGCAGCTCAGAAATGTGATGGATTTCCTGTAATCCCAGATACTCCAGCTGCCCAAGTTGTCAACACCTGTATACTTCACATGATTTTATCAATAGAGCATCCAGGCACAGTCAAGAAATTTTTTTCAGAATTATTCCTAACCATACAACAGACTGAAACTTTTATAGAACTATGCCTAACAACACAACAAACTGGAGAAAAAAGAAACAAATACTCAAGTTTATAAAATCACCAAAGTCCTAGGAGTCACATGATTAATACCTTAGCAAATACCTCACACTTAATCATTCTTCACAGTTGATGAAGCCTGCTTCTGGCCCTTTTTTGTTTGGTCCTTTTTCTTCTTTAAATCTAGCTACTCAGCAGCTTTACTCATTGAAAATCTTATGTACAATGGACAAGATTCATCCACTTGCAGCTCCCTCACTCCGACCTTAAAAAAATTTTTTTTTAATTAGAGCAGATCTCTGAAACTGCAAAAATGAAATTGCTCCTGTGAATCACTCAAGAGTCATCCAAATGGAGACTTCCTCATCCCATTCCAGTAAATGTTATTTCAGATCATTATTTTCTTGGCTGCCTAGAAATCACGGGAATGATTTGATACTGGCAAAAAAAAGTCCTTTGGGTAATAACTTTCCCCTGTCCATTAGAAAGAATTCTTAAAGAAAAAGAATCTTTTTTTCTTAATAATCTACTTTGTCATTAAAATTATTTTTTTCTTTTTGCGGAAGTAGATAAACTAGTTGGTGGAGGGATAAAGGTAGAGTTCCTTTTCTACCCCAATGAATCTGATGCATATTTCCTTTCAGATATTCAGATGGCTGGGATTTGATTTCACTTTATCCATACTTCCATTTGCATTATTCACAACCTCAAATTTCTTAGGGAAGCACAATAGATAACGAAGATATTTAAAATGCTTAAGAATGTTGAAATGAATTCTGTAGTTCAGCCATAAACCTTAGCATACTAGCAGTTTTACATTTGGTGTCAAAAGAAATCTGTTCAAATCCTACCTCCTTCAGTTACTACTACTATAAAATACTTTTGTACATATTAAAGAGTTACATAAATTTGAATTTGTATAGAGCCTTACTCTCCTGATTCTGTTTTCTCATGTGTAAAATGAGGAAGATAGACAAGATAATCTCTAAGATCCTCCAGATCTAAATCTTGTGTTCCTATGCTCATGTTCCCCTCTCCCCCACAAAAAAAAAAAAAAATCAGTATCATAGAATGGGAATATAAGCAGCAAACTTAAGATGTGGTTGATTCTGCATCCTTCCACATTCTTTCTTTTGAAAAAGATTTTCATTTGAATCTGTATTCCTGGGAGATTTCAATATACATTTGCTATAACCACAATTACATCACCAGACATTCATCAAGTGCCAAACCATGAGTCCACGGGTGTGCCAAAACTAAGAGGAAAGCTTAGGTTGTCACCAGCATATGTGGGTGAGATCAATGCAAATTTTGCTGATCTAATAAAAAAAAAAAGCCTTAAGCTAATCATTTTTTAAAGCAATTTAAGAGGTAGGATGAACATCAATAGAATATTCAAATTGGTAATAAAGCCTCCTGCCTTATCTATCCCAAGATGTATGTCAGGGAATTTAACAGAAATGGATTTCAACAGCCAAAAGGATAGTTCTGAGATACTGAGTGCTATGCTTTAATAATGTTGGTCAATAAGTTGAAGAATCCTTATCTTGTTGGTATGGAACTAATTCAACATAATGGGGTTGATTATGAAGCAATAATCCTTGTCTAAAAAATCAATCCAAAGAAACAAGAAAGGAAACTGTATTTCAAGAGTACCAAGAAAAATTGATCTAAAATTATTTAGCAAGTAATTACTCATGAGAGCAAAAATACATGGCGACCAGAGAATAGTCTGTATCTCTAGCACTTAATACAGTGTCTGGCACCTAGTCTGAATTAATAAATATTTATTGACTTAATAAATACTTATTAAATATTTATTGACTGAGAGACATGAGATCAGGATTGATGGGTGGTTGTTTTGAGGATATTTCAAAGAGAGGAGGGGGCTGGTGTCTCTACACTCAGAGCAGCAACACCAAGGTCAGCATTAGTCAAGAGCAGTAACAAATGAAATTTCCTTTATCAAAACTAAGTCTGAAGTTAAGACCACAAGATGTAGCTCTAAAGAAATATGATTCTATACATCTGTGTTTGTTAATTTATTTTAACATGATAATGAAGGAATGAGAGAAAAAACAACAGCAATAACTGGTAGTCCTTACCTATCTTCTTTGCCTTACTTTATTAGGATGCAACTGGCATTAGACTTTTTAATTATGTTGAAGACTGCATTTGAAGGATCTAACTTATTTTTCTTCAACACCTGTGACTGATTCTAACCTTATTTCCTAGTATCCCTTTGGGTTTATTTTGTTTTATTTTTAATTTACATAATAAAACAACCAATTCCATAATATAATACATTAAAAAAATGACATGGTATATGAAGGTAAAGGAATATTACAATTCTATAAAAATGATGAATAAGCTGATTTTAGAAAGGCCTAAAAAGATTTACATGAACTGATACTGAGCAAAACAAGCAGAACCAGGAATACATTGTAAACAATAACAGTAAGAATGTAAAATGATCAACTATGAAAGACTTGTTTCTTCACAGAGGTTCAGTGATTCAAAGCAATCCCAATAGACTTTGGAAAGAAAATATCATCTGCATCCAGAAAAAGAACTAAAAAGAACTAATATAAATCAACACATGCTATATTTACTTTTTTTTTTCTGTTTTTTTAATCTCTCCCATGGTTTTTCCCTTTTTGCTCTGATTTTTCTCTCCAGCATGATTCATAACGAAATGTGTATTAAAAATAAATTTTAAAAAGGAAAAAAAAAAGATGATAGTACATGAAATTGTAAATCTACTGTGCACAACTTGCTATTCCTTTCAAATACACAACAAAATTATGTAAATTATTTCTTTTATTCTTCCCTCCCACACCTTAGAGATGTCTACCATTATTTACAAATAGGAGATAGATAGATAAAATTATTCTATACATACTTCAGTTTATCAGTCCTTTCTCCAGAGGTAGAGAGCATCTTTTTTCGCATTACGTTATAGCTAACTTACATATTTATAATAGACAAAATAACTTATTTGCCTAAAGTCATTCTTAAAACAATATTGCTGTTAATGTATACAATGTTCTGTGTTCTATTCATTTCATTTCATTATTATGTCTTTCCATGTTTTTCTAAGATTACTGAGTTAATCATTTCTTATGCCATATTCTATCACAATCACATACCACTTGTTTGACTTATCCCCAATAATAGGCTTCTCTGCAATTTCTAGTTTCTGGAAATTGGAATTTGACAGCTTTCACAAAAAAAACTGACACAAACATTTTAAAACACAGAGGGTTTTTTTTTTTCCTTTTCTCCCTAATCATCTTTGGAAATAGACCCAGTAGTGGCATTGTTGGGTCAAAGGCTATAGATAGTTTAATAAATCTTTGGGCATAATTTCATATTGTTCTCCAAAATGGTTGAATCATTTTACAATTAATGACATAATCGCACAAGTTCTTGAGGAGTTCTGGGAGTCACAGAGGATTAAAGGGATCCTTCCTACATTAAACTGGAATCTGAATCCTAAACCTGTTGTTTTTGCTCTCTAACTCAGACTATAATCATGAGCTAATTCATACCTCTGATTCCAGAGTCATTCCAAGATTATTATGAACATAGGTCATTTAAAAAAAAAAAAAAAGCTTTCTCATCAGAGAGCAACCTAACATAGTAAAGAGAGTTACATGCATGTACCTATATAATGTAATATAATGTAAAGTAATGTAATATAATTTTCTATTTAGGTGTAATTGTTCTCTTTCTGGTAAAATTTCAGTTCTTCAATGTGAGAAACTGTTCCATTTTTGTTTTTGTCTCCCTTACAAGGTCATCTGATCTAACATGGATTTCACATGGGGAAACTAAGGCCTAGCAAGGTGGAGTGATTAAAGATCATAGGATCATAGATGGAGATTTGAAATGTAGTCACAAAGATGGAAGGAACAGCAAAGACCATCTAGCCCAATCCCCTCATGATATAGATGAGAAAATTGAGAACCAAAGAGGTTTAATATCTTGCCCATGATGATATAAGTTGTGAAAAAAAAACAAACAGAATTTGAATTCTGATTTATTGAAATCAAATTTACACTCTTTCCACTGAACCACACTGCCTCTCTTCTGAAATGCTGATTTGGCCAAACTCACCTGGAAAAGAAAATGGATAGTATGAAAGGAATAAGCATCAATATTTATATTTATATAATTTATATATTTATCTAGGTCCTGTATTAAGCTCTTTATAGCATCTTATTTGATTCTTGTAACAACCCTTCAATGTAAGTAATAGTATTGCTTCTATTTTATTCATGGGAAGACTAAAACAGAGGTTAAATGACTTGTTCAGAGTCATACAGCTAGTAAGTGTCCAAGACCAGATTTTAATTCAGGTCTTCCTGACTAACCCAAAGCACTATCCCTTGTATCACTTAGCTACCCTGGGATACTACCAAGAGTGGTAGTGGGCTACATGTTTATGAACTGAATCTCTTTTAAATATTTGAATTTATAAAATTATCTATTCTTCTATTTAAATCTGAAAAAAAAAAAAAAAAGCCTGAGTTTTTACTGATTCACAAGGCCAAATCAATCCATTAACTTTACTACTAGGAAAACATAATAAATTGGTTATCAGTCAAAACAGCTCATCTTATCTCAGGGATATGAGGAAATAACAAATAAGTTCCCCTAATACATTAATTTTCAGAATTTTGTTTGATTTTTGCAAAGATATGGGAAGGTTAAAATTCAGAGGACTTCACTGAGTTATAACAGTCATTCAATCATCCATTTAATAAACATTCATTAAATGCCAAATATATGCCAGGCACTATGCTAAGACAATTCTTGCCTTCAAGGAGCTTATACCTGAATGGGGGTAGACAACATATAAATGAATATATGCAAAACAAGTTATATATAGGATTTAAAATGAAATAATTAACAGAAGGAAAATAATAGAGTAGGGGTTAAATAAGGCTTCTTGTGGGAGGCAGAATTTTTATGGTATTTAATGGAAGCCAGAGAGGGCTGTAGTTGGGGCCAAAAAGAGAGTGCTTCAAGCATGGAAACAGGCAGAGATAATACTCAGAATCCAAAGATGGAATATCTTGCCTATGGAACAAACTAGAGGTCAGTATCACTGGTTTGAAGAGTATGTGTTGGGAAGTAAGGTGTAATAAGTCTGGAAAGGAATGTGGGGAAGGAGGTTATGGACTTTGAATGTCAAACAGAGAATTTTGCTATTGTTCCTGGAAGTAATAAGCCACTGGAGTTTTCTGAGAAAGGGGTTGACATTATTGGACCTGCATTTTTAGAAAATCACTTTAATGACTGAATAGAGGATGGATTGAAGTGGGAAGAAATTTGAGGCAGGCAGACCCACCAGAATGCTACTATAATGATCAAAGAATAAGGTAATGAGGACCTGCACCTACGGTGGTGTTAGAAGAGAAGAAGGAGTATAATTAGAAGATGTGAAATCAAAAATTAGATATGAAGAGTGAGGAGTCCAAGACAACTCCTAGATTGGAAGCTTGTGAGACTGGTAGGATGTTGTTGCCCTCTACAGTAACAGGGAAGGAGGAGTGGTCAGGGAGAAAGATAAAGAGTTCTATTTTGGACATACTGAGTTTAAGATGTCTACTGACATCTAATTTGAGATACCTGAAAGATACTTGGAGATGTGAGAATGGATGTTGAAGCAGGAAAAGTAGATTTGAGAGTCATCAACATAGAGAAAGTAATTCAATTCATATGTGGAACCAAGAGTGTTCAAGAAATCCCTATTATATGGAAAGTATTCTGCAAAAAATATTTGCAGAATCTTAAAAGGCACATGATGATCTTTCCACTCAAGGAATTTGTATTCTCATAGGGCATTTACAGGTTTCTTCTACTTCCATATCATTACTTATACTGTCAAAAGAAAACTATTTTTCTTCCTCTAGGCTAAAGCAGAGTCCAGGCCCCATGATGGGGTAAGGTTAAATTTCAGCTAATCAGAGAATGACATCAGTCACATCTCCTCAGTAAAAACCAATCATGGAGATTATCTCCAATCCAATCTGCTCTAATACTGCAGCATTCTTCCACACAGTCCTCTGACTTTTAAGCAAGTTCCCAAGCCACCCTATTCTGAGATATCCCTCTCAGGATGTTTATAACTTAACTGATATCTAAAACCCATTAGAGCAACTAAACAATTACCACTGAAAAAATTACTGCCAGCTCCATCTCCCAGAACATTTGCCTTCATCCCCAGGATCACCTTGTAGCTTCAGCAGGTGTTCTTCAAAGGGTAAGTGTGCCCCAGGGCCTTGATCTGTGAATAACATCCCCACCCACCTTTTTTTTTTTTTTTTTTTTTTTTTTTTTTTTGCTTTAGGTGGTACAGGGAGATAAATAGGCTCGGTGAATTCAGATTTATAGCTCAGATTACATTACTTTATTTTCCCCCTAAACCTGCCTCTCTTCTAAATGTTTCTATTTTTGCCAAGGCCACCACCATCACCTTCCAATGATCTACTTTATTTTTTTTTATTTTTAAATTCAATTTTATTTTATTTTCATCTCCAAATTCTGTTCCTCATATATCCTCCTCACCTTCCTCCCAAATGAAAAAGTTAGAAATATGAAATCTGCTTTGATCATGTAGTCAAGAAAAATAAATTCACACATTAGTCATCTCCAAAAAGAAAAATCCTCAATCTACAATTTGAATCTATATTTCTCTATCTACAAGTGAATAGCTATTTCTTCAAGATTCCTCTGGAATTGTAGTTATATTGATCAGAATTTTTTCCCATTTCAAAGCTGTGAGTTTTTACAGTCAATTCTTGTAATCAATAAATGTCTATTAAGCATCAGTTACTATATGTTTATCACTATTCTAAGTGCTGAGAATACAAAGGGAAACAAAAGACAATCCCTTTCTTCAAAGATGGGGGAAACAACATGCAAACAAATATATTAGAAGTAAACTTATATAAGAGGGGGAAAAGAAAATGATTATTAGAAGAGTGGTAATAGCAATTGGGAAGAAGTGTTGGAAAAGACTTCCTATAGAAGGGAGGATTTTAATTGGGATTTAAAGGAAGTGAGGGAAGGCAGTAATTGGGGCAGAGAAGAGAAAGTGTTCTAGACATGAGGGACAGAGACTAGCAATGGAATGTCTTGTTTATGGAACAGCCTGGAGGCTAGTATTTTTGGACTGAAGAGTATGTGTTGAGCTGAGATTGAAATCACTAAGTGTAATATAAGGAGAGAAGAGAAAAAAGTCCAGAATAAAACACTAAGGGCTTATCTATGGTTAGAGGGCATGATTGGAAAGATGATACAGAAAAGGAGATAGAAGAAAAGTGATCAGATAGATGGGAGGAGTACCAAGAAGTGTAATATCTTGAAAATCTACAGAAAAAAACAGTATCAAGGAGAAAGTGATTAACAGTGTCAAAGATGCCAAGAGATCAAGCTGAATGAAGCCAATAGATCATTAGTAACTTTGAGAGAACCATTTCCATTAAATAATAAAGTTGGAAACTAAGTTGTAAAAGTTAAAGAAAAGAGTGGGAGGAGAAAAAGTATGTGTATCACTTTGTAGACAACTTTTTTAAAGAGTTTAACTACCAAGAGCAGAAGAAATATAGGATGATAATGGGAATAGAAGGATTAAGCAACACTTATTTTCAGTAAAGGGGAGACATAGCATGCTATTTTCAGCACTAGGAAATAAGCCAATAGACCTGGTGAAATTGAAAATAAATGAAAGGGGAACAGTCTGTTGAAAGAGATGGGATAAAATGGGATTTCTTGAACAAGTAGAGAGATTGGCATAGGTAAGAAGTGAAGTCACTTTATCCTGTAAGTCAAGGGTGAAAGAGAGACAGAAAGAGAAAAGCATTTGAGATTTATGAAATAAGGAAGAGAGAATGGGGAATTCATGGTGAATGGTCTCAATTTTTTTCTATAAAATATGAGGCAAAATTCTCAGCTGAGGAGAGAGCGTATTAAGTTTGAGGAGAGATGAAGAGGTTTAGAAGTGCCTCTGTGGAAAATAGAATAATGAATTGATAAGGGATAATAGGATGCATAGCAGCAGTGAGAGTCCGCTTGAAGTTTCATAATATAAATTTGAAGTGGGCCTAGTTAGAATGGTTGCATAGTTTTCTCCATCTACATTCAATAGCAGCTGTGTAAGCAAAGGCAAGAAATGGTGGGGGTGAACTAAGGCTGAGTCTTGACAATTGTCAGTGTGAAGAGGCAAGATAGGAATTAAGAGAGGAGGGCAGTATAGAGTAGAATTGGTTCACAAAGGGGTCAAAGATCAATGGAAGTAAATAGTTTGAGGAACTGAGTAGTTAAAGTATTTGTAATTATTCAGTCATATTTCACATGTGGCCCCATTTGGGATTTTCTGGACAAAGATATTGATTTCCTATTTGCTTCTTCATCTCATTTGGCAGATGAGGAAACTGAGGCAAACACAATTAAGTGACTTACTCAGGGTCACATAGTTAATAAGTGTCTAAGACAGATTTGAACTCAGATCTTTCTGACTCCAGGCTTAGACACTCTATCTTCTGGGCCAATTGGTTGCCTCTAAAATAATTGAGGAAGAGTCAATGGATATATTGAAATCCCTTTATGAAGAGAAGTCAAAGAGGAGATAAAAATTTGGAGATAGGAATTGAACCTATTGAGAAAGGAAGAAGAGTGAACTTGGGGTCTATAAACATCATCTACCAGGGTTTTAATTGGGTGAAAGATATGTATAACATGAACCTCAAAGGAAGAGAGTAATGGGTAAAAAGGTAGGACCTAGTCATAATGGAGAGAAAGGCATATTCCAACTACCCTTCCTTCAACCAATAAAATGGGAAGAATGAAGAAATATATAAGCAGTTCTGGAAAAGGTACCCAGGGAGGAGAAAGCCAGGTTTCATTAAGAACTGGAAGATGGGAAATGGTTGAACAAGTTGTGGTATGTAAATATAATGCAATACTATTATGCTATAATAAATTATGATAGATTTCAGAAAAGCCTTGAAAGACATATGAACTGATGCTGAATGATGTGAGCAAAACCAGAATATTGTATACAGTAAGAGCATCATTGTATAATGATCAACTTTGATATACTTTGCTTTTCTCAGCATTACAATGATCCAATACAATTCCAAAGGACTTGTGATGGAAACTACCATCCACATCCAGAGAAAGAACTATGAAGTCTGAATACAAATTGAAGCATACTCTTTTTATTTGTTGTTGTTTTCTTCCTCATGATTTTTTTTCCTTTTGTTCTTCTTTCACACCATGACTAATGTGAAAATATATTTAATATGATCATACATGAATAACCTAAAAAAATACTAGAAAATGAAAAAAATAGGAGAGGAATAGATATAAAGTGAAAGGAAGTTGGTTGCCAATGGAACAGGTATTACAGAGAACATTAGAATAATTAGACGGCATTAGCTTGAAACTTTCTGGGTGAGAGGGTTGAGGGGGGTTGGAATGAGGAATAAAGAAGTGAGGATAGGGAATGGGATTTGAATGATGATCTGCAGGTGTTCAGAGTAACTGGGATGTGAAGGCTATAACCAGGTATGAAAATGTTCACCATTGAGTGGAAAGTGCCAGTCTTTCACCCTCAAAGGACAGGAACAGTAAGAAATGGGAAGCCTGAAACAGAATGGTAAATCTCTCTTTGTTGCCCTGGAAGTACTCCCCTCTCAATTGGGAGTCTGGTCTGTCAGCAAGAAATGGAAGTTGCTTTGTGATGGCACAGAAAAAAAGTGATTGCTTTGAGGCAGATGGAAGATGCCTGGCTATTCTCCTGGCAACCTTGCCTCAAGGAATACATTAGACTCAGCAGGATTGCTCCACTTCTCACCAGAGGAGGCTGGCAATAAGGCTTTAACAGGAAGTAATAAATTTCCTATACAAGAGGGAAATCCTTTGGAAAAGATGGAAGATTCCTAGTCTGATGCCTTGCAATTTTTCTTCAGGGGGGTATGTGGTACCCAACAGGAGATGGAAGGCATAAGAATGTTTTATAACTGTATTCATAGAGTTGTTCTATGTCTTGGCAAGTAGACTTCTAAATATTTTACACTACCTATAGTTAACAGAATTTTTTCTCTCTTCCTGTTGAATTGTTATTTATTTACAGAAATGCTGATAATTTATGTGGGTTTGTTTTCTATTCTGCAATTTTGCTGACTACAATCTACTTTTATTATCTTGATTTCATCTTTACCTCTTCACCCTCCATCACCTCACATATCTAAATCTCTTGGCAAATCTTATAATTTCTAGCTTCACAATATCTCTCAAATCCATTCCTTTCTCTCAACTCACATAACCATCTCTTTAGTTCAGGTTCTGATTCTTTCTCTCTGGAAAATTTTAATAGTTTCCTAATTGATCTTCTTGCTTCTGATCCCTCCCCTTTCCCATGTATATTTCATACAGCTATTAAAATGATTTTTCAAAACTCAGCTCTGACATTGTCACATTTCTATTAAAAAATTTCATTGACTCATTATTGGCCATAGGATCATATACCATTTCAACTTTATTTA
Organism: Antechinus flavipes; assembly: GCF_016432865.1. Classification (NCBI taxonomy): domain Eukaryota; kingdom Metazoa; phylum Chordata; class Mammalia; order Dasyuromorphia; family Dasyuridae; genus Antechinus; species Antechinus flavipes. The sequence goes on along the minus strand of NC_067398.1, from coordinate 124,131,435 downwards.
ATCTTTTTTGAGTTTCTATTTTTTGGTAAGTTTTATGCTGGATATAGTTATTAGTATGGTAGTTGTTTGACATGACATGACAGAATAATGTCATGATTCATGCATGAATTAAATTGAACAGAGTTGCAGTCATCAGCTTGACTCTCTTTTCCAGAATCATTAAAATCAACAAGACAAAGTCAAGATAATTGACAGTGTTCCAAGATGCAATGGATGATCTTGGCATCTTTGATGTCTGATCAAGCTCTAAGAACTCCACAGCAACCCATTTTGTCAGAGGAACTCTTCAAATGCCAAAAGTTTTGTGGTCCATTGGTTACCCTCAACTTGGTTTAACCTAGCTGTTAACCCCTGTTCAGGGGTTGGGGAAGTTGCTGCTACACATGCTATAACTTATTGGAGCCCCAGGTAAGAGGTGAAAAACACAGTTGAATAATAAAGATAAATAAGTAGTCCTGAGAATGGCTCAGCAAGCCTTCATTCCAGAGATGCTGGTCATCCCTGAACACCCTGTACATGTACATAAATGATGAAAAAGTAAATATACTTAGCACTTTCATTTCAGAAATGTCCACCCTAAGCCCTTGCAGTCCTTATTGATCAATAACTCATGTGGCTCTTGGTTTCAATTCCAATCTTGACTCACTTTGCTACCCAGACATCTCCTTATCAGCCATCTTCTTGTCCTCCTATGTAACTTTGCCTCTTTCTCTTTTTCTTCCCAGTCCTATATCAACCTTTCAGGGTTGGTAACAATTAACAAATGCATACTACCATTGTTTCTAGGAAGAGATGGGTCATTCTACTGTCCTCTAACTCCATTTACCATGCCAGTAAACACTACTCCTTAAATAGGTTTAGCACAATGTTAACCTTATTTTAAATATTCAATACAGAGTTCTGGGGTGGGGGTGGGGGAGTTGTATTTATTTAACATCCATGTCTTAGGGGTGCCTTCATAAAAGATTTTTTCCTGATGAGGTGCATAAAAAGTGTCAAGATCACTGTTACAGCTAAACTTGATGGCTTTCAAAATGTTTGTGGCAGCCCTGTTTGTAGTGACTAGAAGCTGGAAAATGAATGGATGTCCATCAATTGGAGAATGGTTGAGTAAATTGTGGTATATGAACGTTATGGAATATTATTGTTCTGTAAGGAATGACCAGCAGGATGAATACAGAGAGGACTGGCAAGACTTACATGAACTGATGCTAAGTGAAATGAGCAGAACCAGGAGATCATTATATACCTCAACAACGATACTGTTTGAGGATGTATTCTGATGGAAGTGGATCTCTTCGATAAAGAGAGCTAATTCAGTTTCAATTGATCAAGGATGGACAGAAGCAGCTACACCCAAAAAAAGAACACTGGGAAATGAATATAAACTGTTTGCATTTTTGTTTTTCTTCCCGGGTTATTTATACCTTCTGAATCCAATTCTCCCTGTGCAACAAGAAAACTGTTCGGTTCTGCACACATATATTGTATCTAGGATATACTGTAACCTATTTAACATGTAAAGGACTGCTTGCCATCTGGGGGAGGGGGTTGAGGGAGGAAGGAGGAAAATCGAAACAGAAGTGAGTGCAAGGGATAATGCTGTAAAAAATTACCCTGGCAAGAGTTCTGTCAATAAAAAGTTATTTTAAAAAATTTAAAAAAATTAAACTTGATGGCTTTGCTCACTGATATCATGTGAGGTATTACAGTGGATAGAGTGCTGGACCTGGAATCAGGAAGTCCTGAGTTCAAATACAGCCTCAGACACTAGCCATGTGATTATGGGTAATTCATTAAACTCTTTTAGTCTCATTTACTTCATTTATAAAATGAGGATAATCATACTTCCCATAGTTGAAAGGATAAAATTAGACAATGTTTGTAAAATGTTTTAACAAACCTTAAAGGGCTATGTAAATAGTATCTCTCATTAAATACTATTAAGAATAATCTAGTGACCTTCCTACCCTGAAATACTCCTCTGCCATTCTAGTCCACTCCTCTCATTGGTGAATTCCTTCTGGGGACTCCTTTTTAACAAGGAATTCAGGCTGGCCATATTTCATTTATTTCCTGGTTTGTGACTTAGCCTCTATTCCATAGCTATCTCCTTACCCTGTCACCTCACTTTGTGCCTGGACCTTCTCATCCTACAATATTCTCTGTTTTGATAGTCCCCTTTTCACATTTATGATTTCTTTGAAATCTATTTTGGTAACTGCCCAGACTGACTTACTTCCCTCCATGCCTTGCCTCTGATTCTCTGGACTTTTCCAACCACAAGCCACAGGAGAACCTCTCCTCTGTTTTCAGTGGTTCCCTTTTTTATTTATTGTCTACCCTTTAGAAAGTAAGGTCCTTGATAGCCAAAAAATAAATGTTTCTTATTATCTTTTTGTGTTTGCAACCTGTTCAAATGGGAGTAGCTAGGTGGCACAATAAATAGAACCCTGGGCTTGAAATAAGAACAGTTTGTCTTCCGGAGTTCAAATCCTGCCTCATATACTTCCTAGCTATGTGACCCAGAGCAAATCATTTAATCATATTTTCTTCAGTTTTTTCATCTGTAAAATGAGCAAACCATTCCAGTATCTTTGCCAAGAAAACTCCAAAGATAGTAATGAAAAGTCTCCTCTGCAGTTAGCATAGTGCCTGACACATGATAAAATGCTTAATAAATGTTTCTTGCCTTGCCTTCAATGAATTTGTATAATAATGATTTTTCTAGTTCTGCTGACAGAATCAAACGACAATCAAAATAAATCAGCTCAATTCTCCTCCTTCTGACCCTACAGGATGTAACACTATTCCCTGTGATATCATGGATGAGAGATCAAAGATCAAGTCACAATAACTTTGTGCTATGTGCTAGGGAGACAAATAAATAAATAAATAAATAAATAATCCTTGCCCTCAGTGAGCTCATTTCCTATCAGATTGTTGATTCTTCCTAGTCATTGCTTGAAGTTTGGAGATAAAGGTAGAGCAGAGAGAGCTAGGAGAGTTTAAGCAGAAACATCAAAAACTAGTTCCAATCCCCAGCTTCTGAATGTATAGAAAATAATCTTCTTATCTGAAAAACCAATGAAATAAATAAGGAAGATACAGGAAGAGCCTAAAAGGTTGAGAATGGGGAAAACAAGATTGGGATGAAAATAACCTTTCCTGTTTCTTTCCCCCCACTCCCTTACTTCAGTCCCAACTTCTAACTCAGTCTATGCTTAACAGCAGGTACAAAATGACTAACTAGTCTTCTTGACTTATATCCTGCCATTGGACTTTGATAACTCTGGAGGAGGGAATGAGATTGATGACTTTGCTGGGCTCTGCCTCACTAAAATCTAATTCATTTTCTAGTCAAGATATCATCCTTCTGATTTTGTTGGTTGTCTTTGAGAAACAAAGAATGAACAATAAATAATAAAGATGCCTAAGAATAATCCCTCTGTGGTAAATCCACCCTCCCCCCCCCCCCCAGGTATTCCCTTTTAAAATTATTTTTTTAAATCCTCCCTAAAGGAGCTTTTAGCTACAGTAGTAAACATTGATACCTAGTAGATATTAAATAAATGTTTATCGATTGACTGACCAAGAAAAGACCAATGGATAATGCAAACGTAATTGCATTGAAGTAGGTAAGAGAGAAAAGGTAGGGCATTAAAAAGGACATAAGTACATACAAAGAGTCACAGGGGAATATCAAACACAGCTCTGTCTAAAATATTAAGGAAGAGAAATGCTTTTTTTTAAAAGTTGCAACATCAGTTTTGGGGTTAGTGGTGATTGTAAATTTGGACTGCAACTAACAGAAACAGGAGGATTATGTCCCCAAAAATTCTGGCATCACTTTCACATTGTCAGAGCCAGACTATGCAAGAGAAAGCAAGTTCAAATTCATTCCTGATTAGAGTGCACAGTTAGAAACTTGTAGATTTCAGCCAGATAAAATGGCTATCTGTGGCAAAATTTCAGCCAAAATTTAACTTGCTAAGATTTAGACCAGATATATTTGAATGAGGAGTGGAGAAAATAAATCTGTCTCTGATAACTTCTCTTTCTGCTTTGACACTTTAAATGCTCTCCAAAAAATGTAGAGAAATGAATAGAGAGCTAGCCTCTGAGCAAAGAAGACTTGGGTTTGCTGACCTATTTGCTGCTCCTTGAACAAGAAACTCCAATGAACACCATGTACAGTAACAACAACATTATTCGATGAACACCTGTGAATGACTTAACCATTCTTAGCAATACAATTATCCAAGACAATTTCAAAGGACTTGTGATGAAAAATGCTATCCACCTCCAGAGAAGTTTACTAATGGAGTCTCAATACAGATCAAAATATACTATTTTTCACTTTCTTGTGTGTGTGTATGTGTATGTGTGTGTGTGTGTGTGTGTGTGCGCATGCGCATGTGATGTTTTCTTTCACAATATGATTAATATGGAAAATTTTGCATGATTGCACATGCAGTATCAAATTGCTAACTGCCCTAGGAAGAAATGGGAAAGGGAAAAACAGAGAATTTAGAAATGAAAATTTTTAAAATGAATACTAAAAATTGCTTTTACATGTAATTGGGAAAAAATAAATATTATTCAAAATATTAAAGAAAAAACAAGAAACTTTATTTCCAGCCTCCAAGTGTTTTCAGTGATATCCCCCATGCCTATTCTTTCCCTTCTCATTTGTATCCCCCGCCTTTCTTGCCTTCCTTCAATTTTCAGATAGAATCCCATCTTCTACAGAAAGGCTTTTTGGATTCCCCTAAATTCTGCTGCATTTCCTCTGTTGTTTAGTTCAAATATATCCTCAATACAGCTTGCTTGTACACATTTCATCCTGAGACAAATAGCCTCCTTGAGGGCAGGGAGTTTTATCTTTCTTTGTATTCCCAGAACTTAGCACAATGCCTGGTACATAGTAGACACTTAATGTTTATTGAGTGACTACTTGACTGACATATTGACAGAATAACTTCAGCAAGTCATTTAATCTTTCACTGCTCTAGCAACTTTCTAGGAAAGATTTTTGCTCTTCTTCTGAATCACAAACCCCCTTGGCAGTCTGAGAAAATCTACAGACAAGCCTCCTTCTCAATCAATCTTTGTTGAAGATCTACCATGTATCAGGCACTGTGCTAAATAGGAGGAATACAAAAAGAAGCAAAAGACAGTCCTTGCCCTCAAAGAACTCATAATCTAATGGGGGAAACAACAAGCAAACAAATGTAAACAGGTTATATACAAGAAAAATATAAAATAATTAACAGAAGAGATATTCCTAGAATTTTGAGGGGCTGGGAAAGACTTCCTGCATAATATTTTTTTCTCAATAGTATTTTACTTTCCCAAATACACTTAAAAATATTTCCAACATTCATTTTTGTAAGAGTTTGTGTTCCAGATTTGTCTCCCTCTCTTCCTTGCCTCTCCCCTCCCAAAGAAAGCCAGTAATCCAATGTAGGTTAAATATGTGCAACCATTTTTAAACATTTCCATATTCATCATGTTGTACAAGAAAAATGTGACCAAGAAGTAGAAAACCATGAGAAAGAAAAAGAAAACAAACAAACCAAAAAAAGTAAAAATAGTATACTTCCATCTGTATTCAGTCTCCATAGTTCTCTCTTTGGATATGGATGGTATTTTCCTTCCCAAGTCTGCTGGAATTATATTGAATCATGTCATTGATGAGAAGAGCCAAGTCCATTACAGCTGATCATCACATAATATTGCTGTTACTGTGTACAATGTTCTCCTGGATCCATTAACTTCACCCTGAATAGTGTTTTTAAATGAAGAGAATAAAATATATCAGATTACAAAAAAAAAAAAAAAACTTATGTTAAAAGTTATCATTTTTTAATTAATGTACCCCAACTGAAGAACTCTTACTAAGACTGAGCTGAAGAAAAAGTTGTGAGTGGCACTGGAAGGGAACATTTCTTCACTTGTAGTTTCTTCTATGGGTTAAATCACAAGATTCAGATCTTGTCCTTAAATTCTCTTTGTAAGGCCACCTACCTAGATGATCAGAGATTCCCTCAACATTGCCAAGACCCTATTATGCCTTTAAGTTATCATCCTAACCTTTGCTCACCTGCTGTTCTCATTAATATGTGATCTCCTCTTCTTGCCAGTTATCATTGGAACTGTACCAAGCACATAACCAGATTTCGTTCCAGAGATCTCCCCACACTATCAATAGGCAGAACTAAATACAGAATGAAAAGCATTTTGACTTTAAGTCAGCACAGGACCAATTGGTACTATCAGGAGATGATGACATGGTATATGCTTGCGTGTGCATTCTGGAGAGATGGCAATCTATTTCTGGGGCAGTAGTCTCAAAAAAATCTGAAAACAGTTTCTTTCTACCATAAGCAAAGGAGATCTGCCAACATACTAAGCATCTTGCATTATGGCAACAAATAGACTTCTTTACTTCTGGCTACATTAAGAAAGAAAAAATGTCTAACAACTATGGAGATGATAATCCTACTGGATTTATCTTCAGTCAGACTGCATCTGGAAATTCTGTGTTCAGGTCTGGATTTTTCACATTTTAGGAAAAGCATTTTCAAGGAGGCAAACAGAATAGGGAAAGATTTGTTATCCATGCTAGGTGAAGATTAATTTACATGAAGCTAGTAAAAATTTAAACTCTTAGGAAGCCACTTCCAAAGGATCCCAAGTAATTCTAAAGATAGAGTTGAAGCATACTTTAGGGTTTTCCCATTGAGCATCTCAAGATCAGAAATATTGCTGAGAATTGATCACTACAATTCAATTTCATTATCCTAAAAGTTTAGAATAAGTAGAAAGGGATACTATAAAGAGATAATGGTAGAAACAGCCCAAGATCCTGAATCCAAGAGATCTTGGAATAGCTGTATTCACCAAATATGCTTATATCCCAGTCATTACAGCCATCACTGAGAGAAAAAATCTTCATGGCAAAGGGGCCTAGCTTCCTTATTACCACTAGCAACAATAGCTGACCAGCTACCACTAACAGGCAGATGAGCACAGGAATCCTGGATGTGGCAGCATCCTCCTAGACCACCATTTAATTTAAGCCTTATGGTCATTGTCCCAGGAAGCAACACATATAAAGAAAGAGCTAATTATACCCACCAGTGACCAAGCAACTGCTATTGAAAATACAAGGAAATTACTCTACCTGAAGCAGCAAGGGACCTTGAGGGAGAAATAAAAGACAGCATGTGTCAGACAAGTCATCAAACCATCATGACTCCCTTGACCATCATCTCCCTCCAAAAACTAATGGAGACAATCCAAGGATAAGAGGATCAAAGTAGACACAAACAAAACACATATTAGATACAAGTTTACCTTTCAAGTGAGGCAATTAAGTGAAATAGTGGATAATGTGATGACTCTGGAGGTCATCTGAGGCTCATGAGTTCAAATTTTATCTCAGAACCTTATTGTGTGATCCTTTAGCAAGTCACTTACTCTTGTTTACTTCAGTTTCCTCATTTTTAAAAATGAACTGGAGAAAGAATTCTAGTATTTTTGCCAATAAAACTCCAAATGGGGTCATGAAGAGTTGGACATGACAGAACAAGAAGTCTTACATAGAAAGTGGCACTTATCTACTAGAAAACCTGCATATTTATAGAACCTTTCCTCTCAACAAAGTGAGGCCATGACACATAAGAAACAAGGCTGTGCTCTTTTAAAAGACATCCAGTGTCATATGAAGATCTCAGAGCTAGGTTAATTGTGTGGTCACCTCAAGTTATTTGGTTGCCAGTTGACAAGAGCAGAAGTCTCAAAGATGAAAAAGGCCATAGAGACTACCAAGACTCCACTAAGTCCTCTTTTCAGAAAGGACCAATGACATCAAAAGGTAATATCTTAACTTGCTTGCTATTGGAATGAAATGAGGCAGTTGAACCAATTCCTCAGTCCTATTCTCTCTTCCAATCATCAAAGTCCAGTGGCAAAACAAAAGCCAGGATTACTAATAATGGCTCTGGATGCAGTGGATGATGCTGATATCTTCGATGTTGACCACACTGTAAGTACTCCACAAAATATGCTTCTGTCACTTTCCTGGCTGCTAGAGTGGTTTTTCATACACCCATTCCTCGGGAGGAAGTCTTTGCATGCTTGGGGTAGACATCTCCCTAACTCATTGATGGATCCTTGCTTTTCAGTTACCCTCAAACTGGTTTAGTCCATCTGCCCAGAAAGTTTTATGATAGCTACTAGTAGTAGCTATTAGATGTAGCTATTACACATTCTACAGCTTTTTGGAGTCACAGATAAGAGTTGAGTGCTGTGTGGACACTAAAAGTAAATGAGCAGTCCTGAAAGGGGCTCTAATGATATTATGTGAAGATCACTGGTTTTTTAGTCAAAAGACTTAAACTCAAATCCTTTTCTCTATGACCTATTTCCTCCAAACTTAAATATTTTTCTTCATCCTCCATCACTAGACCTTAGTTTCCTTATCCACAAAACGAGGTGGGAAAATAAACCTGGGGCAGCTAGGTGGCACAATGGTTAGAGCACCAGGCCTGAGATGAGGAGGACCTGAGTTCAAATTTGGTCTAAGACACTTAACATTCCCTAGCTGTGTCACCCTAGGCAAGTCATTTAATCCCAATTGCCTCAAAACAAAATTAAATCTTAAGATTCTAATTCAAACAATTTTTTTTTCAATCAGATGGCTACATTATTCTAAACTATCATTTAGATTAGTTAATATTAGTTTTAATTAAACTAATCATAGATTTGATTGATAATAAATTTAATCAATCATATCAAATGTTAATTTGAGTGCTTTTATAGTAGAAATATTTAAAATATGACAAAACTGAACATATATATATACAATATACATATAATACTTCTGGTAATTTTGTGAAAGATTTGCTGCTCATCAGCTTTTCATGATGTATCCATTAGATCAGAGCCACAGGCCTTGGAAGAACTTTGAACATAGAAATGAGATTGAGGTTAAAACACCAGGTCTGTAACTGGCTAACTGTATGACCTTAGCTTATTAACTCCCTCTCTTCAAGTCTCAATTTTCTCATCTGTAAAATGATGATATTGAGCAAGACAATCTTTTATTTTATTCTACTTTTAATGAATCTCTAAGATTTTTTGATTGAGGTGCTCAATGTTTCCAACGAAGAGGCTTTGCTCTCCAACCATACCCCCAACCTCCTAGTGATTCATGGACCCTGCCAAAGTATGTGTATTGCATCAGGGGAGAGAATACCCAGAAACAACCACAGTTAAAATGCTTGAGGCTGTTGGCCCTTCTACTCCTCCACAGTATTTTGGCAAGATTTCTCTAACTGTGTGGTCATATTGAAGAATAGTCTGTTCAATCAACATCAGCAGCTTCTTTCCCACTGGCTCACAGACTTCCTTGTCAATAGAACTTTCATATCCCAGGTCAAATGTGATGAGTCAGAAAAAGATGAAACAGCTTCTCATTGATTAAAGAAAAGAAGGGGAGAGGAAAGGAAGGAAATAAAGGAAAAGGAAAAGAAATTTGTAGACACCCTGCTCTCCTAAGTTGGCATCTCTACACTGATACACACATATACACCCATGGATATTTAGGGATATGTATATAGATGCACATGTATAAATCTGTATGTACACAGATATAGAAGGCTGAATCTCCAATTATCTATTTGATGTGAGACAATGAGTCTATTAGCATATGTTTGGATAAATAGCTCTTCTCACCATAGGTGCTTGCTGAATATTTGGTGTTAGGATAATCATAGGCAAGAATTGGAAAGCAGAGGGAGAGGGGCCAGAGAATTACTTGATGGCAGGACAAGGAGGAAAGAAGCTGATGATTCAGGACTCCAGAATTCAGGAGAGATCTTTAGCAGGCCTCATGGCAGTTTGCCTGCCTCCTTCACTTCTCTCCCTAAAGACCAAGGACTTTAATTTATCCTGACTCTGGCTGGCCCCAAGGCCCTTCAAGGAGCTAACTCTACATACAGACATCTATGTTTATGAATAGATAGATGCATACACACACACACACACACACACACACACACACATATATATATGTACACACACACACACACACACACACACACACATATATATATATAAACTTTTCATCTCAACTCAAATACCATCTTTCTAAATAAGCAACTCAAATCACTACATTCTTCCTCCTTAGAATAATATAGATCTAGGAACTTAGAGGGAAAAGAACCATTAATATTGAGGGAGGCTCCCACAAGGATATTATTGAGAACACTGAAGCATTCATTTACAAAATGGTACCCAAGAGGCCTAAGAGACTCCATGCAGCTTCTAAAGTACTAAACTTATTCTCAGGAAGTAAACATTTTGCAGCTGTCTGTCAGATGCCAATGAAGTGGAAAACTCTGAAGAAAAAAAAAAGAAAAAAAAAAAAACTACACACGCATAGTCAATTTTGATACTAGACTTACTTGCCTGATGCAGCCTCAGTATGGCCAGCTTCAAAATAGGAAAAATAGAACTGAAACGATCTGATGTTGGTATTGGCAGCAAGTACTGCTGAACTGCAAAGAGACAGGATCCTCCTGCTGCTTCCTCTCTGTAGAGCTCCTACTCTGGCCTCTTGAAAGAGTTCCCTTGAGGTGACTCTGAAAATGCAAAATCTCCAATGTAAATGAGTTGTTTATGGCCCTAATCATTTGTTAGAAAGCATTAATTTCTGCTGAATAAGGAGTAATTGCTTTTGACAGACTCCCACATAAAATGGTAAATGATACCCAAGACACGTGGTTTGAGTCTCAGAACTTGGAACACCCTGCTCTGTGAATAAAGGGTCATAGCATCTGACACATCCCTCTGTGGATTCTTACACAGTCATTCTTAACAGCAGAATGAGTGAAGGAGTGAAAGTATTTGAACTGAACAAAGATGAGATAAATATTGTGCTAGTAAAGGGAGTAAAGAAAAGACACACACAGGTCTTCAAGTGGGAGCTTTTAAATAAGTAAAGAATTTTAGTCTAGTGGAAACACAACATGAGTGGGAGGTAGTGGAGACAGAGAATTTTAAACTGCACTGACTGCCTCAGGGATAAAGGCAGGAGATCAGAGAAAGTAAAAACTAGTAAGGCTCCCTTACAAGTGCTTTACTTCCAAATTAAAATTTTAACTTGGATGTTTTTAAGCCTTTGTCTAGCAGCCAATAGATTAACCAGGAACCACCTCCTAGATGTGTGCTGTTGTGGGCGAGTTTTGAATTCTTCTAAAGATTTTTTCGCTCTTCCTTCCTTCCTAGCTTGCTTTTTCCCCTCTTTTCCTCCCTCCCTCCCTTCCTTCCTTCTCTCTTTTGTTCCTTATTTCTTTCTTCTTTCTTTTCTACTTCCTTCTTTCCTTTCTTTCTCTTCTTTCCTTCCTTTCTTCTTTCACTCCTTTCCTTTCTTTCTTTTACTTTTTTTACTGGCATTTCTTTTTTTGTTTCCCCTCCCTTTATTCTTTTCCTTTCTAAATTTATATATATATATAACATATACATATATGTATATATATGTGTGTGTGCTTGTATATATATATATATATTATATATATATATATATATATATATATTTACATATATGATAAAGGTCCTGTCTTTCAGAAACTTAAAATCTACCAGGGGTGATAGGGCCAATATACCAATAACTATATTATAAAACTGTTGTAATAAGACTCCTATGGGTAGTCTAAGTAATGTTCTCACTCACCCTTCATGTTTAACCTGTTGCCAAATCCTACTGTTTCTATCTTTACAATATCCCTCATATAAGTTCCCTCTCCATTTACAAAGCCTCCCTATTTCATACTCTCATCACTTCTCTAGCTCTTTCCTTAAATCTATCCTGCATTTATTTGCCAAGGTGATTTTTCTAAAGCATAGATCTGACCACTTCACTTTCCTGATTAATATACTCAAGTGATTTCTGTTACTTCCAAGATCATATATATATATATTCTTTTCTTTGGCATTCAAAACTTTTGGGTACCTGGGTCCTTCCTGTCTCTCTAGTCTTTTCACACTTCATTATTCCTCTTCATATACTCTGCATTCCAACAACATTGAACTTATATGTAATTCCTTGAACATGGCAATCTGTCCTCTCTATACTTTGCATTGACTGTCACTGATGCCTGAATGCTCCACCGCCTTATTTCCATCTCTTAGCTAACTTTACTTCTTTCAAATCTCAACTCAAATCCCATCTACTATAGGGATCCTTTCCTGGCTATCCCATCTAATATTGCTTTCACCTCTTAGATTTGTTTCCATCTTCTCTTTCTATATCTTGCATATACTCTATTGTCAAAATATTATATTATCCTAATTCAAAAGTAAGCTTTTTGGGTTTAGAGATTGGGTTTTTCCTTTTTCCCCCTAGTGTTTAATACATTGCCTGACCCATATAATTGCCTAATAATTGTTTGTTGACTTGGCTTGTTGTTGATAAAAGATTGAAGGAAGGGGGAGATCATTTATGGCTAAAGTCCCCTGAAAAGACCCTGAAAAAGATAAAATTTTACCTGAGCCTCAAAGGACAGCCCAAATATGGAGAGAGACAAGCAATAACCCAAAATTCCTGAAAATATTATCTCCTGGTCTAGGATCTGTAGAGGGCTGGAACTCCAGAGCCCTCCAGAGAGCTAGCCAGGACATTATAAGAATCTACTGGTCAATAAATTCTTATTAATTGCCTACCAGGTGCCAGACACTAAACACTGAAAACAGAAAGAAATAAAGAAAAAAAAAAACAGTTCCTGCTTTTAAGTAGCTCAGAGTCCAATGTGAGGGAGAAAACATGCCTCAGGTTTATAGAAATATTTTGCTTAAGTTAATTTAGAAAAGACAACAAAAAGAGGGAAAAATTAGCTGTACATTGCTATTGAGTTCCCAGTGACTGCTTTGTCTGACATCCACAAACATTCTGTTGCGCTTGGAGCAACTAGAAGGGCAGCAAAGGCATGCCTAGGGCCAAGCAAAAATACCTAATCCTACCAGTTCATCAGTCCAATGAGAAAGAAGAGTGACTTGAATTTAATCATGGCTCCATCCTGACACTGAATTGAGCTATAAACCAATTGACTTAGATAGGTATTGTTAAAGTGGCTGTTGATACAGCAACATGACTATGCCTTCTAGTTGAGAGATATGAACTGGGGCTGAACCTTTACCAATGAGCAAACTGCCCACCCAGAAAGTTGTAAAACCCATTCTTGAATTTAACAAGGGAAGAAAAAATAAATACCTGCCATTTATTTTGAGCAGTGAAGCAAAGAAGGAATGAAGAAGATGATTAAATCATCTAATTCAATTTCCAGCTTGACACACATATATACCTAGAAGCATACATTAATATACCACTGGCCCAGTCTGCTATCTCCTACAGGAAGAGAAAAAGGCATAAAGCTCATGTAAGGCTACTCTGAACTGCATTAAAAAATCCGATGTTTTAACAGAGTGGAATAGTTGCTTCTTCCCTGACCTGACATGACATGGGAGCTGCTGTGTAATGGCATTGTGCCCAAATATACCCTGTGGTATGGGGAACATGGCCCATGACAGAGTGCACAAGAATATGTGATGGCCATTCAGCCATCTGGAAAGGAGCTTACAGTACCAAGATCTGACAGAAAGATGCTGCTTCCATGCACTTGGACACAAGCTCAGAAGGAGAGATCAGTAACTAGTAGCTATGTATCTAAAGGTATAGGTAGTAGGGAAAGGGGTAAGGAAGAGAAGATAACTTGCTCATTCTGAAATTGGTTTTCATACTTATCAATAGATATATATTTTTAAGGACTCACCCACATGAGCACATTGCTAGGATATGGGTTCCTAACAAGGAGGGCAAAATAAAAACTGTTCTTTCAAGTATTACTATCTTAGGAGATGGAGACATCTGGCTCCCACCCTGAGGTTTGAAGGAGGATGAGGATTGGAGAGAAGAATTTCTGATGTCCATCTTCTATATGAAATCTCTCTTCTTTCTCCCAATTGTTAGTGCTTTTCAACTCCAACGTAAACTTTTTTATTTATTTTATTTATATTTCCTACATATTTCTATATGTCTATATTTCTTCTGATAACATTTAAGTTCTTGATCAGAGGAATTATTTATTTTTATCTTTGTATACCTGGCACTGATACTAGGCATAGTGCTGGTATCTACTAGACAGTTAAAAAATATTTAATTGTTGATTGATCAATTGGCTGGTTGGTTGGTTATTTAGTAGATTTGGGAAAGTAGCCAACCTGAATAAAGAAATTGGCTTGGGCAAATTATATTTTAAAAAGGAGGAAGAAGAGGAAGAAGAGGAGGAAAGAGAGTATAAGAATAAGAAAGAAAATAACAAGAACTAGAACAAAAACAAAAAGAAAAAGACAGTTTAAGACTTTTCTCTATGGAGAATAAGGGAAGGAAAGGAATAAAAATTTGTTTCATGCCTACTATGTGCCAATCACTGTACTCAGTACTTTATAAATATTATCTTATTTGATCCTCACAATAGTCCCATGAGATAGATGATTTTATTCCCATATAATATTCAAGGAAAATGAGAAAAACAGAGAAATGACTTGCTAACAAGAGTCGAGGCAGGATTTGATTCAGGTTTTCCTAACTACCTCCAGATTCATCACTCTATGCATTCTGTCATGCAGTTGCCTCTATAGTCAGCATACATTTATCCCCAAACCACTTTCTCTTTCACTTTACTCTTCTGTTGACTTTTGCCCTTCAGAGATGTTTTTTATGTTCATAGCAACACGATTTTTCCTATATAATTATAATATTGTGGTTGAAAGGAGGATGGTATGATTTGACCCACTTCACTTCCCTCCCCCCCTATGCAACAACTATACCACAGTCCCTTAAACCTTTTACAGGATTTGCAGTGAGGTAGTGAAAGCAGTGAATTATATTCTGGAAGACCTGAATTCAAATTCTGCCTCAAACAATTACTAGTTCTCTGACCCAGGGCAAGTCACTTAAGTGCTTTCTGCCTCAGTTTTCTCATCTGTAAAAGAGGGATGATAATAGCACTTACCACCCAGGATTGTAGTGAGATGAGATATTATTTTTAAAGTACTTTGCAATCATTAAAACATATATAAACACCATTACTATTACTGCTACTATTTCCCTCTTCTGATTACCCCGTACCTGTGTATGAAGGTACTATGAAGGCATAGTACCTGAATACAGTATCAAGAACTGCTTTTAAAGTATTATTCTTTGGTGCATTCTTTTGCTCCCTCAGTGATTTTTAGCTCTGAATACCTCATCCTAAATGAGTAACATAAAGAAACATTAAGAGAATGTCCACTGGACCAAGGGTTCTTTATTACAAGGTAATGGTCTCTTCAGGCACATAAACCTTGATCAAACTTTAAAGCTGAGCTACTGATGGAAAAGAGAGGTGGAGCTAGAGCTGGTAAGTTGATTTTCAAAGTAGAAGGAATCAGTCCTAGAACAACATTCTGCTCTTATGACTCTTATTGCTATTACACTGAATGATGATGGCTGTTTAATGGCTTCATCAGATGTGTAAGAGAGCTATCAAATGACATCTACTCCACACTTAAGTTTTCTTCCATGTCAATAGAAGACTGCCTTTTTTCTTTCTTAAACAACAACAACAACAACAACAACAACAACAAGCTAATCTTTTAAAGTTACATTTTACTGTAAGGAAGCAGCTGTTTTATGTTCAACTGCAGATGATAAATCTCATGAGAAAATTGATCTCTTATGCTTTACTTAATAGCTATTGTGAGCCTGAATATACTACATTTATGTGGTACATTTTTTAAGGAGTATCTCATTATTATCCTCTCAGTGATCTGGCACAATTGGTAGATAAGATTATTATCAATGGGTAAAAGATAAGAAAACAGAACATTGATAATGTAACCTTTGGAAAGTAATTTTCTTCTCTTAGGCTTAGTTTCCTTACTTGTAAAATGAGAGCAATGGACTTAATGTTATCTAGGGTCCATTCTAAGCACAAATCTATGATGCTAATAGACCAGATTTCCTGAGATAAATGCTAAGAATTAGAGCCTGGCTTACCAAGCCTGAGCTCTTCCTACTGGACAATACTGTTAACCTGAAAGTAATATAGTTATAAAGATATCACCTTCATTTGAAAGACAAATATTGCTGTGGGTAAAGGTCTATTTTTATAATATTTAAATAGTTGTGTTCCATCTTTATTTCTTGAACCTATGTCAAAGTGTAAAATCATTATTACATTTCCCTATTTATTTCACTTCCCCTTCATTCATTATAAATGAGATAACCTAAATAGCATTCCTATTTGCAGCAAAAATTAATAAAAGTTTACATATTATACTAAGATCTTCTTGTTCTTCAGGGGTTTTCAATTCTTTGTGATCCCATGTCTTGGCAAAGATAGTAGAGTAGTTTGCCATTTCCTTCTCCAGCTTATTTTACAGATGAGGAAATTAAGGCAAAGAGTCTAAAAGTCCAGAGTCACATAGCTAGGAAATGTCTGAGGTAAAATTTGAACTGAGGAAAAGGAATCTTCAGACTGGTGGTGGGAGGGAGGGAAAGGGAATTTGGATGAGAAGAAACTGAAAAGTTAAATAACTTTCTCAGGGTCACACAAGTAATAAAATGTCAGAGGTAAGATTTAAACTCATATCTTTCTGATTCCCAATTCAGCACTCTACTTTTTTCGCTACTTAGCTGCCTCATTTAAATCAATTTCATATGAAAGTAATGATGTCATTAATTCTCTTTAAGAACCAAGAACCTGGAGCAGCTAGATGGCACAGTGGATAGAGCACTGACTCTGAACTCAGGAGACCTGAGTTCAAAGCTTCAGACACTTAAAACTTGTTTGTTGTGTGACCCTGGGCAAATCACTTATACTCAATTGCCTCAGCCAAAAAAAAAAAAAAGACAACAGGTTTTTGTAGGCCAATGATGAAAGTTATGATAGAATTAGATCCCTGTGGACTATATATTAATATAGAAAATAACAAATTGACACTATCTATATTATATTGTATTTTTATATATAGTTAAACATTCCCCACTTGCATTATAATCTGGTTCCACAGCACATGGAAATTTTTAAGTTTCATATGGCTTGCAGATTTTGAACCTGATACCTCTTCCATCATTGGTATAAAAAAAGTTAAAATCATAAATATAAAATCATGTATACATATGCATGTATGTATCTACACATCTATATATTTATATCTATCTCTATATATATAATGTTTATATTTTATACATTTCTATATTTTGATATACTTACATTCATTTAAATCTATTTAAGTGCTTGCTTGGTTTAAGCATGGTGATAATTAGGTTACTAATTATATTCAAGAATTCTAGTCATCATATCAATATGGGGGAGGATATGAATTAGGAATGACAAAGTGCAAATCTGACATCAGAAAGGATGGGGAAAACATCTATCAGAAGTGGTCATGGTATTTTCATATAAGAACAGCAGCACATCCTATTTTAAATTTATTTTGAAAAACACAAAATACCTGGAGAACTTTACCAATTAAAAAAAAAATCTACATGGTCATTTTCTATATCCATGACAAACATCTTTGAAACATTCCTCTTTTAATCCAGTCAAATCAACCCACATTTATTAAGTTCCTATCACTGCCAAGGTTTGTACTAAGCACCAAGGTTACAAAGAAAAGCACAAAATAGCCCCTGTTTTTCTTTTATTAATAAGAAGGTCATTGATCTCAGTTTCCTTTGTGGCTGAATCTCTCAAAGAATCATGTATTATTTTAACATTGGCACTGGAGACTCTTTGCTCTGGAGTCATTTTTTTTTTCCTGAGGCAATTGAAGTTATGTGACTTATCACACAGCTAGGAAGTATTAAGTATCTGAGGTGAGATTTGAACTCAGATCCTCCTGATTTCAAGACTGGTGCTCTATCTACTGCACCACCTACCTGACCCCAAATATTCTTTTTTTTAATGATAACTTTTTATTGACAGTACATATGCATGGGTAATTTTTCACAACATTATCCCTTGCACTCACTTCTGTTCCAATTTTTCCCTTCCTTCCCTCTACCTCCTCCCCTAGAGGGCAGGTAGTCTGATATACATTAAATATGTTATAGTATATCCTAGACACAATATATGTGTGCAGAACTGAACAGTTTTCTTGTTGCATAGGAAGAATTGGATTCAGAAGGTAAAAATAATCTGAGAAAAAAAACAAAAATGCAAACAGTTTATACTCATTTCCCAGTGTTTCTTCTCTGGCTATAGCTGATTCTGTATATCATTAATCAATTGGAACTGAATTAGATCTTCTCTTTGTTGAAGATATCCACTTCCATCAGAATACATCCTCATACAGTATTGTTATTGAAGTATGTAATGATCTCCTGGTTCTGCTCATTTCACTTAGTATCAGTTCATGTAAGTCTTTCCAAGACTCTCTGTATTCATCCTGCTGGTCATTTCTTACAGAACAATAATATTCCATAACATTCATATACCACAATTTACCCAACCATTCTCCAATTGATGGGCATCCATTCGCTTTCCAGTTTCTAGCCACTAGAAAAAGGGCTGCCACAAACATTTTGGCACATGCAGGTCCCTTTCCCTTCTTTAGTATCTCTTTGGGATATAAGCCCAGTAGTAACATTACTGGATCAAAGAGTAGACACAGATTGGTAATTTTGGGGGCATAATTCCAAATTGCTCTCCAGAATGGTTGGATTCGTTCACAACTCAACCAACAATGCATCAATGTCCCAGTTTTCCCTCATCCCCTCCAATATTCATCATTATTTTTTCCTGTCGTCTTAGCTAATCTGACAGGTGTGTAGTGGTATTTCAGAGTTGTCTTAATTTGCATTTCTCTAATCAATAGTGATTTGGAACATTCTTTCATATGAGTGGAAATAGTTCCAATTTCATCATCTGAAAATTGTCTGTTCATATCCTTTGACCATTAATCATTTGGAGAATGGCTTGATTTCTTATAAATTAGAGTTAATTCTCTATATATTTTGTAAATGAGGCCTTTATCAGAACCTTTAACTACAAAAATGTTTTCCCAGTTTGTTGCTTCCCTTCTAATCTTGTTTGCATTAGTTTTGCTTGTACAAAGGTTTTTTAATGTGATATAATCAAAATTTTCTATTTTGTGATCAATAATGATCTCTAGTTCTTGTTTGGTCACAAATTCCTTCCTTCTCCACAAGTCTGAGAGGTAAACTATCCTATGTTCCTCTAATTCACTTATGATCTCATTCTTTATGCCTAAATCATGAACCCATTTTGATCTTATCTTGGTGTATGGTTAAGTGTGAGTCAATGCCTAGTTTCTGTCATACTAATTTCCAGTTTTCCCAGCAGTTTTTGTCAAATAATGAATTCTTATCCCAAAAGTTGGGATCTTTGGGTTTGTGAAACACTAGATTGCTATAGTTATTGACTATTTTGTCCTGTGAACTTAAGCTATTCCACTGATCGACTAATCTATTTCTTAGTCAGTACCAAATGGTTTTGGTGATTGCTGGTTTATAATATAGTTTTAGATCAGGTACAGCTAGGTCACCTTCATTTGATTTTTTTTTTCATTAATTCCCTTGAAATTCTCAACCTTTTATTCTTTCATATGAATTTTGTTGTTATTTTTTCTAGGTCATTAAAATAGTTTCGTAGGAGTCTGATTGGTATAGCACTAAATAAATAGATTAGTTTAAGGAGTGTTGCCATCTTTATTATATTTGCTCAGCCTATCCAAGACCATTTAATAATTTTCCAATTATTTCAATCTGACTTTATTTGTGCAGAAAGTGTTTTGTAATTTTGCTCATATAATTCCTGACTTTCCTTTGGTGGATAGATTCCCAAATAGTTTATGCTATCAACAGTTATTTTGAATGGGATTTCTCTTTGTATGTCTTGCTGTTGGATTTTGTTGGTAATGTATAAAAATGCTCAGGATTGATGTGGATTTATTTTGCATCTTTCAACTTTGCTAAAGTTGTGAATTATTTCTAATAGCTTTTTGGTAGAATCTCTGGGGTTCTCTAAGTATACCATCATATTATCTGCAAAGAGTGATAATTTCATTTCCTCATTACCTACTCTAATTCCTTTAATCTCTTTCTCAACTCTTATTGCAGAGGCTAGTGTTTCTAATACAATATTGAATAATAATGGTGATAGTGGGCAACCTTGTTTCACTCCTGATCTTACTGGGAAAGGTTCCAGTTTATCCCCATCACATATGATGCTTACTGATGGTTTTAAATATATGCTCCTGACTATTTTAAGGAAAAATCCATTTATTCCTATACTCTCAAGTGTTTTTTATTAGGAATGGATGTTGGATTTTATCAAATGCTTTTTCTGCATCTATTGAGATGATCATATGGTTTTTGTTAATTTGGTTATTGATATAGTCAACTATGTTAATAGTTTTCCTAATATTGAACAAGGCCTGAATTCCTGGTATAAATCCTACTTGATCATAGTTTATTATCCTGGGCATGATTTTCTGTAATCTTTTTGCTAATATTTTATTTAAGATTTTAGCATCAATATTCACTAGGCATATTGGTCTATCATTTTCTTTTTCTGTTTTCAATCTATCTGGTTTAGGTATCAGTACCATGTTTGTGTCATAAAAGAAATTTGGTAGGACTCCATCAATCCCTATTTTTTCAAATAGTTTATATAGCATTAGAGTTAATTATTCTTTAAATGTTTGGTAGAATTCACATGTAAATCTATCTGGTCCTGGGGATTTTTTCTTAGGGAGTTGGTTAATAGCTTGTTCTATTTCTTTTTCTAAGATGGGAATGTTTAACCAATGTACTTCTTCCTCTATTAATCTGGGAAAGCTATATTTTAAAGGTATTCTTCCATTTCATTTAAGTTATAGAATTTATTGGCATAAAGTTGGGCAAAGTAACTCCTTATTATTGCTCTAATTTCCTCTTCATTGGTGGTGAGTTCTCCCTTTTCATTTTTAAGACTAACAATTTGATTTTCCTCTTTCCTTTTTTAAATCAGATTTACTAAGGGTTTGTCTATTCTGTTGGTTTTTTCATAGAACCAAGCCTTAATTTTATTAATTAATTCAATAGTTTTTTTTTTTTTACTTTCAATTTAATCAATCTCTCCTTTTATTTTTAGAATTTCAAGTTTAGTATTTGACTGGGGGTTTTTAATTTGTTCCTTATCAAGCATTTTTAGTTGCAATCCCAATTCCTTGACCTTCTCTTTCTCTGTTTTATGCAAGTAGGCCTCTAGAGATATGAAATTTCCCCTTATTACCACTTTGGCTGCATCCCACATATTTTGGTAGGCCGTCTCATTATTGTCATTTTTTGGGTGAAGTTACTAATTATGTCTATGATTTGCTGTTTCACCCAATCATTCTTTAGTATGAGATTATTTAGTTTCCAATTATTTTTGGTCTATTTTCCCCTGGCTTTTTGTTGAATGTAATTTTCACTGCATCATGGTCTCAGAAGGGTGCATTTACTATTTCTGCCTTACTGCATTTGGGAGTTTGAGTTTTTATGTCCTAATATATGGTCAGTTTTTGTATAGGTTCCATGAACTGCTGAAAAGAAAGTGTACTCCTTTCTAACTCCATTTAGTTTTCTCCAAAGATCTATCATATCTAATTTTTCTATTATTCTATTTACCTCTTTGACTTCTTTCTTATTTATTTTGTGGTTTGATTTATCTAATTCTGAGAGTGCAAGGTTGAGATTTCCCACTATTATAGTTCTGCTATCTATTTCTTCTTGTAGCTCTCTTAATTTCTCTTTTAAGAATTTAGATGCTACACCACTTGGTGCATATATGTTTAATATTGATATTTCTTCATTTTCTATGCTACCCTTTAGCAAGATATAGTGCCCTTCCTTATCTCTTTGACTTCACCTGAAGCATAGTAGATTCTGCTCCAACCTTTAACCTTTACTCTTTGTGTATCACCCTGCTTCAGGTATGTTTCCCATAAACAACATATTGTAAGATTCTGGCTTTTAATCCAGTCTGCTAACCATTTTCTCTTTATGAGGGAGTTTACCCCATTCACATTTATGGCTAAAATTACCAGTTCTATATTACTTGCCATCTTGTTAACCCCTGCTTATACTTTTCTCCTTTCCTATCTCCTTACCCCCCCCTCCCCAGTATTAAACTTGTGAGCACCACTTGCTTCTCACAACCCTCCCTTTTTAGTATCCCTCCCCCCCACCTTAGAATTCCTCCCCCTATCTTATTCATTTTCCTCACAATTTCTGTATTCCCTTCCGCTTAGCTTACTCCTTCCCTTTTCGCTTTTCCCCTCCCACTTTTCAATGAGGTGGAAGAAGTTTCACCATAAATCAAATATGTTTAATATTTTTCTCTTTAAGACAATTCTGATAAGAGTATGATACACTATGTTCATCTCCCTTCATTCTTTCTCTCAGATATAATATATTTCTTTTGCCTCTTTGTGAAATGTAATATCCCCACTTTACCCTTTTTCTGATACAATTTCCTTTCCACCTCTAGTTTCTAGAACAAATTATACATGTGGTCTTTATATATCATTATAGCAGAAATATAGTTCCCAAGATTTCTTTTTACCTTTTTAGGTATCTCTTGAGTTCTATATTTGGAAATCAAACTTTTTTTTAGTTCCATTTTTTTTTATCAGAAATAGATGAAATTGACTTATTTTGATGAATGTTCATCTTCTTCCCTGGAAAAAAAAATGCCCATTTTGGTTGGGTAAGTTATTTTTGGTTGCATACCAAGTTCTTTAGCCTTTCGGAATATCAGATTCCATGCCCTTTGATCCTTTACTGTGGATGCTATTAGATCCTAGGTAATCCTTATTGTGGCTCCTCTATATTTGAATTGATTTTTTTCTAACAGCTTATAATATTTTTTTCCTTTGGTTTGATAGTTCTGGAATTTAGCCATTATATTTCTTGGAGTTTTTATTTTAGGGTCCCTTTCAGTAGGTGATCAATGAATTCTTTCAATGTCTATTTTATCCTCTGTTTCTATAACTTCGGGTAGTACTCTTTGATAATTTCCTGGAAAATAGTGTCCAGGCTCTTTTTTTTTTTTTTGTCATATTTTTCAGGGAATCCAATAATTCTCAGATTGTCTCTCCTAGATCTATTTTCCAGGTCTGTTGTTTTCCCACGAAGGTATTTGACTTTTTTTTCATTGTTTCACTTTTTTGGTTTTGCTTGATTGATTCTTGGTGTCTCCTCAAGTCATTCAATTCCATTTGTTCAATTCTGATTTTCAATGAATTATTTTCTTCACTCACTTTTTTAAATATATTTTTCTAATTGTCCAATTGAGTTTTTAAGTGAGTTGTTTTGTTCTAAGGATTTTTTTTTCCATTTTGCCAATTTTATTTTTAAGAGAGCTATTTTCTTTTTCCAACTCACTAATTCTGTTTTTCAAGGATTTGATTTCTTTATCCACTCTATCTTTAAATGAGTGGGGTGACTTATCCAGACTTTCTTGCCAATCATCCCTTTCCTTTTCCCATTTTTCTTCTAGTTCTCTTGTAAGAGCCTTTTAAATTTCTTCTATGAGAGTCTTATGTGTTGAGGATCAGATAATATCCCCCTTTGGGGATTCATCTGGAGACAGTTTTTTTTTTTTTTTTTAATTTTTTAAATGATTGAAAAAGACAAACCAGTACTGTATAACATTTCAGTCAATTGCAAGACTGTAAAAAATAGGTCTGCTGCAGAGATTGGTCTGCAAGAGCTTATTTGTTCTTTGGGCTATCTTAATTGGAGGTAATTATATCTTCTTTTTTTTTTTTAAATGCACAAAGCCCCACAGTATCATAAGGGCTACCCTCAAAGAAACTGATGTTTTCTCAAATATAAAAATTGGCCTAACAAATTGTAAAGAAAATACATGGATTAAAATACCTTTTATGCAAATTGCTATTTGCCTTATGGTGAATCCATTGTATATCTGTACCTACACCGAGGACAACCCCTGCAAATGGACAATGAATTGAATTCAGAATTGAAGAAGAGGAATGGTTTGGCTTGTATTTGGGAAACTGTGATACATTCAACAATCTTAAGCTGTTCCACACCAAAAAAACCTAATTTTTAAAAAATAAAAATAAAAGCATGCCCTTGATGATATATGATTGCAATTCTTGGGATACCACCATCTCCAAAGAATCATAGTTGAGGGTGACCAAAGGCAAAACAGAAGTTAGAAGAAGAGGCCTGGGGGGTGTAAGCATATTTACATGTGTCATGTGCATCAGGGATGTCATCCAGGAATTGTATGATTGGAAAAGGATGTGAGTCAGGCATGCAGTGCCTGAGAGTAAGAGAATAGTTTTGTTGAAGCACTGATACCCACAAAGTGAAAACATGCCTAGAGCAAGTTCTCTTTTACATGAGCTTATGCCATGATAAGAAGGCATGGATATATGATGATCTATTCAAATGAGTGTAATATCCATTACAAATTGGATTAGAGTTTCTTTTAAATATATAAGAATCGAATCCTTTTATGTGTTTTCATATATCTTACAATCAAAAACTTTAACGTCTGATAGCATCATATGATTTCTTACTAGAAGGACAGTCACTAATTTCCAGGATACTTAACCTCTGTGTGTGGAGTGTGTGTGTGTGTGTGTGTGTGTGTGTGTGTGTGTGTGTATGAAGGAGTTGCTGGAAAGCCTGGTGAAGCTAATGGGGCCCTTAGAAACATTTTTAAATCATTCTTAATTCAAGAAAATGCCAATTTCAGCTAGATACTGGTAAAAAAAAAAATTTCCCCATCCAAATTCATGGACACCCTGAAATCAATGTGAAGAGTTTTGAGATCTACTTCAATACCCTCATCTTATAGAGATGGGGAGAGGGAAGGAGGATGAGAGAGAGAAAGGGAGGAATGGAGGGAGGAAGAGAAAGGGAGAGGGAAGAAGGAAGAGAGATATTAAGGGAATTTGCCCTAAATCACACAAATAATATAAGAGCCAGGATTCAAACCTTTGACTTTTGATTTTCAGTGTGGTTTTTTTTTTTTTCAGTATTGCATATTGCTTTCCCAATGTTTTCTTTTCATTCTTTTTCTTATTTCCTTTTCTTTTTTTTTTCTTTTTTTTTTTTTTTTTTTTGAAATTGGATCTCTTTATCTCAACCACTCTAGATTTGAAGTGGTATTTATGGGTCACTGCCCTAACTAATAAGCAAAAATCATCCTTTGAGATTTAACATGCTTTGTTTTCCCCAAAAAAAAAAAAACATGTTTGATTCCCTGCCCCTATTTTGGTCCCCTGCCATTCCCCCACTCTCAGAAGCTCACTTTATTGGTACTGTATTTAGTATGGAAGCCCAACTGACTTTAGCCTCATAGCTCAGAACCCCAACTTACAATATTCATCAGCCTCAGCCTTCCTGTTGCAAGAATTAAAGATCATCACCATAATGACCCATTGCCTAACACATTCAAAGTCTCAGTTTTCAGGAATGGCCAAAGAATGATCAACTTCAAAAAGATAAAAAATAAAAAACTATGTTAAATTTAGAAGGCTTTCCTTTCAAAGGAGAAATCTCTGCCCCCTGAAAAGAAGATTCTACAGCCTCCCATCTATGGCCATGTACTTTCCTAATAGAATATACATTGTGTCTACTATGTAGAAGGTCCCACACTAGGTTCTGTTCTGTGCTACAAATGAATCTCACATTTATATCGCACTTCACAAGTTACAATGTATGGGAAAATAATATTGTCCCATTTTGCAAATGAGGAATGTATGATTTAGAGAGAGGTTTTGATTTTTTCCAAGGTCACATATCTAGTAAGTGACAAAGTTAGGACCTAAATTGAGAAAGGTCCTTAAATTCCCAGTCTAATAATGCATTTTACTGTTTGAAACTAGAATGCCATCATCCTTCATCCACTATCATGAAAGAAACTGAAAAAAATTCCTTCTACTCTAAGTTAATTCATTTTCTTTGTGCCTAGTTCTCAGTAAAGCCAGTGAACCAAATAGAGTCAATTGGCCTCTAGCTTCTATGCAAGACAATTTTAAACATTTGACCAACATTAATAATTTATTCTTTAGCCTTATCTTCTCCAGGATAAATGATTTCAGATCACAGAACCATAGAACATTCTATGGAGATCATTTAATGATCACCTTGTCCAACCATCTCAATTATAGGTAAGGAAAGCCTAAATTAGGTGAAATTATTTGCCCAAGACCACACAATTAATAAGAGGCAGGGCTTTGACTTGTTAGTGTCTCCTAATTCCACAATCCCTATTTTCCACCAAATACCCAAAGAGTAGTCTTACTTATAGCCTGAAACTATTTTATTGAAACATCAAAGAGTCTTCTTTCTGCCATTTCCTGAAATTTAGGATAGAATAGCATAACTCATACTTCTTGTTTTATGGCTAAGAACACTAAGACCCCAAGAGAACATTGTACACAGCAACAAGATTATGTGATGGTCAACTGTGATGGACATAATTTTTTTCAGCAATGAGGTGATTCAGGCCAATTCCAATAGACTGGTAATGGAGAAAGCCATCTGCATCCAAAGAGAGGACTAAATGTGGATCACAACATAGTATTTCTACCTTTTTTTATTGTTCTTGCTTGCTTTTTTTCTCCTTTTTTTTATTTGATTTTTCTTGTGCAGCATGATAAATGTGGAAATATTTATAGAAAAACTGCACGTTTAACATATATTGGATTACTTGCTATCTAGGGGAGGGGTGGAAAGGAGGAAAAAAATTTAGAACACAAGATTTTGCAAGCATGAATATTGAAAACTATCTTTGCATGTATTCTGAAAATAAAAAAGCTATTATTTTAAAAAAGAAAAAAAGGAAAGAAAACTAAGTCCCAGGCACTGATTTTTTCAGAGACATTTTCCTTGAAAATGAGATTTTTCCCTTGGTTTGGCTCAGTTTTCATTCTAACTCCATGTAAGCCTCAATTTCAGAAAATTCATAATATTAAGTGATTGTAATGGTACTTTCTTTGGTAAACAGAGAAGAGAATGTTAGAACTGGAAGGAACTTTAAAGATTATCTAACCCAACCTCCTCATTTCAACAGCCTTATTTTCTTTTTGTTTTGAGAGGCAATTGAGGTAAAGTGATCCACCCAAGGTCACACAACTAGCAAGTATCTGAGGCTGGATTTGAACTCAGGTTCTCCTAATTTCAGCTCCAGTGCTCTATCCAATGAGCCATCTAGCTTCCCCATCAACAGCCTTGCTTTCAAATTGAGTCATTTTCCAGGGACAGAAATGGAGGAAGCAATGGAGTAGGGTTTCAAACCCAACTATATTTTCAATGACAAATCCAGCACCCTTTCCCTTACTTCATGTTGCTGGTCTAAATATTCTATATTCCAAATTCTTACTGGTAGTATAAATCATTTAACTTCTCTTGCCCTCAGCTTCCTCATCCATAAAATAAAGGGATTGGATTTAATGACCTCTAACATAACTCCCAGCCCTAAATCTATGATCCTCCTTAGTTGGGGAGAATGGAAAACACTACATAATTCTCACAGGGATCTGACAAAAGCAAGTGGATATAATGGGAAGATTGCATGACAGCTTCTAGAAACTTTATTCCAATGGTTCTCAAAATTTCTGGTCCACAGATGATTTCTGCAGTGTAAATAAAAGGTCTTCACATTTCCCTCATCTTATTTGTTCCTACATGCTGCTAGCATTTCATTAAAATTAAGGAAGAAGCCTAGTATTTTGATGAGGACCATCAATTCCAAATTACTCATTTATGCCACAAACAAAATTATCAAGCTGTTCATATTACAAAGGCCTATATTATTAAAAAAAAATAGCTCTTGAACCATCTGAAGCATCTGCATACCAAACTCAGAGAGGCACTGCTCTATAACTACTTATAGGATCCAAAATCATGCTCATGTGATATGAATAAATAAAGAAGCCTCCTTCCCTTTAATTTTCATCTTTGAGATGTTGAGCCAAATTCTTTAGGCTATATGCACTTAGTGCTGAGGGACTTGGAACTTGGTAAAATACAAAAGTTCAACCTCTCAGCTAATATCAAAGGGATCCAAGAATTATGGTATCATCCCGAAGTACCAAGTCCTTCAGTCCTGAAATGGCCTACCAGAAATGGCCCATAGTTCCACAGATCAGAAACACTCTCTCTTTATCCCCACTATATTTGATTTTTTAAATTACCTTGCTTAATTATATTTTCTAGAGATATTTATGCTAAGATACTCAGACTCCATTAGCAATCTAATGAAGTCTGTGTACTGTTTCTTAGATTTTTTAAAATATTGAAAGAAATGTGAAATTTCAGTTAAAGGTTGATGAAAATAGATGTAATTTTTACCCCATCCAAGTTCCCAGACTTCCTGAAATTTACCTTATCAGCTCCATAGTAAGAACCCTTGCTCTTGACATAACCAGATGAGTACAATACCCTTATCTACAGATGCTCTTAAAAGCTTTTTTTTTTTCCTCTTTTATACCTCTGAACCCTTCCAAGATATCTTGGAATTTACTACCTAGATTTCTTTCTTAAGGACAATGCTTTAAACCAAAACCAATCTGATTCTCATTGGGCACCAATAGGTCCTAGACCAATCTCTATTTAATCATTGTTTGGGTCCGAATTGATTAAGATTGAATGTAAATAGCAACCATTTCTATTTTGGCTAGAAATGTAGAGGTCTTTCCCTCCCAGATTTATTTATTTAGTTAGTTTTTTGTTTTGTTTTGTTTTGTTTTGGACTATGTTAAAGAGGAAATTCTTTGCCTTAATTGTTACCTGGCCTTAATCACTGTATGGGTGCGGCCTTAATCAGAGTCCTGTTGAAGATCTTAGTTTAAAAAAGCCAAAATTTCCCATTTAATCCAAGGTCATCTCCAGTCATCCTGATCTATGTCTGGTCACTGGGACCTGGATGGCTCTGGAGGGGAAAATGAGACAGCTGATCTTGCACAGTCCTCCTTCACTTGCATGTCATGGTATCACCTCCC
The DNA here is from genome assembly GCF_016432865.1 of Antechinus flavipes. NCBI lineage: Eukaryota > Metazoa > Chordata > Mammalia > Dasyuromorphia > Dasyuridae > Antechinus > Antechinus flavipes. Next base: position 124,102,350 of record NC_067398.1, on the reverse strand, counting down.
TAATGTCACGGTCCTCTTCAAGAATGAAGGACAAAACAACAATGTTCACAGAATTCTAAATTCAGAGTGAGTAGGAATCTTAGGGGTCATTTAGCCTAGTTCTTCACTTTGCTGATGAAGAAATTGAAGATCCTAAGAGTTTGTTACTTGTCCAAAAATAAGCAGATGGCATAGTCGAATTTAAATTCTATGTCCTTTGACTACAAATCCAATGTAATTTCCACTAAAGTATTATGACTCCTTTCTGCCATCTATCAATCCCATCCTTATTATCACCTCCAATACGAGTGGCTAAGTATCCATATCTGTGGAGTATTTGAAAACCATCTTTGTTGGCACAGAATTAAAGAACTGTCCAGAAAAAGGAGAAAGAGAGTTTTTTTTTTTTTTTTTAGAAGCAGAAACCCAAACTTTGTCCTTTTCTAGAAAATCATATTCTTTTCTCCAACCCCCTATTTTAGGATCAGTTTTCAACTGGCCACTTAGTAGTAGTGATCAAAGATTCCATTTTTCTTGATGTTCAGGGCAAACAAAAAGACTAAAATACATACTCCACTCAGTTCTGGAGTAAAATTGTATCAGATTAAATGCATTTCCCCTGCTATTAGCAATAAAGTACACGCAGATTTGGGAACTCTGAAATAATACATGTTTCTGGAAATCAGGTTCCCATTCATTTAGAAAAGAAGTTTGACAGGAAAGCTAAGCTTTTCTATAGGAAATAACTGCAGGGGCATTTTCTCTCCAAGTATTTTCTGTTAGAAGGAAGAGGCAGGAAGACAAATGCAGTCACCACATAAGCTAATCTCTCCTGGCTATCATCTTAGCACATTTTAATGAGCTGTTACCAAAGAATAAGTCTCATAGGAAAAAAAATAAATAAAAACCATTTCAAGATGGATGGTGGAGGAAGGATTTCTTTCTCAAAATATACAATATAAATATACTTAAAGAACACTGAATAAGGACTCAAGATCTTGAGATAAATAACTGGTTATATAGCTAGTTGTGTAACCTGAAGCAAATCTTTTTTTAAAATTTATTTGGAGGTGGGAAGAGACAATCAGCGTTAAGTGACTTGTCCAGTGTCACACAGCTAGTAAGGTTAAATTTTACCCCAGCTCCTCCTCACTGCTAGGGTTCAGCACCATCTAGCTTCCCAGAGCAAATCTTTTCATGTCTCCAGAAGTTCCATCAACTATAAAATCAGAGGGTCAGACTAGATGAGCTCTAATAGGCTTCCTAAGGTCTACTCTAATGTTCTATTTAATGAAACCTTATTCCCAAAATAATAATACCTATGCCTGGAGATTGAAGGTGAGTAGGGTGGATTTTAATTTAGCTGAAGCATAAAACAAGTACCCTCAGTATGTTAAAAGGATACTAAAGATTAATGGAGCATACTATTAAGCCTGACCCCCAAATGAATGGTCTCCAAATAACAGTTCATCTGCTGTATGGATATAAATCACAAACATGCCTTTCCCTAACTTCAATGAAGAAAGGACTAAAATACTGAACCTTACAAAGAGTCTGTTTATTGTGGAGTCAAGTCCTCCATAGCTAAACAGGGTTGAAAAATATTAAGAGTCAAAAGTCTGATCCAATCTGTAAAGGCATAACTAACATACTTATCAAATTTATTGTGGTTTGTCCTTTATTCTCTTTTTTTTTAATATGTTTTTTAAATTTTTATTTAATAATTATTTTATATTGACAGAATCCATGCCAGGGTAATTTTTTTTACAACATTATCCCTTGCACTCGTTTCTGTTCCGATTTTTTTCCCCTCCCTCCCTCCACCCCCTCCCCTAGATGGCAAGCAGTCCTTTATATGTTGGATATGTTGCAGTATATCCTAGATACAATATATGTTTGCAGAACCGAACAGTTCTCTTGTTGCATAGGGAGAATTGGATTCAGAAGGTATAAATAACCCGGGAAGAAAAACAAAAATGCAGACAGTTCACATTCATTTCCCATGTCCTTTATTCTCAAAGAGGATCATGACATCAGGGAGGTAATGGCATGACATGCAAGTCAATTGGATTGAAGTGAAAGAGGGCTGTGCAGTCACCAGCCTCACTTTGTCCTTCAAAGCCATCTGGGTCCAATGACAAGACATAGATCAAGACTACTGGAGAGGCCAAGTCATTATTAATCAGAGAAATGCAAATTAAGACAACTCTGAGATACCACTACACACCTGTCAGATTGGCTAGAATGACAGGGAAAGATAATGAAGAATGTTGGAGGGGATGTGGGAAAACAGGGACACTAATACATTGTTGGTGGAATTGTGAACACCTCCAGCCATTCTGGAGAGCAATTTGGAACTATGCTCAAAAAGTTATCAAACTGTGCATATCCTTTGATCCAGCAGTGTTTCTATTGGGTTTATACCCCAAAGAGATACTAAAGAAGGGAAAGGGACCTGTATGTGCTATAATGTTTGTGGCAGCCCTGTTTGTAGTGGCTAGAAACTGGAAAATGAATGGATGCCCATCAATTGGAGAATGGTTGAATAAATTGTGGTATATGAATGTTATGGAATATTATTGTTCTGTAAGAAATGACCAGCAGGATGAATACAGAGAGGATTGGCAAGACTTACATGAACTGATGCTAAGTGAAATGAGCAGAACCAGGAGATCATTATATAACTCAACAACAATATTGTATGAGGATGTATTCTGATGGAAGTGGATTTCTTCGACAAAGAGATCTAAGTCAGTTTCAATTGATCAAGGATGGACAGAAGCAGCTATACGCAAAGAAAAAACACTGGGAAATGAATGTAAACTGCTTGTATTTTTGTTTTTCTTTCCAGGTTATTTTTACTTTCTGAATCCAATTCTTCCTGGGCAACAAGAGAACTGTTCGGTTCTGCACACATATATTGTATCTAGGATACACCGTGACATATTTAACTTGTATAGGACTGCTTGCCATCTTGGGGAGGGAGTGAAGGGAAGAAGGGGAAAAGTCGAAACAGAAGTGAGTGCAAGGGATAATGTCGTAAAAAAAAAAAAAAAAATTACCCAGGCATGGGCTCTGTCAATAAAAAGTTATTAAAAAAAAAAAAAAAGACTACTGGAGATGGCTCCTCACCTAGTCAAATATATATATACATACACAGAGACATACATACATACACACAAACACACAAACACACACATATAGAGAGATAAATTGATATGTGGATATACATGTATGTATGTAAAGAGAGAAAGAAATGAGAGAGAGAGAGAGAGAGAGAACATCTGTAAGAGGAAGAGCCTCAGGATTCTGGCCCAAACAATTGCCATTTACATTCACTCTGAGCCAATCAGTGACCAAGCAGGGCGTGGCCTGAAACCTGTTGTTGATCCATCACTAAGAGCCATTTGGGTTTGAAGCACAGTCCTATCCCTTAAACCTCAAGATGTCAAATTAAAACATGAAACAAAGGAAGGAATGAAGGATCACTTGCATTAATGAGAGGATCCAGAAAGATTTTAACAGACTAAAAAATAGGCCAAAACTAATAACATGGAATTCAGTAGGGTTATATGCAAAATTCTTCCTTCAAAAGTTCAAAGTGTGAAATTTACAAGGACAAGATGGGAATGGTACGATTAGATAGCAATTCATCTGAAAAGATTTAACAGTTTTAGTGGATTACAAGTGTAATATGGCAGATCCCCCAAAAGTCATTGTAATCTTACTTTGGAGTAAATAAGATAGAGTCAAAAGGGGGCGGGGTTTGTGGAGAGACAGAGGAACAAAATGAGAGGAGGGGAGAGGGAGGAAGGGAAGGAGAAAGGCAGGGAGGGAGAGAGACAAAGAAAGGGAAAGGGAAAAAAAGAAAAAAAGAGAGAGGAGACAGGAGGGAAGAGAAAGAGAGAAAGAAAGAGAGGGAGAGAGGGAAAGAGTGGGGAGAGGGAGGGAGAGAGAGTGTGTGTACAGGTGATGATCCCTCTACCTGACAGGGATTCAATATAATGCTATATGAAGATTGGTGGAAGGAATTAATTAAATTTAATCCAGGAGAAGATTTAATTGAGACTATATGGTTGTCTTCATGTATTTTGAGGGCTGCTTTGTTAAGGAAGCATAATTCTTGTTCTGCTTGATCCCAGAAGGCAGAAGTAGATGCATTAAGTTAAAGTTGTAGGACAGTTTAGCTTCAGTATAAGGAATACAATTTTATAGCAATTGTTGTTCAGTTATGTCTGACTCTTCATGGCCCTATTCAAGGTTTTCTTGGCAAAAGTACTGGAGTGACTTGCCATTTCCTTTTCCAGTTCATTTTCTAGATGAGGAAACTGAGTCAGACAGGAGTTAGGTTTAAAAGCAAGTCCTGATCCCAGGGCCAGTGCTCTACCTACTTTACCATGTACCATTTAATGGTAATTAGAGCTATCTAAAAGTAGAAAGCTTCTGAAGAAAATACAATCCTAAATAGAAATCTACAGGCAAAGGCTGGAACAAAACTTCTGGAGTTTACCAGTCATGTCATAGAAAGATTCCTCATCCAAGTGTAAATTGTATTAGATGGACTCTGAGATCCCTTCCTATTCTGGAGTTCTATGATTTTTAGGGGAGTTGGAATGAAAGAAGAAGTCACCAATATAGTGGTACATGAAAGAATAATAATATGCTGAAAAGGTTGTGCTTGGAGTCAGGAATTCATATGTCCAATAAGAGCTAAATTTCTGTCAGCCTTCATTACCTCATTCATTAATAATAGCACCTACCTCCCAAGGTGGTTGTAAGGATAAAATGAGATCTTTGTAGAGCACTTTACAAACCTTGAAGTGCTACATAAATGTTAACTGTTGTTAAAATTCCACAGCATCTCTATTTTAGCCTAAGTTATTCTAGTTCTTTTCCTGGGTTCCCATTTGTAGTCTTTTGACGTTTTCTCATTTGCTTTCCTCTCTGTAGCCTAGAATTTTACGGCAAATATTCTCCCTTTTTGGAAATGGTGAATCTTATAAAATCCATTTCAGAGATGTGAACTACTCTAAGAAATCAAGAGTGAGATTATTATTGACTTATTAAAATTCTAGAACAAAGAAGCAGCTATGTGACATAGTGGATAGAGCATCAGCCCTGTAGTCAGAACTTCAAACACTTGACATCTACTAGCTGCATGATCCACTTAATCATATTGCCTTGCCAAAATAGAAAAATCTGGTGCAAAAAATGTCTTGACTTGAGTGTCCTCCTACCATCAGCCATACACTCAGTCAGTATATTGACTATGCTACACTACAGCTGGTGGTGATGAACAGTCGTGTGGCGGTACATGGGAATGTATTACCACATGTCAAAGCAAATCATCTGGAAAAAAAAAAAACAACAAGAAACTTTGCTTCAGATGTTTGCAATTAAAAATGTTTGTGTTTCCTAATAATCTATTCCCTCTACACAGAGAATACCTTTTCTTTCTTCTCCTGAGTCAGAATCCTAGTCTTACTGTTTTTTGTGTTTTTCATTAAGTGATTCAACAATTTCATTCAGCTTGTTGCTCAGTGATGTCCTGAAGTTCAACTCTGGCATTTCAAAGTCTGGGCAACATTCACATCATTTTGAACATGGGCAGAGCTCATTTATGCTTTCCTTCCTTGAGAAGAAATTTTTCCTCTTAGTTCACAGAGAAGGAAATGCAGTGCAAGGCTTGCACTGGCCTTCAGATGGAATTCTCCTCTTCTACTGCACACTGTCCAGAGCTGAGGTTATTCACTCTCAGTATTTGTTTGCCTTTCCTTTTTTTTCTTTTGTCTTAAGCATCTTGTTTGCCACAATTGGATGGTCTCAGGCCAATCACTTCTGCTGGATGTAGCAGGGAAAACTTACCCAGCATAGAACATCTGATTTTTTTTTTCAGTCTTTTCAGTAAAGGCTAGAAGAATCTCTTCATGTAACATGGCAGACACAAGAAAGTACAAAATATCAGCTCATTCTTTTTAACTCTCTTATATGGCAGAATTTGAGGGCTCTCCCCCTCTACACACACACACACACACACACACAGAGAGAGAGAGAGAGAGAGAGAGAGAGAGAGAGAGAGAGAGAGAGAGAGAGAGAGAGAGAGAGAGAAGTCTGGCCTGCTTTTATACATAAAGGATACCTGAATTCAATGTCTGAGTTTAATGCATCTGCTTTATGCCCCAAGAGGACAGAATGGAGGAGGGCAACAAAGTAGCTCTGAAGCTTCTACTGTTGCTTCATTACTTTCCTCTAAGCCCTTTGAGGTAGCCACAAGGGGATGAAAGGTCCCACTTAGTGTTTAAATCTCAGTCCTTCTGGGCCCTGTGGGGTTGAATAGTTACAAAGTAGGTTATGCTTTTACTGCAGGGATGAAAAAGAAGTAAATAGTTAACAAGTGACTAGGAGCTTCTAAAAGAGCTGACCTTCAGTCATCAAAATGATGTGTGGAAGGGCCACTGTAACACATGGGTTGGTGTAATATTTACAGACATGCCTGGAATGTGCTGTTAACAATCACCTCACAAAGCAATTTTCTCCTTCAAACCCCTTTAATTTTAATAACTCCTACACCCTCAATACTCCAACACAATCCAACCCCAAAATTTAAAAAATTAAGTTTAGTAGCACCTGCCTTTCTTTGGTTTGTAGATTTGTTTCCTATATTACAAGCTTTGTGTCTTTAAATAATCAATAAGCATTTATTAAGTGCCTACTATGTGCTAGACACTAGGGATAGAAAGGCAAAAAATCAAAGCAAACATTCTCTAATCTTCTATAGAGGAAGTCACACATTAACATATGTATTTGTGTATCTACATATATAATAAAAATGGGGCCTGTAATTTCATTGATTTAAGATGGAAGATGAAGATGAAAGATGAAGAAACTTCCTCTGTCAATTCAAATCAATACCTTCTCTGCAACTTAACTTTTTTAAAGAGTTTCAGAGAACACTAAGAGTTTAAGTGAATTCTTCAAAATCACACAAAATGTATCAGAAGTAATATTAGAATCCAAGTCTTGGCAAGATTTCAACCCAGGGTTTCTTGGCTCTAAGACCAGTTCTTTATCTAGCATTTCATACTACTTGTGCCCACATGCATGCATACACACAATACAAAACACATGCAAAGCAGATGCATGGTCATCTTTTCAGAAAAGCACTCCATGCTAGACAGAACCAGAAAAGCCTCATGAAAAAGCCAGATTATCAATTTACAAATAAGGGACTTGAAGCCCTGAGAGGTGCAGCTATTTGCCCAAAGTCAAAAAATTAATAAGTAGCAAAAGAAGGATTCAAATCCAGTTTCTTTAACTACAAATATAGCATTCTCATCTTTAAACAACAATGTCTTAAGGAAGACTCTAAGGAGTTAAAGTTTCTTTAGCAAATTCTTTCTCCACTATAGCCTTTCTCAGCTACAACCCATGAATCCCCAGTGCAGTCATAGGAAAGTTCATACAGGCTGTATTTCACAATACGCTCAGTTGAGTTGGACAGGGCTGGGCTTGGGGAGCCTAAAAGGAAAGCTTTCTACCAAAAGGACTCAGCTGCAATGAGATCTCTAGCAGATACTTTCCATGCCTCTGAAATGTGTAATGGTGGGGCAAACAGAAATATTAGAAATACATTCTGGAAAGTAGAAGTAAATGTATGTCCAAGTAAGAGAAAAAGATGGAGAAGAGACACAGAGGTAGACAGACTGAAACACATAGACCTAAAGACAGATGCTGAGAGAGAAGGAGAAAGAGGGAGAGGAACAGAGAGAGGGAGAGGGAAGGGAATTTGGGAGGAGAGTAAGGAAAGGAGAAGGGAGAGAAAAGAAGAGAGAAAGATACAAACAAAGACAGAAGAGGTCAGAGGGAGAGAAACACAGAGAGGGAGGGGGAAGGAGGGGAATTTGGGAGGAGAGAGAGAAAGGAAAGAAGAGAGAGAAAGAGAAAGAACAAGAGAGACAGAGAAGAGGCGCGAAAGGGGAGAGAAGAGAAACAGAGAGGGAGAGGAGGGAAGAAGAAAAAAGGGGAGAGAGAGGGAGAGAAGGAGGGAAGGAGAGAGGGAGGGAGGGAGAGAGAGGGGAGGAGAGAGAGAGAGAGAGAGAGAGAGAGAGAGAGAGAGAGAGAGGAGAAATTAGCATCAAAGACCACATGTAAATGCAAAATGAGATAACTTTGCAGAATAGCAACAAGACAGAGTTTCAATACATGGTTGGTCCACAACCTTTGCCAAACACAGGGAGGTTATCACTAAGAGTTGGTTAGCAAACCCTTCAGCAAAATCCAACTCGGAACTTTTGAAGTGATGCTCTGAATTCATAGCATTTCAGAGCTCCATTAAAAATGCTTGGTAATTGTTTGCAGCTGCTGTTGAACCATTTCCTTTACATTCCATGGCACTGAAGACAGAAAGAAAAATTCTTTATGCCAGTTTTTATGGATTGTGGGATTGGCTGTAAACCACTCTACTGTAGTCTATAAACCATTTTTAAAAAATTCTGTTTCTAGTTCATGTCAAATCATGAAATTGCTTTGTTTCTTAAAAAATAGATAAATTAGAAAATATTTAATAAAGGTTAACATCAGCAATTCAGATTATTTGGGGAAAAGACCTGCCTAATTAGTGAAAAGTATGAATTACAGATTATTTCCAAAGAAAACTGAATATTGATATAGATTAAATAGAACTGAGTTAGCAAGCAGCAATGTCTAAGGAACCTATTTTATTGATTACTAGTATGATTTGTAATTTGCACACAAATTATTTTATATTACAAGTTTTTCTGAAGCATTTAAAGTGCTAAAAATGGAGAGAAGAGCATGGTATTAGTTGTCGAGGCGGGAGGGAGTGTCTGACGCACAAAAAAAAGCACACAAAACTTGGAATCAGAAGACCTATATTTGAATGCTGATGCTATTTATTGCCCATGTAACCTCTCAGAAATCATTTAATATTTCTTGGTTCCAGTTTCTTCATCTATAAAATAAAAAGTTCAAACTGTGTGATCTCTAAGGTTGCTTTTTCCTGTTCTGAATCCTGTTATAAATCATGTTATAAATGCCTGGCTTGTCCTACCTTGTTAACATTGTTGATTTCATTAGGATTTTGTTCATTCTAGTTATTTCAAAGATAAACTTTAGTTTAGCCCTTGTCAATATTAATATAGATTCCAAATTATCTGAATAGAAATTAATGTAGTTTTACTAATAGAACTATTTACAAAGAACTGGCAAAGGGCACTGGTTTGGAAACTAAAAGACCCAACTTCTAGTCCTATTGTAAATACAAATTAACTCCCTATTCTACTCTCCATCCCTCTTCATCCCTCTTCAAACTTCCCATGGCTCCCTCTTTCCCTACTCTCTCAGCTGAGAACTTTTCATCCTATTCTTCTGAAAAAAAAAAAAAAAAAGAGGCCATCTATTGAGAGTTCTTTTCTTCTTTCCTCCTGCTCATCTCACATCACCTAGTTGCTTTCTATAACTTTTCCTCCTTCAACCCCTGTCACACACACACACACACACACACACACACACACACACACAGCAAAGAACTGTCTTCAGTTGTGCTTTATATCTGGCCACTGGACACAAATGGTTCTAGAGGGGAAAGTGAGACAGGTGCCCAGCCCTCCCTCACTTAAATCCAATTCACTTGTATGTCATGGCACCATTCACTGATGTCATGATCCTCTTCGAGTATAAAGGACAAACAACAACATGAAAAGGTGGCCCTTCTCCTTGCCAAAGGCAACTTCTTGTAAGTGTATGTTCACAAGTGATATCATTCCATTCCAAATTCTCCAATAGATTACCCTTTCACTTATATTCATTTTTTCCTTATCTGGCTATTCCCCTATTGTGTACAAAAAATGCTCATGTCTCCTCAATCCGAAAAAACAAACAGCAACAACAACAACAAAAAAAAACAACCCTCACTTAATCCATATATTTTCACTAATTGTTGTCCTATATCTCTTCTCACAATTGTAACAAAATTCCTCGAGAAAGTCTTCTTTAAGCCATTTGTTCACTTCCTTTTTCTCTCACTCTCTTTTTAACTTTCCACAACCTAGTTTCTAACCTCACCGTTGAGCTGAAAATAGCCTTTCCAAAGTTACTAATGATCTCTTAATTGCTATGTGTAATGGCTTTTTCTCAGTCCTCATCTTTTTAGATCTAATTTCAGTCTGACAGGGTTAATCTTCATGATACACTCTTCTCCCTAGGATTCCATAATTCTATTCTGGTTTTCCTTTTGCCTTTCTGATCACTCCTCAGTATCTTTTACTGAATCTTCATCCAGGTCATTCTCATTAAAGGTGAAGATCCCCCAGGGTTCTGTCCTGGGCCCTTTTCTCTATCTATACTATTTCACTTGGTGATTTCATCAACTCTCAGAGTTTCAATTATCTCTAAACTAGTGATTTTCAGATATGCTTATACACTCTAACCTCTTTTCTAACCCAGCCTCATATCTCCAACTACCTATGAGTCATTTCAAACTAGATTTTCTATAGGCATATTAAAATCAATTTAATCATCTTCCCAAAAACTTTCCACCCTTCTAAACTTCTCAACTACTGTCAAGGGTGCCACAATGCCCCCAGTCACCTAGGCTTGCAAGTTACATGTTCTCAATTTCTTATTCTCTTTCACACACACCCCAACCAGTTTGTTGCCAAATCCTGTTGATTTTACTACTATAATATAATCTCATTACTAGCTCCTTCTCTCCTTTGACATTTTATATATTTATAATTCAGGCCCTTATCACTTTATACCTGGACAACTGCAGTTGCCTTTTGTTTGATCTCTGCCTCAAGATTCTCCATTTTCCAATCCATCCTCCACTCAATTATCAAATTAATATTCCTAAAATGTAAATATGACCATCTCACTTCCTCTATTAAATAAATTCAAATGGTTCCCTATTACTTCCAAGATTGACTTTTTAAAAAAAATCTTCTGTCTGGTATCCAATGCCTTTCAGAACTATTATCTTTTCAATCATTTTCTGTCCTACTTCCCTCCCTCCCACTCTATGATCTAGTGACACTGGCCTCCTTGCTATTTCTTGAGTATGATACTCCATCTCCAGACTCAGGGCATTTTCACCGACTGTCCTCATGCTTGGAATACTTTCCTTTCAGGTTTCCCTGGTTTCCTATAAATTCCAGCTAAAAATCCTACCTTCTCCAGAAAATCTTCCTCAGTCTTTTCCCCTTAACATTACTGCCTTCACTCTATTGATTGTCTCCAAATTATCCTGTATGTATTTTGTTTATATGTAGTTGTTTTCATGTTTTCCCCCATTAAGTTGTGAGTTCCTCGAGTGCAGAAGCTATCTTTTGCCTTTCTTTGTAACTCCAGTGCTTTAGCACTGAACCTGGCACAAAGTAGATGCTTAGTGAATATTTGTTGATTGACAAGTCATATTCCCTTTCTAGAATTATATTTTCTAGAAAAAGAGGAAGTTGGACTTGATGGCCATAGAGTTTTATTCTAAGTCTCATTCAATATCTCATTCCATATGTGCTTTGTGCCAGATATCGCAGAGCAAAGCTGAAAACTAAAGAGAGTTCAATAATTGAAAAAGGCAATTTATAAGGAGAGATCTGCTTTTCAGTCTAAGATTAGCTAAAGATTTGTCCCTGGAAACCCACTGATTCAGTTCCCCCTGTGAAAAACATGGGCTTATGATATACTGGACTCAGAATCAGGAAATTCTGAGTCTAAGCACTTGTATTTATTAGCTCTGTGGCTATGAATAAGTACATACTATCTCTGAGTTTCAGTTTTCTCATCTGGAAAATTGGGGTGTTTGGGATACTTGTATCACCTACCTTAGAGGGTTGGTATGCAGCTCAGTGAAAGTGTTTGTAAAATAACCTTGTAAACATTGCAACTTCACTTCACATCTCTAGGGGAAGGTGAAAGGACAATTCTGGTGCCATTTTATTATTAATTAATAGATTTGTGGCAGGGATAAAGATTCCACTATTACCTAAAATGAGACCAGGCCAGGATTTGCAATTTAGAGTTGATTTTTAAGGGGAAAATGTTAATAATGGAGAGGAAGTAGAAATTATATACTATGGATTCACAGAGTACCTTTCCTCTGGAAACCTCAATGCACTTCCATAAAGGACAAAAGCCCTTTTCACAGAAAAAAACTTAGTGAATATTTGTCACTGTTTCCAGTTAATTTGAGCAATGGGGAGAAGAAAACTAAATTAATCAGATCTCAAAGTAGTTTGGGTATTTTTATCTGAATTATTCACTTTTTTTAAATGAACATATTGATCATAGCCAGATCTCATCCATTGATTATGAGATTGTATGTTGTGGCTGTCTGGTGCATTACAACACTGTTTTCTATGTGTTATGGCAACCAGGAATGCTAATGTTTGATAAGAAAGGCAGATAACCATTATACCAACATAGCAAAGAAAAAAGATGTCTCAACTTTGGACTTGTATGTTATGTATCAATCAATCAATAAAACATTTATTAAGTACCTTAAATGTGGCATTCACTATAGTATGAACTATAGTATGTTCAGTTAGGATGTAAGAATAGCAGGAGTTTTAGACACTTAGACACAATAAGAAGTTATGCTATTCCAGTATCTTCCATGGAGTAAATTCATAAATGTGTTCTTACTTTGTTGCTCTGAAGTCAACAGTCAGGTATGTCCCTCCAATGATACAGATAATAGCAAAACTGTACCTTCTCATGCTGTGCAACCCTTACCTATTTCCTCCCATATGAATCTACCCAACATACTTTCCTCTAGTTCTCTTGATATTACACAGGAACAAATAAAGCACATAAGCTGTGTGAGTCTTATGGATATGACCATTTTTCCTTTTAGTATGAGAGGACCTATACCTTTTCTCATGATTGACATCTTTTCTATTGCTTCCATGCTTCCATACATCTCTCTAATTTTGGAAAGAGACCATAAATTTGGATGACCCATTAGATCACCAATAATTTTGATTATTCAAAGATTGAAGTATTGTCAATCAATTAAAGAATCCTGATTAAATAAAAGATAGATTCCCATTTCTTGGAAAAACAGAGTCATTAAAAAAAAATAGTGCAAAATTTCTCAAATGCAATTCAATCTTCTTTCTTCCTCCTCTCTACTTCTAGGCCCAGTTCACAGTTTAGCTAGAGTATCTCTCAATCAAGAAGTCTAACACATGTTAAAGATACAAAGACAAAAATTTAAGTAGCTCTTGCTCTCAAGAAATTTATATTCTATTGTTTCCATTGGTTACACTAATGTATTGGGTGCTTGAATTGACTATTCATACCTTTAATCCAAATTATGCTTATATGGGCATATATGTATATATAAACATATGCCTGTAGGTATACACATATGTTGTTTATATGTATGTATGCTACGTGCAACATCTAAGAAATATATCTTACATATAACTAGCTTAGATATAATTTAGATATATACTAGCTAAGATAGATCACTACAAAATATGTAGAGATAATAGATATAACTAAGTGAAATTGTAGATATCTAAGATGCAGCTAAGATAGATCTAGACATGTATAGTCTGTTGTTGATTGGTTGATTGAAAAGGTTTAAAAAACAGTGCTAGACTAAAAACAGTGAAAGAGGTAGCCATATTTTCTAATATTCATTTTAAAAATTAAAATATTATGTTTTTCATATTATTTGAGCATATGTTTTCAGATTATTGTTAAACTGTTTGATATTAGTAATCTCATAATAATTGCTACTTTTATCCATTTAATCCTACCTTTTTCTTGTTGAAACTCGAATTTTAAGTTCACTGCTTTTGTTACTGCTTTATCATAGGAGAGGCTCACTAAAAAAAGATCTTTAGGGTCCATACTGAGAACATCATGAGAAAATAACAATATATTTCCATTATTTCTTATAACTAAGCTTCTGAACCAGGTTCATGTTAGGATAAATCTTTAAACTACATGTCAACAACCTTTTAAATTGGAAGTGCCAAAGTTCAGACCACAATTTTTCTGAATAGCAAGGAAGAAGGCAGTTAAACAAAGAGATAAATGTATGAATTTTTATAAATGCAACTCAGTTACAAGACAAACTACTAGCCCAAGCACCATGAAAAATTGATCAATGTGCTAGTCTACACACGTTGTAGATAGCTAGGTTTTCATCTAGACCAAGGCTTCTGAAACTTTTTTCATTCACACCCCTTTTCACCTGAGAAAATTTTACATGACCCCAAGTATATAGATAAAAAAAATTGTATACAAATCAATCATTTAGTGATAATAAATTATTATTTTATGACCCTTATATTCAGTTTCATAATTCTATTTTAAAAAGCTTTGATCTAGACAATGTAAACCATAGTCTGACATTAAAGTAAATTTTAAATAATTCGATGCATTTTCCTCAAAAATAAAATTTTCTTATTTTCAATATTTAAATCATCATCAATGCAATCCTAGATGAATCTAAAAGAACATAATAAACATTTCATTAATCATAAAGGGAAAACTAATTAAAATGCTTTTATTAATTAAATTGGAACCATCTATTATCTTTTTCTCACAAAAACAACAGCACCTTTATTTGGGAAATCGCAATTGTTTTGAATTACAATATTTTGAATTAGTCATTATTTTGACTAAGCTAATACTGATTTTAAAAGTTTTACCATATCTACTGGCACTATTTTTGTTACTTTTTGAAACCAAAACTAAAATATTTACACTACTCACTCTCACTTCTATGGAATATACAGTTTTATATAACTGCAATTCAGACTATTTTAGCCTAATTAAAATGAAAATGGACACCCATTATCAATAAGACATGACAAGGCCAGATTAGATGACCTCCAATCCCTTCTAGTCCTTGGTTTTATATTATTTCAAAAATACCTTGGGTTGCTTTTCCATTCAGGATGAAAGATTGTATGGAGCCATCCACTCTTTATAACTGGGAGAATTGAGATCAGTGTAAAATTGTCATTGTATTTCAATAATAATTTTGGTACAATAGCAAATAACGGAAATGTGACTAATCCATCTCATGTTACCTTCTTCCTGAAATACTGAACCATCTATTTTGGGGTAACTAGAGCAGCTTTTTCCCTTCCCAACTCCTCCCTTTCCCTAACGTGATCAACAAGATTATTTTTGTGCAAAGTGAAGTGAGCAGAACCAGGAGAATAATTTGTTCTATAACAACATTATAAAAATGAACAATTTTAAGACTTAAGAACTCTGATTACATAATGACTAATAATGGTTCTAGAAAAGTTTATAATCAAGGATGAATAGGTATTTTTTTTTTAAGACTAATCGTTGTGTGGTTTATTTTGCTTAACTATCCATATTTGTTTTTTAAAAGTTTCTTTTCTTTGTTTTTTAAATGGTGAGGGGCATAAGAAGGGAGTGCAAAGAAGAAAAAAATTAGTTAATTGAAATAAGTTAAATTTTAAAAGTCCAGCATAAGATTGTCACCTACAACTATTCTTTTTTTTTCTAGAAGATATCAGATTATATACTCTGAGTATCTGCCAATGGTAGCAGTTCTTTGTTCTCTAAAATATCATTTGGTTAGATTGGTATTAAAGTTTTGCAAAATCCTATTCATTGTTACTTAGGTTCTCTGTGATCCAGAGTCTTCAGACTAAGAATTATGAAGGAAGACATAAATAAATAGTGCAATTGGAACATCCTAAAGACATGGTTTCCAAATTTGATTTTGTACCATCTTGAGATGTCTACAGTTCAGATACAGAGAATCATGGCCAAAAGTTTCAAATAAGGATTATGATCCCAAATCATAAGAGGTTGGATGCTTTGGGCAAAGCAATAATAGCATGGTTGGGTAGTTTGAACTGGTCACCGTGAATCCAGGAAATAGGGCAAGGGCAAAGAGGTACATTCTGTAGTCTGAGTCTGAGGTAATGTCTGGGAGCCTGAGCAAAGTAGCCAAGAGAAATCTGTGATACTGTTTGCTCTGAGAGCTGTCAGAAGGTTCCTGATGAGTTTCTAAACTGAAGGAAATTAAGTCTCTAGGCTCCTGACAAGTTTCTATGAATCTAAATTGAAGGCTGTATGATAGAAAGATAGACACAAGATTTGGAGTCAAGAAAATATGAATTCAAATTCCACATCAAACATTTACTTGCTGTGTCATTTAATTTCTTTGTCTCTGTTTCCTCATCTATAAAGTGAGTGGACTAGACTCCATAGCCTCTGAGATTCTCTAAGTTCTATTTCAATGTTTTTATGATCTTATTCATAGCTTGATTACCCATACAAACACCCCAAGCTAGAAAGGATAAAATTGTCTTGGTGACATACTTGGTGAAGTAGATAAGTTAGGTGTCTCAACATTTCTGACAAAGTGCTATTGCATCTCTTCAGGGAATGGGGAAAGAATGCAAGTATGAGAATAAGAGAAAGAAATATAAAGAAGGAAACAGGGATTATAGAGTTACATAACAGTGTGGAATCATATGAGTCAGCACATGTGTTTATGAGGCAGATTCCCTGGGAAATTTGATGACCTATTTTGGGTGAAGATTTCTGCATACTCCTTGATGTGCATTAATTCCCAGAGGGTTCAGGTTCCCCCTATAACAAGCCTCAATATAGGAAGGCTAGAGAAAGTAAGAGTTAAGACAGGATATGATAGTGGTAAAGAAGCATCTGGCCAGCAAGATTGAATTTGTGTTGGGTCAAAACCCAAGTATGTGAGCATACACAGATGCTTCAGAGGTGTAATTAACCATGTCAGATGCAAAATGTCTGAATAGCCAGTTCTAAGGCCCCAGCAAGAAAAGAGAACTTCTAGGGATAGCAAAGGTTGGGGGGGGGGGGGGGGAGGAAACATATGGACCCAGATCTTAAACTCTGGGAAAGGAAGTATGGTGAGAAATCAGTCATCAGTAGAAAGAATTGAGATGTTGTCTATTCTAGTATCCTCTTTTTTTACAGATTAAGAAATTGAACTTCAGAAAAGAAAAATGATTTGCTCAAGGACATACAGGTACACTTAAACACTACTATAAGAGCAGAAATTTTGGAGTGAAGTTTAAAATTCGAATGCCAGCTGTCTACATAAATAAAAAATACCACACAATTATTGTTCAATGCCTCAATTCAAATTTACTAATATGAACACATAACAAGAAGCTGGCCACTAAGTTCAGTCTTTATGAATATGTCCAAAGTAACACTGATGCAAATTCTTGAGCAGAAGAAACTGAGGATCCTGTTTCTAGGAGAATTGTGGTGATATTTAATGGAAGTCCCTTGGAGAGATTTGGAGCATACACAGATGTTCTGCAACTGATTGCACCCTGTTCATAACATAATGAATGAAGACTTCTTTCATTGCCTGCAGTTATATAGCTGGCATTGGGGTATATTCAACAGTTACTAACCAACAAAGACCTTTGGTCCCTTTTTTGTGTGACTATTTTCTGATTGATAACATGATGTAGGAGAAGTGTTAGGAATCTTTACAAATTGTTAAGTCATTAGAGTTGAGATGTTTTGGGCCAGAACCTGAAACAAGGTACTAAGTAGAACTAATTGATACAATGCTTGCGTTTACATCTTTACTCATTGGAATTCACAAGTATGGGAGATTCACAAAGTTAACTGTGTAACTTTGTGAGTTCCTACCTCCCTTGAAGCTATTAGGGCCAGAGAGCACGCTGGGAGATATCCCACAATTCCTCTCTCTCATATATAAGAAACAGACAGAGGCTCTAGGACAGAATTCAGCTAAATTACATGGAGAGGGGAGCGTTAAGTCAGAAGAAGCCATGAGTTGGAGTTGAGCTAGAGCCAGGAGAGAATTACTTTGGAAGGCAAGAGAGACAGATTCATCTTTGTGCTGGCTGAAGGCTGAAGGAGGCAGAAACAAAGGACAAAGCTGCAAGAGCTCTTAGAACCAAGCAGAGAGATAGGCCTCTAAGCTAACCAGGCTATATTGGAAACAATAAAAGAGTTTTGCTTTTTGCTGCGTTTTGAGGTGATTATTATTTTCAACTGCAACTAAGGCTGCCTCCAGAAAACCTCCCCTGAGAAACCTGCTCTCTCCCAGAGAGAACCATTTTATATTATATTTTAAAGAAGAAAATCATCACAGAGAAGCTTTAGATCTTCCCTATCAAAGACTGACATGTGGCCTATAAATACAGATCTTGGTTCTTTGTCTTAAAATTTGTTTTTTTGATTTAAAGAGATTAGAAAACATTATAACATGCTAAGTGAAGTGAGAAGAACCAAAAGAACATTGTATATGCAATAACAAGATTATGCAATGATCAATTTTGATGAACTTGGCTCTTTTCAATCATGAGTTGATTAAAGGCAATTCCAATAGAGTTGTAATGGAGACCCATCTGCATCCAGAAAGAGAACTACAGGAATTGAATGTGCATCACAACATAATAGTTTCACCTTTTTTTTAAATCGTTGTTTGCTTGCTTTTTTCTCATTTTTTTTTCTTTTTGATCTGATTTTTCTTATGCAGCATGATAAATGTGGAAATAAGTTCAGAAGAATTGCACATGTTTAGCCTATATTGGATAATTACTTCTAAGGGAGGGGAGAAGTGGGGAGGGAGAAAAATTTGGAAGACAAGATTTTGCAAGGATGACTATTGAAAACTATTTTTGCATGTATTTTGAAAATAAAAGCTATTATGAAATCTTTATTATTATTATTTCTTTTTGATTTACAAAGCATATGCCTGGAAAAATTTTCAATACTGACCCTTGCAAAACCTTCTGTTCCAAATTTTCTCCTCCTTCTCTCACCCCATCCCCTAGATGGCAGGTAGTCCAATACATGTTAAATATGTTAAAGTATATGTTAAATCCCCAATATAAGTATACACATTTATACAGTTATCTTGCTGCACAAGAAAAATTGGATCTAGAAAGAAAGAAAAAAACCTGAGAAGGAAAACAAAAATATAAGCAAACAATAACAGAAAAAGTAAAAATGCAATGTTGTGGTTCACACTCTTCCATAGTTCTTTCTTTGGGTGTAGATGACTCTTCATTACTGAACATTTGGAACTGGTTCAAATCATCTCATTGTTTTTTAAATAGCTTTTTATTTACAAGATATATAGACAGGTAATTTTTCATCATTGACAATTGCAAAACCTTTTGTTCCAATTTTTCCCCCAGATGGCAGGTTGACCAATACATGTTAAATATGTTAAAGTATATATTAAATACAATATATGTATACATGTCCATACAGTTATTTTGTTTCACAAGAAGAATTGGACTTTGAAATAGTGTACAATTAGCCTGTGAAGGAAATTAAAAAATGCAGCTGGACAAAAATAGAGGGATTGGGAATTCTATGTAGTGGTTCACACTTATTTCCCAGAGTTCTTTCACTAGATGTAGCTGGTTCAATTCATTACTGTTCTATTGGAACTGATTTGGTTCATCTCATTGTTGAAGAGGGTCACGTCCATCAGAATTGATCTTCATATAGTCTTGCTGTTACTGTGTATGATGATCTCCTGGTTCTGCTTATTTCACTTAGCATCAATTCATGTAAGTCTCTACAGGCTTCTCTGAAACCATCCTGTTGGTCATTTCTGACAGAACAATAATGCTCCATAACATTGATATACCACAATTTATTCAGCCATTCTCCAATTGATGGGCATCCATTCAGTTTCCAGCTTCTAGCCACTATAAACAGGGCTGCCATAAACATTTTGGCACATACAAGTCCCTTTACCTTCTTTAAGATCTCTTTGGGGATACCACTACACACCTGTCAGATTGGCTAAGATGACAGGAAAAAATAATGATGAATGTTGGAGGGGATGCGGGAAAACTGGGACACTAATGCATTGTTGGTGGAGTTGTGAACGAATCCAACCATTCTGGAGAGCAATCTGGAATTATGCCCCAAAAATTATCAAATTGTGCATACCCTCTGATCCAGCAGTGTTTCTATTGGGCTTATATCCCAAAGAAATACTAAAGAAGGGAAAGGGACCTGTATGTGCCAAAATGTTTGTAGCAGCCCTGTTTGTAGTGGCTAGAAACTGGAAAATGAATGGATGCCCATCAATTGGAGAATGGCTGGGTAAATTGTGGTATATGAATGTTATGGAATATTATTGTTCTGTAAGAAATGACCAACAGGATGAATACAGAGAGGACTGGCGAGACTTACATGAACTGATGCTAAGTGAAATGAGCAGAACCAGGAGATCATTATACACTTCGACAACGATATTGTATGAGGACATATTTTGATGGAAGTGGATTTCTTTGACAAAGAGACCTGAGTTTCAATTGATAAATGACGGACAAAAGCAGCTACACCCAAAGAAAGAACACTGGGAAACGAATGTGAACTATCTGCATTTTTGTTTTTCTTCCCGGGTTATTTATACCTTCTGAATCCAATTCTCCCTAAGCAACAAGAGAACTGTTCGGTTCTGCAAACATATATTGTATCTAGGATATACTGCAACATATCCAACACATAAAGGACTGCTTGCCATCTAGGGGAGGGGGTGGAGGGAGGGAGGGGAAAAAAAAATCGGAACAGAAACGAGTGTCAATATAAAGTAATTATTAAATAAAAAATTAAAAAAAAATCTCTTTGGGATACTTTGGGATTGAAGGGTACGCACAGTTTGATAAGTTTATGAGCATAGTTCCAAATTGCTCTCTAGAATGGTTGGATTACTTCATAGTTCCACCAACAATATATCAGTGCCCCAGTTTTCCCAATACCCTCCAACATTCATCATTATCTTTTCCTTTCATCTTAGCCAATCTGAGAGGTATGTACTGGTGTCTCAGCGTTGTCTTAATCTGTATTTCTCTGATCAATAGTGATTTGGAGCATCTTTTCATATGACTAGAAATAGTTTCAATTTCTTATGAAATCTTTTAAAAGAAAAAAAAGAAATGCTTTCAGATGAGTAAATAATTTGTAAAAGAAAGAAACGAAGAAAGAAAGAAAGGAAGGAAAGAAGGAAGGAAGAAAGGAAAGAAGGAAGGAAGGAAGGAAAGAAGGAAGGAAGGAAGAAAGGAAGAAAGGAAAGAAGGAAGGAAGGAAGGAAGGAAAGAAGGAAGGAAGGAAGGAAGGAAAGAAGGAAGGAGGAAGAAAAGAAGGAAGGAAGGAAGGAAAGAAGGAAGGAAGGAAGGAAGGAAAGAAGGAAGGAAGAAGGAAAGAAGGAAGGAAGCAAGGAAAGAAGGAAGGAAGAAAAGAAGGAAGGAAGGAAGGAAAGAAGGAAGGAAGGAAGGAAAGAAGGAAGGAAGCAAAGAAAGAAGGAAGGAAGGAAGGAAGGAAGGAAGGAAGGAAGGAAGGAAGGAAGGAAGGAAGGAAGGAAGGAAGGAAGGAAAGAAGGAAGGAAAAAGAAAAGACTACAACTTTGTTAGTTTGGGGTGTTGAGAACTACAAACTACCTGAGAACCAGGAGGTCCAAGGGTCAAGTCCACATTGGGTTTCCAGCCAGGCTAGCTTATAGAACCCAAAGAGTGTTGTTTTCAGGTTTAAGTCAAGTAATGGATGAGAAAAGCTCATCCAGCATTTGAACATTAACTTGGTATAAATAGTGCTATATAAAAACCATATTAAACCTCAGCCTCCTGTCCCTAAAGTACTAGATATTATAGGGAAGAATGTGTCTTGAATTATCTGTATATAGGAAAATTATCCATACTCTAATTCTTGCTATCTCTTTGAAATAATTATCTCATTGAAAAAGCTAATAGAGTTAATTGACTAAATGGACCTGAGATGCTTGTTACTAGTTACTGGTTAACAGAAGATGGATACTCCACCAGAATGAAGATTAAAGGCATTAGAGAAGAAATATATCAACACTTCAGGAACCTAGAACTCTTAGGGGACAACATAACCAACCCGATTCTGGGATAATGAATCAGAATATTTACTTTAAATACAACAATAGATAGTATAATTTCTTCCACAGAAACTGAGAATATCATATCACCTCATAGTAAAGAATTGAAAACAAATGGAACTTTTCAGGAAGGGATGAAGAATCTTCTTCATGATCTCTTCCAGCTATAAGTACCACCTTCTTATAAGGGAATCCCAAGAGGAACCCAAGTGGCTCAGGGACTAGACACCTGGGCCCAAAGATTTCTCTTCTTTACAATTATTGCCCTTGGGAGTAAGAACAACTGAGGAAGGGGAGAAGACAGGTGTCTTGGATGCAGAACCCTGATTCAATTACCTCAAAGAATGTTATTCTAAATTAGTCCTAATTTTTTAAATATGAACATATGTCATATAATCCATTAGTGTTGGAAGATGAGAGAAGGTTGTAGAGAGAAGAAATAATAAAATTAAACAAACTGCAGCTGTCACAACTTCAAAAAGTTTTGGGATCACTGTTCTAGATACTCTACATGGAAATTTTACATCTCCCATCTCCCCACCAAAAAAAAAATCTTGTTGGATTTTAATTATGCATGTTGGTTAACTTGACTTTGAGACTCATAGAATGATCACACCAGCTTCTTTCTCTTCACTTAGTTAATCAAAAGACTGGGTCATGCTGTCCAGCTTTATAATTTTCTCATTCTTGGTCACTGAAGTATACATAGTGTTTGTTTACTTTCTAGAAGATAATTCTTCTAGAATTGATCACTGAAGTATACTTAGTGTTTGTTTACTTTCTAGAAGATAATTCTTCATCATATATATGTCAAAATTTCAATTTCTATTTTTATTGGGATTGGCTAATCATCTCCTCACACCTGTTATTTTCCTTATCTCTGTATTGCTCAATAATTGACCGAAGGAGAAAAATTATCATTCCATAATGAATAAAATGGTCTTTGTTCTGTACTTCTTCCTTTCATATTCCTTCCATCTTCTTACTCTGAGATCTAGCTTCCTTCAGATGACATTGAATCTGCATACTCCTTCTTATTTCCTGCCACTTCAAGACTTTCCCTTTGCCTTATCACCTATCAACCTCTCCTCCTTTGAAGTTTTCCACCCAATCTAGTTCACAGTGACTTTTGCATATCAGACTCCACATCATTCTTTTTTTACTTTATTTTTATTCATTTTTCTCTTTTGGCCTATTTCTTCTTTCAAAATATGACTAACATGTAAATGCGTTACACATAATTGTACACATATAGCTTATATGAAATTGCTTCCCATTTTTAGAGAGGAAAGGAACCATTTGGAACAAACAAAGTCTTTACATGTAAATGGGGGAAAAATAAAATGCTACTTATTTAAAAAAAATAAAACCTCTATGTACAAATATCATAAAGATTCCATAGAGATACAAAAGTGAGCAAATAGGCTGATGAGTCCTGATGGCTTCTCAATAACCTTTTTTAATGTAATATGGCCACTTCCTGGTCATTTGAGCAACAAGATGGTTAGCTAAATATTTTCTCTGATCCCCACAACCTCTAAAACCCTGACCCTCTCAAATCTTTCCAAAACAGAAATTATGTGCCAAATAAAAAGGGAACTTCAGTTGTCTCAAAGGTCTAGGACACCCAGAATCAAAAAGAAGACCAAACCCCTCCTTCTCCCCCTCCCTCCTGCAAAAGCCTAAAACTGATTTTCTCTGATCCTGAGCTCAGTCAGCAATTCTCCCCTACCTCCCACATCATTAAGAATAAGTCTATACTAGCAGATCCAAAGACATGATAGAGACTAAAAATAAAATCCACTTGTATACCCCCTTCCCTTCTTCTCTTTTTCTAGGGCCTAGTTGCATAAATTTGCTCAGGGATAAATGGCCAGAAGGTCCATAGTCCTTCAGAAGCAAAAAGAAAGTGTAAGGGGTCAAACAACCCAGACGTTTCCATGCCGCTACATTCTGAACTGAGGGTGGCCAAAAAATCAGACTCTGAATTGTTGGTGCCAAGCTAGAGAAGTGAAGAAGAGGGAGAGCATAACATTGCAAGGAAACCACAATCATAAGGGAGGGAGTCAGGAAAAGAGTGATAAAATGAGGGGGAAAGAATGACATACCAACGATTTCAGGAAGAAAACTTAAAGATAAAGAGACAAATCTACAGGAAAAGCTGTTATTGTCAGTAATAATAAAAGGAAAAATAGCCTCCAGATCTAGTAAATAAGTTTAGGCATGTACAAATAAATAATGCAAAATAAAAGTAAATGATCCAACACTATGAGACAGAGGACCCTCAATTTCCAAAGAATTTAAAAATATCATGAAACCACAACATGCTATTTTTAAAAAGTAGTTTAAACAAGAAATGAGAATTATGAAAGCAAAATCTGTATACTGCACATCAAATATAATAATAAGAAGAATAAAACTTGAATCTACAATGGCAAGCCTCTCAAAGAAATAAACAAAAGAACAATAGATTGGGAATGCAAATGCACAAAAGTTAAGGACAGCCTAGAAAAGAGGCAAAAAAGCAATAATATTAAAAGAAAAATGTGCTGAGAGAAAGCAAAACATACTGATCTCAAAGATTAAATGTATGGAGACAATCTAAGGATAATAATTCTCCTAGAATAATATAACAGAACAAAAAACTTTAACACCATAATGAGGAAAGAATAGAAGAAAACTGCTACGAAGTTCTGAACCCAGAAGATGAAATTCCAATGAAAAGAATTCATAGATCACTTCTAGAAACAAAAAACAAAAACCTCAAAGATTGAAAACTCCAAAGCATATAATGGTTGAATGTAATAATTTAACTAAAAAACAAGTCCTATAAGCCATTAAGAAAAAGACTTTGAAATACAAAGAAAAGGAATTTCTAAAAATGCAAGTCTGTAGTGTTCCCCCTAGAAAAAGGAAAGAATGTGTTTGCAAGAGCAATAGAGCTTAGAATACAACCCAAAGTGACCTATCCTGTGATTAAGCTTAAACACAAAGGACAAAAGATAGATGTTCAATAATAAAAATGAGCTTGAAACATTGTTTTCCTTAATTTTTTTTTTTTTTGCAATTTTTCATTGTAGCTTTTTATTTACAAAATATATGCATGGGTAATTTTTCAGCATTGACAAATGCAAAACATTTTGTTCCAATTTTTCCCTTCCTTTCCCCCACTCCCACCCCCAGATGGCAGGTAGACCAATACATGTTAAATTTGTTAAAGTATATGTTAAATACAATGGTATACATATCCATGCAATTATTTTCTTGTGCAAGAAGGATTGGACTTTGAAATAATGTACAATTAACCTGTGAAGAAAATAAAAAATGGAAGCGGACAAAAACAGAGGGATTGGAAATGCAAAAATTCTATGTAGTGGTTCACACTCATTTCCCGGAGTTCTTTGGCTGGGTGTAGCTGGTTCTAGTCATTATTGAACAAATGGAACTGATTTGATTCATCTCATCGTTGAAGAGAGTCACATCCATCAGAATTGATCATCATATGGTATTGTCGTTGAAGTATATAATGATCTCCTGATCCTGCTCTTTTCACTCAGCATTAGTTCATATAAGTCTCTCCAGGCCTTTCTGAAATCATTCTGTTGGTCATTTCTTACAGAACAATAATATTCCATAACACTTATATACCACAATTTATTCAGCTGTTCTCCAATGGATGAGCATCCACTCAGTTTCCAGTTTCTAGACACTACAAAGAGGGCTGCCACAAACATTTTTACACATACAGGTCCCTTTCCCTTCTTTAAGATTTCTTTGGGATATAAGCCCAGGAGTAACACTGTTGGATTAAAGGGTATGTACAGTTTAATAACTTTTTGAGCATAATTCCAAATCGCTTTCCAGAATGGCTGGATGTATTCACAATCCATCAACAATGTATCAGTGACCCAGTTTTCCTACATACCCTCCAACATTTACCATTATCTTTTCCTGTCATCCTAGCCAATCTGAGAGGTGTGAAGTGGTATCTCAGAGTTGTCTTAATTTGCATTTCTCTGATTAATAATGATTTAGAGCACTTTTTCATATGCCTAGAAATAGTTTCAATTTCTTCATCTGAAAATTGTCTGTTCAGATCCCTTGACCATTTATCAATCGGAGAATGGCTTTATTTCTTATAAATTAGAGTTAATTTTCTATATATTTTGGAAATGAGATCTTTGTCAGAACCTTTGACTGTAAAAATGTTTTCCCAGTTTATTGTTCCCTTCTAATCTTGTCTGCATTGATTTTGTGTGTACAAAAGCTTTTCAACTTGATATAATCAAAATTTTCTGTTTTGTGATCAGTAATGATCTCCAGTTCTTCTTTGGTCACAAATTCCTTCCTCCTCCACAGGTTTGAGAGGTAAACTATACTATGTTTTTCTAATTTATTTATAATCTCATTCTTTATACCTAGATCATGAACCCATTTTGACCTTATTTTGGTGTATGGTGTTAAGTGTGAATCAATGCCTAGCTTCTGCCATACTAATTTCCAGTTTTCCCAGCAGTTTTTGTCAAACGTGAATTCTTATCCCAAAAGCTGGGGTCTTTGGGTTTGTCAAAACTAAATTATTGAAGTTATTACTATTTTGTCCTTTGAACCTAACCTATTCCACTGATCAACTAGTCTATTTCTTAGCCAATACCAAATGGTTTTGGTAATCACTGCTTTATAATATAGTTTTAGATCTGGTACAGCTAGGCCACCTTCATTTGATTTTTTTTCATTAGTTCCCTTGAAAGTCTTGACCTTTTGTTTTTCCAGATGAATTTTGTTGCTATTTTTTCTAGGTCATTAAAATAGTTTGTGGGGAATCTGATTGGTATTGCACTAAATAAATAGATAATTTAGGTAGTATTGACTTGAAACATTTTTGGAAAGAAAATCAAAACTGAAAAAATTATTTGCCTCTCCAACATACTAAACAACAGAAATGCTGGAGGAGTGAATAAATGCAACAGGCAAGGACAGCAATAGTAGCAGAGTGATCAAAGAAAGACCAATAAAAGATTCCTTTTTGAATGTGTGAGACAGAGTTGAAGGTAGAATTCTGGTAGAGGTGACAGTGAAGAGGCAGAAAGAGAGCATTATTTTCAAAATCAGTCAACATCTTGACTATTGTCAAATTCTTTTTTTGTAGAACTACATTACAACATAAAATGGGACATTAAAGGATGAAGGGAGAAGGGGTTAGAGGAAAATATGTGATGTTCTGAGGTCTAATCAATGGCTGGCAAGTAATAATGGAAGGTGACCACTTCAGCTTCAGAAAGAGAAAAACCTACAAAGGAACAGATGAGGAAAAGAGGGGAAAGACTGAAATAAAGGGGTGAGAAAGGAACACTTTGAGGTGTTAAGGGATTTTACTAATTAATGTGTCTAAGGGTGAATAGAGATAGTCAGTGAAAGAGATAAGAACTTACAATGGATGAAATCTTGGGGAAATTTGGTGCTAAAGTCTACTTGCCTCTGGAGGAGAGGATTTGGAATTCCTGGGGACAATTAGATCCTGAAAGAGTGAGAGAACACTATATCAACTCCCTGGACACAAGATTTCCAGGCAAAAGTTGGATAGGAATATGTCAACAAAAATGGATATAGATCACTAATGAAAAGGAGTCCTATGATGGAATAATGTACTCTCTGACACCTGTATTAGGTGCTATTCTGAGAATGAGACATAATAGAAAAGGGATAAGGGGAGGGTAAATCCTACAAGGCAGTAACAGAAAACACCTAGAGGGGAGAGGCTAGAATGGATACTTTGGATGCTTTGAATGAAAAAAAAAACAGAGGGGGAAAAAGAGAGATCAGATGATTATAGGAATGATGAATCAGAGAATGAAGTCTAGAGTGAATAGAAAGAGAAAGTCAATAATGAAGAGAGTGAGAAAAATATTTTTTGGAAAGAAGTTCAAAAAACTAAAATTAAAAAAAAAATTAATGGACAGGATTGGGGCAGCTAGGTAGAACAGTGGAAAGAGCACCAGACCAGGAGTCTGAAAGACCTGAATTCAAATTTGGCCTCATATACTTATTAGCTGTATAATCCTAGGCAAATCACTCACCACTGTGTCACTCAATCTCCTCATCTGTAAAATGAGCTGGAGAAGGATATGGCAAACCACTCTAGTAGCTTTGCCAAGAAAATTCCAAATGGGTCATGAAGAAACAGACATAACTGAAAAATAGCTGAGCAACAATATTACCAGTAATTAAAGGGGAGGAAAGGAATGGGGAAGCTACTTGACTGAAAGAGAAAAAAGAAAAATATAAAATCAGGAAATAAAAAAGGAATAAACAAAATCCTAAAGGGAAAGGGGCAACAAATGAGAAAGAAGTGAGGAAAAGAGAGACAGTAGAATCAAAAAAAAGTTTCTGGCATATATATATATATTATATATATATATACACACACACACAGACATACACACACACATAGATGTGTGTGTGTGTATACATATATACTGTACTTAAATTAGAAAATGGAGCTCTTAAGGCTGCTATGAGACAATGACTCTATTGGCATGTTTGGATAAATGGCTCTTCTCATAATTGATGCTGGCTCAATGTTTGGTGTTAAAACAATCGTAGGCAAGGATTAGAGGGTGGGGTGAAGCAAGCCAGAGTCACTTGATGATAGGACAAGGAGGAGAAAGGTGGAGATTCTGGACTCCAGAATCAAGAAAAGATCTTTGGCAAAACTCCTGGCAGTTTGCCTGCTTCTTTCACTTCTTCCCCTAAGGACCAAAGACTTTTATTTATCCTGACTCTGGCTGATCCTAAAGCCTCCAGGGAGCTAGCTTGGACTTAACAAATAAGGTTCACACACTCCATTTCAACACCCCTTCTTTCCCTCCATTGCAAAAGCTTTTTCTTGCCTCTTTTTAGAAAATAATTTACAACATTCCACCTCTACCTTTCCCTTTCTCCCAGAAAATTCCTCTCTTACTCTTTGATTTGATTTGATTTTTTAGATATCACCCCTTCATATTTAACTCACACCTGAGCCCTCTGCCTATATATATGCCTTCTAGTTGCCATAATAATGCAAAAGTTCATATGAGATACAAGTATCATTGTCCTATGTAGGAGTATAACAGATGAACCTTAAGTCCAGGGGTCCTCAAACTTTTTAAATAGGGGGCCAGTTCACTATCCCTCAGACTGTTGGAGGGCCAGACTATAATAAAAATAAAAACTTTGTTTTGTGGGCCTTTAAATAAAGAAACTTCATAGGCCTGGGTGAGGGATAACCATCCTCAGCTGCCGAATCTGGCCCGGGGGCCATAGTTTGAGGACCCCTGCTTAAGTCCCTTATGATTTCCCATTCCTGATTACCTGTTTATAAGTCACCTGAGTCCATTTGAAAATCAAATTTTCTATTTAGCTCTGCTTTTTTCATCAGAAATGCTTGAAAATCCTCTATTTCATTGAATAGCCACCTTTTCTGCCGACAGATTATACTGTTTTGTTAGGTAGGAGATTCTTGGTTGTAATCCTAGCTCCATTGCTCTCTGAAATGTCATATTCTAAGCATTCCAATCCTTTAATGGAGAAGTGGCTAAATCTTATATTATCCTGACTGTGACTCCACTATACATGAATTATTTCCTTCTGTATGCTTGCAATATTTTCTCCTTGTTGTGGAAGTTCCAGGTTTTGGCTATAATATTCCTGGACATTTTTGTCTTCTTCAATGAGGTAAATAGTGTATTCTTTCAATTTCTATTTTATCCTCTAGTTATAGAATATTGAAACAGTTTCCATTCTTCTCATTAGATTTTTTTTTAATTAAAGATTTTTATTTTCAAACCATATGCATGGATGATTTTCAACAGTCATCCTTGCAAAACTTTGTGTTCCAAATATCTTCCCTCCCTTCCTTCCACCCTCTCCCCTAGACAGCAAGAGTAAAAAATATATATATTAAACATATGCAATTATTCTATGCATATTTCCACAATTATCATGCTGCACAAGAAATATCAAATAAAAAAAAAAAAAGGAA
This sequence comes from Antechinus flavipes, assembly GCF_016432865.1. Classification (NCBI taxonomy): domain Eukaryota; kingdom Metazoa; phylum Chordata; class Mammalia; order Dasyuromorphia; family Dasyuridae; genus Antechinus; species Antechinus flavipes. The sequence goes on along the minus strand of NC_067398.1, from coordinate 124,072,435 downwards.
TGAATGAGAAAGAAAACAAAATGCAAACAAACAACAACAAAAAGAGTGAAATTTTATGTTGTGCTCCACACTCAGTTCTCAGTTCTTGCACACTTTCTGGGTGCAAATGGTTCTCTTCATCATAAGATCATTGGAACTGGTCTGAATCATCTCATTATTGAGAAGAGCCATGTCCATGAGAATTGATCACTGTATAATCTTGCTTTTGCCATGTACAATAATTTCCAGGTTCTGCTCACTTTGCTTAGCATTACTTCATGTAAGTCTATCCAGCTCTCTCTGAAATCATCTTGCTGATCATTTCTTAAATAAAAATAATATTCCATAACATTCATATGCCATAACTTATCCAGCCATTCTCCAACTGATGGGCATCCATTCAATTTCGTTTCTTGCCACTACATAAAGGACTGTCAAAAACATTTTTGTAGATGTCAGTCCCTTTTCCTCTTTTATGATCTCTTTGGGATACAGACCCAGTAGAGACACTGATGAATCTAATAGTATGCACAGTTTGATATCCCTTTGAGCATAGTTCCAAATTGCTCTTCAGAATAATTGAATCAGTTCACAATTCCACTAACAATGTACTAGTGTCCCAGTTTTCCCACCAATCTCCTCCAATATTCATCATTATCTTTTCCTGTCATCTTAGCCAATCTGAGAGGTGTGTAGTGGTACTTCAGAGTTGTCTTAATTTGCATTTCTCTGATGAATAGTGTTTTAGAGCACCTTTTCATATGCCTAGAAATAGTATCAATTTCTTCATTTGAAAACTGTCTGTTCACATGCTTTGACCATTTATCAATTGGAAAATGGCTTGAATTCTTATAAATTTGAATCAATTCTCTATTTTAGAAATAAAGCTTTTATCAGAACCCTTGAATATAAAAATTTCCCCAATTTATTGCTTCCCTTATAATCTTGTTTGCATTGGTTTTGTTTGTACAACTTTTTAAGTTAAGTACAAGTTTTTAAGTTAAGGATAATCAAAATTATCCTTTTTGTATTTAATAATATACTGCAGTTTTTCTTTGGCCACAAATTCTTTTCTTCTCCACAGATCTGAGGGGTAAACTATCCTTTGTTCTTCTAATTTCTTTATAATATTTCTTAATGTCTAAATCATGAACCCATTTCAATCTTATTGTGGTATAAGGTATTAGGTGTGAATCAATGTCTGGTTTCTGCCATATTAATTTCCAATTTGCCCAGCAATTTTTGTAAAATAGTGAGTCCCTTATTCCAAAAGCTGGGGTGTTTGGTTTTGTCAAACACTAGATTACTATAGTTATTGACTATTTTGTCCCAAAAACCTAACCTATTCTGTGATCAAATAATCAATTTCTTAGTCAATACCAAATGGTTTTGATGACTGCTGCTTTATAAAATAGTTTTAAATCTGGTACAGCTAGGCCACCTTCATTTGCATTTTTTTCATTAATTCCCTCAAAATTCTTGATCTTTTATTCTTCCAGATGAACTTTGTTATTTTTTCTACATCAGTAAAATAATTTCTTGGAAGTTTGATTGGTATAGCATTTAATAAGTAGATTGATTTAGGTAATATTGTCATTTTTATTATATTAGTTCAATCTATCCATGAGCAATTGATATTTTCCCAAAAGATTAGATCTAACTTTGTGTGTAAAGTGTTTTGTAATTGTGTTCATATGGTTCCTGACTTTGCCTTGGAGGTAGATTCCCAAATATTTTGTTATCTATAGTTATTTTAAAAGGAATTACTCTTTGTATCTCTTGCTGCTTGACTTTGTTGGTAATATATAAAAATGCTGATGATTTATGTGTATTTATTTTGTATCCTGCAATTTTGCTGAAGTTGTGAATAGTTTCTAGGTAGGTTTTTTTTTTTTTAGTGGATTCTCTAAGTATATCATTATATCATCTGCAAAGAGTGATAATTTAGTATCCTCATTACCTACTACAATTCCTTTAATCTCTTTTTTTCCCACTTATTGCCAAAGCTAACATTTCTAATACAATATTGAATAGTGAGGATGATAGTGGAGAACCTTATTCACTCCTGATCTTATTGGCAGTTGTTTTAGTTTATCCCCATTACATCTTATGCTTGCTGATGGTTTTAAATAAATGCTATTGATCATTTTATGGAAAACTTCATTTATTCCTATACTCTGTAGTGTTTTTAATAGGAATGGGTGTTGGATTTTGTCATATGCTGTTTCTGCATCTTTGAGATAATCATATGATTTTTGTTAGTATGGTTATTGATATAATTAATTATGCTAATTTTCCTCATATTGAACCAACCCTGCTGTTCTGGTATAAATCCTATTTGGTCATGGCGTAGTATCCTGGAGATAACTTGCTGTAATCTTTTTGCTAATATTTTATTTAAGATTTTTGCATCAATATTCATTAGGGAAATTGGTGTATAATTTTTTCTCCATTTTGACCCTATGTGGTTTAGGTATCAGCACAATATCTGTGTCATAAAAAGAATTTGGTAGGATTCCTTCTTTCTAATTTTTCCAAGAGTTTGCATATTATAATTAATTGTTCTTTAAATGTTTGGAAAAATTCACATGTAGATCCATCTGTCCCTGGAGATTTTTTCTTAAGGAGTTTATTAATAGCTTGTTTGATTTCCTTTTCTAAAGTGGGTCTACTTAAGTAATTTATTTCCTCCTCTGTTAATCTGGGCAATCCATATTTTTGTAAATATTCATCCATTTTACTTAGAATATTATATTTATTGGCATACATTCAAAATAGTTCCTAATTATTGCTCTAATTTCCTCTTGATGGAAAGTTCACCCTTTTCATTTTTGATACTAATAATTTTATTTTTCTTCTTTCCTTTTTTTCAGAATTTCAAATTTGATTTTTACTTGGGGTTTTTAATTTGTTCTTTTTCTAGTTTTTTTAGTTGCATGCCCAATTCACTGATCTCCTCTTTCTCTATTTTATGCAAGTAAGCCTCTAGTGATATAACACTTCCCCTAAGACCTGCTTTGGCTGCATCCCATAATTTTGGTATGTTGTCTCATTATTGTCATTCTCTTGGATGAAATTATTGATTGTGTCTGTTATTTGTTGCTTCACCACTCATTCTTTAGGATTAGATTATTTAGTTTCCAATTAATTTTGGTCTATTTTACCCTGGCTCTTTATTACATGTGATTCTTATTGCATTCTTATCTGAAAAAAAAAAAAAAAAAAACGAAGTAAATTTAGATGTCTGCTATCCACTTCTATTTTATGGGATCGTTCATCCCATTTCCATTCACATTTAAAATGAGTATTTCTGTATTTTCTGCCATCTTATTTTCCCCTAGTTATATTTTCTCTTTCCTTTCTCCCTTTCCCTCCTCCCAGTATTTTGCTTTTGACCACCACCTTCCTCAAACAGCCCTTCCCTTTTATTGCCCCTCCTCCTTTCTTGTAGCTTTCCCCTACTATTTCTGTTTTTCTTTTTATTAAAATCCCCCTTTCCTTTTCCCTTTCCCCTCCTACTTCCCTATAGGGTGAAACAAATTTCTCTGTAAAGTTAAATATGTCTGATATTCTCCCTTTGAGCCAAATCTGATGAGAGTAAAATTCACACAATGTTGATCCCTTTCCCTTCTTTCCCTCAATTGTAATAGTCTCTCTTTTTTTACCTCTTCATGAAATGTAATTTACTTCATTTTACCTCCATTTTCCTCTTCTTCCAGTGCAATCCCCTTCTCACCTCTAGTTTCTTTTTTATATTAGCACATTAAAACTAAATTATACTTGCACTCTCTAAATATACCCATAACAGAAATATAGTTCTCAAGAGTTTTTTCCTTTTTACCTTTTTATGCTTCTCTTGAGTTGTGTATTTGGAGACCAAATTTTCTGTTTAGTGCTGCTCTTTTCATAACAAATAAATTAAATTTACCTGTATCACTGAATGTCCATCTTCTTCACTGAAAGAGAATGCTCAATTTGCTGGATAGTTGATTCTTGACTATACTCCAAGTTCCTTTGCCTTTCAGAATATCAGATTCTAGGCCCCTCAGTTCTTTAAAGTGCAAGCTATTAGGCCTTGGGTAGTCCTGATTGTAGCTCCTCAATATTTGAATTGTTTCTTTCTGACTGCTTGCAATATTTTTTTCCTTGATATGATAATTCTGAAATTTAGCTATGATATTCCCTGGAGTTTTCATTTTGGGGTATCTTTCAGGAGGAATCAGTGAATTCTTTCAATGGCTATTTTACCCTCTAGTTAGAGGACATCTGGGCAGTTTTCCTTGGTGATTTCCTGAAAGATGATGTCTAGGTTCTTTTTTTCATCATGGCTTTCAGGAAGTTCAATAATTCTTAGATTGTCTCTCCTAGATCTATTTTCCAGGTCAGTTGTTTTTCCAATGAGATTTTTTTTTTTTTTACATTTTCTTCTATCCTTTCATTTTTTTTTTTTTACTGATTCTTTATGTTGCATTGAGTCATTCATTTCCATTTGTTCAATTCTAATTTTTAGTGAATTATTTTCTTCAGTTACCTTTTTTAGCTTCTTTTGCATTTGACCAATTGAATTTTTAAATATGTTATTTTGTTCAATAATTTTTTTTTCCATTTTACAAATTCAGTTTTTCAAGGAGTTGTTTTTCTTTTTCCATTTTGTCAGATCTATTTCACAAGGAGTTATATGCTTTTTCCATTTCACTAAATCTATTTTGTAAGGAGTTTTCTTCAGATAATTTCTGTGTTTCCTTTTCCAAATTTTCCTGCAATGTTCTCATATTCTTTCCCCATTTTTCTTCTAACTTTCTTTAAAGATCCTTTGTGAATTTTTCCAAGAAAGTCTTATGAGATGGGAACCAACCCATACCACCCTTTGAGGCTTCATCTGGAGATGATTTGCTTTTAATGTCCTCAGGGTTTGAGTTCTGTTCTTCACTTTCTCCAAAATGACTATCTATGTTCAGAGTTCTTTTTGCTTTTTTGCTCATTTCATTGAGGTCTGCTCTTAGGGCAAAGGGAAGATTGGTCCAAGCTTCCTCTACAGGTGACAGTGGCTGTACTGAGTCTGTCCTGACTAACTTCAAGTTCTGTGTAGGTATGGCCAGATCCCACATTATGGAGTTCAGAGGCTCACTATTTGCTTTCATATTTGTGTTGGCTGTCTCACAGCTAATCTGCTGATGCACTGGGTTGTAACAGGACAGAATAGCCAACATTGCTATAGATTCCTCTGGGTAGAGTTCCCTGATGCACATTGCCCTAGATCTTTGTGCTATGTCTGCTCTCAGCTGCCTCCCTCCATTCGTGATTGAAACAGACCTTTTCTGAAGTTTTTCCAAAATATCTTCTGCTGAAAATTTATTATACTCCAAATATGTGTGGGTTCTGTCACTTCAAAACCAGTTCAGAGGCTTGATTTAGTGTTGATCTGAGGGACATCAGGAAGACCTCAGATAAAGATGTGTCTTCTCTTCATTATGTTGGCCCCCCTCTCCTCATTAGCTTTCTGTATTTCCTTTTATATTACTCTCATTTCTTTTTTCTAGTTTTCCTCTATCTCTCTTACTTAATTTTCAAAACCCATTTTCATCTCTTTTATAGTCTGAGACTGATTCTTATTTTTCTTGGATGCTTTGGACATAGGAGTTTTGACTTTATTATCATCTTTAGTGTGTACTTTGATCTTCCTTATTTCCAAAGTAGTTTTCTATGTTCAGAATCTTTTTTCTGATGTTTATTCATTTTCCCAGCCTATTATTTGGCTTTAAAGTAGGGCTCTGTTTCCAGGATTTTAGGTTGTAATGTCTCAAGCTTCAGGGATTTTGTATAGCTCTTTTTAAAAATCCTTCTAGGGACCTATATGTGAGCCAGCACTGCTACCCTGCTATGAGTATAAGCAAAGCAACAGAGTCTTGCCATAGTGCCAATAAAGTGGCTCCTGCAATCTTCCTCAGAGCAGCTGTTCTGGACTCTCCTATCTGTGTGCTCAGCTCTCCAGAAGCTTCTGTTGCTGTCACTGCCACAGTCACCTGCTGCTGTCACCACTATTAATTCAATGATTCCCAAAATCCAATCCTGAGCTGGGGCTCCCCTCACACTCTAATATACCTAACCATTCCTACTGAATTACCTTATCCTTTGTGGGCTGAGAGGTCTGGAGATCACTGCCATGGCTGCCCATGGGTCTAAAGTCCAATGGCCTAATCCTAGTTCTAAGGGATGAAGAAGAATAAGTATGATGTTGTGGTGGTACAAGAAACAGAAAATCTCAACAAAAAATACTTTTTAAATGGGAATATAGTCTTTGATATTTTACTTTCTTTTAGATTCCTTCCCTTCTTTAAGACATGATCTTGAAAATTGACTCATGAAGAATTTTAAAATAAGTTGTTTCCAGCATGGACTTCTATGTGAACATGAGTAGTTCCAGAAATTCTTCCCCACTTCATCTTCTAAAGGGCCATTTCCATTCTCCATGTAGCTAGCACAATGGTCTCAATATGATATGCAAAAGGGATGTCATGTAATCATAAGATTTAGATATGGAAATCATTTAGCCTAAACTCTTGATTTGATAAATGAGAAAACTGAAGCCCAGGAAAGTTAAATAAAGCAGTCTAAATCATGACTACCAAGATTCTGATCTTTTATATTGGTGGTGTAATGGGAAGAGTATAAGATTTAAAGTCAAGAACAATTACTCTCTTTAGTAGGAAGAGAAAGTCTGTTCCATTTCATCTCTATGTATAGCTCTTAAAGTTCTATCCACGTGTTCTCCAGGTTATATAACTTGGCTGGATTTTATGCTAATTTTCATATGATCATTTACTCTTTCAAATGCTAATGAGATAATAATGACCATCATTATCCATATTCATCCTTGATATTTTTCAACTAGCCATGTAGTCTAAATTAGTTTAGACTAAGATTATTCTGTCTTTTCCCCCTAGCAAAAAGATCAGGCATTTACTCCCTCAGTCAGTTTTTCAACTCTTTTGGTCTTCTAATTGTAGCAAGTATTTATTTTAATCAAATCTGTCTCAGAAATGGAGATCCTCAGAGGCAACATTCAGCAGTTTTAAATGAATCTGAAAAGAGCTACATCCTGCATACAGTGTCTTCTTATCACTATCCTTTCAGTTTTGGCAAAGATTTAGTGTTGATTTTGACTTCAATCTAATTAGTCAATTAATTAGCATGTGGTCAACTGATTTTAAAGTGATTCTTTCTTAGCAGAGAGGAAAAGACTAATTTCTCAGAGAATAGGCTATTTTGTTTTTTCCTAATGTTTTTTGATGTTTCCACATCCTGCAAATTCTGACACTTTTTGAAAAAAATATATGATATACAAACATGAGGTTTCGGGGCAGTCTGCATATATATATGTCCTTCAATTATTAAACCCAAAATATTTGGTTCTGCCCAACTTCACATTGAGGTCACCAGGAATCAAATTAGTTTGGAGGATCTTGTCAATTTCTTGAATGTATTTTTTGACTTCTTCAGTCTGTACAACAGATGTTGGCATGTAAACTGCAATCATCTTTATGGTGGTCTGTGTGTAATGGAAGGCAAGATGTTCGTGAAATGATATTTTTTGTATCCCTACCTTGGATGATAGAACTATTTTCACCTCATCCTTCATTTTGCTCTTGAAAGAGAACCTATGAAGTTTCTATCCTTTTAATAATTTATTTATTTATTATATTTTATTTATAATGAGAATGTTAATATGATTGTGGTTTAGTTTCTCAAGTAGTATATCAACTTGGTAATGGAACAAATATCTTGTCTTCTGCCTTTAAGAAATGGGGAAAAAGGGGGGGGGCGCGAAGGGGGGAGAGCCAAGATGGCGGAGAAGGCACATGCGACTTTCTAAGATCCTCTCATCCCCTCAACCAACTATTAAAGTCAGCCTCAAAAATAGTTCTTCACTGCTAAAATTCATGAAGATTAGAAGCACACAACTTACCAGCAGAAGATAATCTGGAAGATTGCCAGGAAAGGTTTGTCCTAAGGGGCCAGGAACAGACTAGCGCAGGCAGTGAGAGGCTAGCATCCTGAGCAGACCAGGGGTGAGGGTGATCTCTGTGGCTAGAGAAGTTATAGAGATGATTCTGCTATAGGCTAACTGTTCTGCCTTGATTACAAAGCAGTAAACTGGCAGAGAAATTAAAGGCTAAAACAGAGGATACTCTAAAAAAACACACTAGAACCTAACAAGATCTGGCTATAACCACTCAAACCTGGGAGTGACTCAGGCAGACCGTAACACAGTCCTGCAGCCACATCCTGCAGTTCGGGGCTTTTGTGGGGACAGGTACAAATCTACACAGCAGAGGGACACAACCCGGGGAAGCCTCTAATCTACACAGAGTGGGGCTCAGCCTGGGGCAATAGAACTTCCTCAGCAGGATTGTGTTTCCCCGGACAAAGACACTTCCAGTCCCTGCAGGGCCATTCACTGCTCAGCTGCTAATACCCACAGCCCCAGGGTGGGATTTGGCTTGGGGTAGTGAAACTCTCACTACTCAGTGTCTAGCCCCAGGACAGTCATTATCCCACACAGCAGGGGTTTTTTGCAGGGCACTTTCCCAGCTCTGCCTTGCAGGCCTGAGTTACTTCCAGGTGGGGAACTCTTTCCCAGAGCACTCCAGTATCTCGTAGCTTTTTGTAACCAGCTGGCAGGACAGCTACCCATCCATACACCTATCACTGCTCTGCAGAAGAAGCTGGTAACCTCCTGGCCCTGAAGGCAGATCCTACAGGCTTTAAAAAATGAGTAAAAAATCAAAAGGACGATTGATAGTTACTATACAGAAAGAAAGCAGCTTTTCAACCCTGAAGAGACTAATAGCAGACAGTCTCCAGACAATTGTTGGTCCCCAATACAATAGACTCTCCTAGAAGAGACTATTAAAAACCTTAAAAGAGAACTAGAAGAAAAATGGGGAAAGGAAAGAGAATCTATGCAAGAGAGCAACAACTTCCTGAAATGTGAATTGGAAAAGGTAAAAAACTTCCAAGAAGTGCAGGAACACAGAATTTGTGAATTGGAAAAAGAAAATAACTCACTAAAAAAAAAAAATAGTGAAATGGAAAAAAACTCCATATAGCAAAACAACTCATTTTAAAACTCAATTGAACATATACAAAAAGAAGTTAAAAAAAAAAAAGCTAATGAAGAAAATAACTCACTAAAAATCAGAACTGAAAAAATAGAAATGACTGATTCATTGAGACATCAAGAATCAGTCAAGCAAAACCAAAAAAAAAAAAAAAAATGAAAGATTGGAAAAAAATGTCAAATACTTACTTGAAAAAACAACAGACCTGGAAAATAGATCTAGGAGAGATAACCTGAGGATCATTGGACTACCTGAAAATTATGATGAAAAAAAGAGCCTAGATACTATTTTACCGGAAATCATCAAAGAGAACTGCCCAGAAGTAATAGAACCAGAAGGCAAAATAGGTATTGAAAGAATTCATCGAACACCTTCAGAAAAAGACCCTAAAATAGAGAAATGGGGAAAAGGGAAGTGACCATTGCATTGAGGAAGAGAATAGTCTATGTCTTTCTTCAGAAGCAGCAAGTGACATTATCTTTGGGAACTGTGGTAGGAGAGAGAAAGGTCACTTAGTGTTTAGCTTTCTGATCACATCTCCTAACCTGGCTGACATAATCCTGGGACCAGAGACACAGTCATCACTGTACACATACTAAAAGTGGTTACCATTTAATTAGAACCAACAGAGTTAATGAGCTAATAAAATAGTCTTTTAAAAAATCAAAGTTACCTACCTGAACACCATGAAGCACCATTGGAGGATTTTAGTGGAGGAATCATTTGTTGTTATTTTAATTGAATTCCCTGGCACTTTTGTGTAATATAGTCAGCCAACACTAATGTTTTAGGACTCAAACTTCCACGTCCCTCTACCCCCTCCTTATTCAACTCCTAGCTTGGGGTAGCACTATGGATAGAAGCTGGACTTTGAACCTGAATTCAGCTCCTATCTTAGACATTTAATGGATCTGAGAGTATGGAAACTCCTTAGCCCTCTGTGTTTCAATTTCCTCATTATAAAATAAAAGTGAACTCAAAGCTCCTTCAGGTTCTATGATCCTATAATCTTGAATTATATACTAATGGACCTTGGACAGGTCCTATCAAGATAGAAATTTCAGGATAGATCTGGCAATGCACAATATATATTTCTTGTCTAACTACTAAGTTTAAAAAAAGTTTACAAACAATCAATCAATAAACATTTGTTGAGTATTTCCCATGCACCAAGCATCAGTGTATGATTTTTACTGGCCACCACTATTCATAGAACCAGCTGATAAGACATAGAGAAGCTGTTGTGAGTATTGGTAGAGGAAGGGAGGGTAGGAAAACACCTCTGTGATGAAGTTTTGAAGAGATTGTTCTATATTTTACTTCAATTTTCTAATGTGTCTATAACATTTGCAAATGTAGCCTCTCCATACACAAATCCCAAACTTAATGCCATCAAAAGCAAAGAACTCTCTTTCAAGGTATCTTGGAATGAAAACTGGCTTTAGAATCAGGGAACTTAAACTTAAATCCAACTTCTAATTCTTGAAGATTTATGATCTTAGACAAGTCCCTAAACTTCCCTGAAATATAAAAAAAAAAATAAGGTAGCTAGATTAGGGGTCCTCTGAGATTACTTCTGGCTCTAGAGCTATTATTCTACAAACTATGATTTTGTGAAATGAAATTCATTTTTCTCTTCTCTTTCCCATGAAAAAGCAAGTAAACATAAGTGGACAGAAATAGATATTGTACTCTCATAGTTTTCCTTAACTTTATTTAATTTTTAATTTAATTAATTAATGTTTGATATTTTATTTAATTTTTAAAATTTTATTTAGTTTATTTAATTTCATTTAATTTATTCACATGAAATAAATATGTGAAAATAGAAACATGGAAGGAATAATATAGAGATCATTCATTGAGCAAATACTAATTCATTTTAAAATAATAAACATTTATTAAACACCTACTGTATACACTAAGCTACTGTGTACTAGATACTATACCAAGTGCTATGAGGGATGCAAGAGAACTACAATGTCTTTTCCTTCAAAGTTGTTGTAGAAGAACTTCAGAGGCAAGATATATAGCTGGGGATCTTAAATAATAACTTTGGGTAACATATGTGTGTTACCAACAAACAGAAAGAGGGTAAGTGCTCAAGGAGTTAAAAGTGGGTAGAAATATTGGAAGTATTTTATAAGATGTGGCTTCAATCAAGATCAGCAGATAGAATTTCAATACAAAAAAATAAAAGCATAACCTTCCCATAAAACCCGTAAGTAGTCATCATTGTCATCTTTATCTCACATACCTTATGGATGCCCATACCCAGATGTAAGTTATTACTTCAAAAGATCAGTATCACAAGGAGCTATAATTTCCTTAGTGTGAGCAATGCTAATTGCAAACCATATATATCTTCATAGGTGGTCTTCCAGAATCTTCAAAAAGCATCAGCCAACCAAAGGGTGAACCTTTCTGGACTTGACCAAGCTGGCCTGAAGACAACAAACATACATTCCATCATCATGAACATATTAAAAGCTTACCAAACCCTCTATGTCACTAGCAGAGCTTGGAGTAACCCAGAATAACCTCAAAGCCATAATGAGCCTTCAGAAGAAGACATCAGTAATATCTTTGCTATGGAATGAAAAATAATATAAAAGAAACTAATTTCCTGTAAGTGTTTTGAAGTTTTTTGCTTCATTCTGGATTACTCTGGATACATTTATCTGAAGCTCACTATTAATGGCTGCATTCCATTTGAAATTCTTCCTCTCAGACACTCTGACTGTATTTGGAAAACAGACTAAGGAGCCTGAATCTCACCCTCAGCCCTCAAATGACATCATATCATAGAAAATAAATGGTTTGTATTCTACTCACACAAAACCACCCTCTGTTGAGCCCTAAGTTTAGTTCACAAGAATGAGAGGTAGAAACTTTCCAAATGTGCACTTCTTACCACAAGAATACTTGGAAAGCTCAATTCTCTTCATTGAAGTCTTCATCTTTCTCTAATGACAGGTAGCATCTGGAAGCAAATTCTCCTTTTCTATCTAGTAAGTCAAACAGGCATGATCAGGGAAGTAGGAATAGCTAATATGGAAACTATTGCATTTGACACAATCTTCTTTCATTGCCTAATGAGTTATACGTGAGTGCCCCCAAAACAGACAATCAGTCAGATTATTATTGAATACCAAATAGATTTTGCTTGAATAAATGAAGCAGGCAGAGCCAATATGGTGGAGAGGACACACGCTTCTTTGTGAGCTCTCCTACTACCTTCACATTAATTACAAATTTCAGCCTCTGAAATAGTGCTGGACTAACAGAATCCAGGAATATTGGGAGTGCAGCAAATTACCAGCATAAGATAATTTTGAAGATCGCCAGAAAAGATCTGTTTTGATTGGGTGTGAGCATAGAAGGAGGCCAGGCACAGGGAGGGAGGCAGATCACAGAGGCCAGCACATGCTGAGCAGACTCGGGGTGGGGGGTGGTCTCTGATCTGTGCAGGGCAGAGAATCTATGGGGAGTACTCTACCAAGTGTTGGCTACTCTGCCCTGGTTGCAAGCCAGTAGAGCAGCAGAGAAATTATAAAACATCCAACACAAATGCAAAAGAGTATACCCCGAAGTGTAAGAGTCTCATGGGACCTGACCACACCCACCCAGGACTGGGAGAGACTCAGCATGATCCCAGAGTAGCCGCTGTCACTTCCTGATCTTTAGAGGAAGCTTGGAACTTCCTTGCCCTAAAAGCAGATCCCAACTTTAAAAAAATGACTAAAAAGCTTCTATAGTGAAAGAGAAGAACAGATTTCAAATCCTGAGGAAAATAAAAGCAGATTATTTCCAGATGAAGAGTGATATAATCTTGTCCCCATCACACAAGGCTATCCTAGAAGAATTTTTTTTTTTAAATCTTAAAAGAGAAATAGAAGAAAAATGGGGTAAGGAAAAGAAAACTCTGTAAGATGCTTTGGAAAAGGCATATAACTCATTAAAAGAAAGATATGATAAAGTGGGAAAAAAACAACACCCTGAAATGTGAAATGAAAAAAATAAAGAACTCCCCCCAAAAAACCAGAATTTGTGAATTGGAAAACGTAAAGAACTCCCAGAAAAACAGAATTTGTGAATTAGAAAAGGTAAAAAACTCCTTAAAATAAATTGTGAAATGGAAAAAAATTCCATAGAACAAAACAACTCATTTAAAAACTCAATTGGATAAATATAAAAAGAAGTTTAAAAAAAAAAAAGTAAATGAAGAAAATAATTCATTAAAAATCAGAACTGAACAAATGGAAATGAATGACTCGATGAGACATCAAGGATCAGTCAAGCAAAACCCAAAAAATGAAAAAATAGAAAAAAAATGTTAAATACCTACTTGGAAAAACAACAGACCTGGAAAACAGATCTAGGAGAGATAATCTAAGGATTATTGGACTCTCTGAAAACCATGATGAAAAAAAGAGCCTAGATACTATTTTTCAGGAAATCATCAAAGAGAACTGCCCTGATGTCATAGATTCAGAAGGTAAAATAGCCATTGAAAGAATTCACTGAACATCTCCTGAAAGAGACTCCAAAATTAAAACTCCAAGGAATATTGTGGCTAAATTTCAGAACTATTGGACCACGTAAAAAATAGTACAAGCAGACAGAAAAAACAATACAAATACTGAGGAGCCACAATAAGGGTTACTCAGGATGTAGCAGCTTCCACCTTAAAGGATAAAAGGACCTGCAATATGATATTCTGAAAGGCAAGGGAACTTGAAATGCAGCCAATAATAAACTACCCAGCTACACTGAGCAATTTTTCCCAGGAAAGAAGATGGGCATTCAATGAAACAGGTGAATTCCATTTATTTCTGATGAAAAAATCAGAGCTAAACAAAAAATTTGACCTCCAAATATAGGACTCAAGAGAAGCATAAAAAGGTAAAAAGAACTCTTGAGAACTGTATTTCTATTATTGGCATACATAGAGAGTGTGTGTGTATAATTTGATTTTACTGTTATAATTTTTAAAAGAAACTAGAAATGGAAAGGGGACTGTATCAGAAAAAGGGGAAAGTGGAGGTAAAAAGAAGGAAATTACATCTCACAAAGAAGCAAAGGAAACCTATTATATCTGAGGGAAAGAAGGAAGGAGGATGAACATTGTGTGAATCTTACTCTCATCAGGTTTGGCTCAAAGAGAAAATTTTAGACATTTGGTTAACAGAGAAATTTCAAATGGGAGGGGAAAGGTGAAAAGTGAAGGGGTAGGCTAAATAGAAGGGAATACAAAAATGGTAGGGGAAAGGTATAAGAAAAGGGAAGGGATTCTAAGGGGGAAAGATTCTAAAGGAGGAGAGCTGCTTGAGGCAAGTGGTACCCCTAAGTTAAATACTGGAGAGGAGGGTAAGAGGGAAAGGAAAGATAAAAGTATAATCTGGAGATAATAAGATGCAGGAAATACAGAATTAATCATTTTAACCATAAATGTGAATGGGTGAACTTTCCCATAAAGTGGATGCAGATAGCAGACTGGATTAAAAGACAGAATCCTGAAATATGTTGTTTACAGGAAACATATTTAAAGCATGATGATACATACAGAGTAAAGGTAAAAGACTGGAGCAAAATCTATTATGTTTCAGGTAAAATAAAAAAAGCAGGGGTAGCCATCCTGATCTCAGGTCAAGCAAAAGCAAAACTTGATCTAATTAAAGAGATAAGGAAGGAAACTATATCTTGCTAAAGGATACCATAGATAATGAAGTAATATCAATACTAAACATATATGCATCAAGTGTATAGCATCTAATTTCCCAAAGGAGAAGTTAAGAGAGCTGCAAGAAGAAACAGACAGCAAAACTATAAAAGTGGAAGATCTCAACCTTGCACTCTCAGAACTAGATAAATCAAACCACAAAATAAATAAGAAAAATAGACTACTAGAAGTTAGGTATGATAGATATTTGGAGAAAACTGAATGGAGACAGAAAGGAGTACACTTTCTTCTCAGTAGTTCATGGAACCTATACAAAAATTGACCATATAGTAGGACATAAAGATCTCAAAATCAAATGCAAAAAAAAAAAAAAACAGTAAATGTGTTCTTTTCAGATCAGCAATAAAAACTACATTCAATAAAAAGCCAAGGGAAAATAGACCAAAAAGTAATTGGAAACTAAATAATCTCATCCTAAAAAATGAATGAGTGAAACAGCAAATCATAGACAAAATTAATAATTTCATCCAAGAGAATGACAATAATGAGACAACATACCAAAATTTGGGGATGTAGCCAAAGCGGTAATAAGGGGAAATTTCATATCTCTAGAGGCTTATTTGCATAAAATAAAGAAAGAGAAGATAAACAAATTGGGCTTGCAACTAAAAAAACTAGAAAAAAGAGCAAATTTAAAACCCCCAATCAAATACTAAACTTCAAATTCTAAAAATAAAAGAAGAGATTAATAAAATTGAAAGTAAAAAAAAAAAACTATTGAGTTAATAAATAAAACTAAAATTTGGTTCTATGAAAAAAAAAAAACTACAAAATAGGTAAGCCTTTGGCAAATTTGATTAGAAAAAGGAAAAAGGAAAATCAAATTGTTAGTCATAAAAATAAAAAGGGAGAACTCACCACTAATGAAGAGGAAATTAGAGCAATAATTAGGAATTACTCTGTCAAACTTTATGCCAATAAATTTGATAACCTAATGAAATGGAAGAATACCTACACAAATATAGGTTACCCAGATTAACAGAGGAGAAAATAAATTGCTTAAATAGTCCCATTTTAGAAAAAGAAATAGAACGTTATTAATCAAATCCCTGAAAAAAAATCTCCAGGACCAAATGCATTTACATGTGAATTCTACCAAATATTTAAAGAACAATTACCCCTAATAAATTATTTGAAAAAAAATATGGAATGAAGGAGTCCTACCAAATTCCTTTTATGACATAGACACAGTACTGATACTGTGTCTGGACAAAAACAGAGAAAGAAAATTATAGACCAATCTTCCTAATGAATATCAATACAAAAATCTTAAATAAAATATTAGCAAAGAGATTACAGAAAATCATCCCCAGGATACTACACCATTGTTGGGGGCCGGGCCAGGTCACAGGAAAACGGGAAACCACAATAGTGACTGCCTCTTCCAGATTAATAGAAGGAACAGAAAATGCAAATTTTTCACAATCATCTGAATGCAAGGGAATTGAGAAGAAACAGTCTGCTATATCTATTATGATAATTTTCCATCCCCTTGGGATAGCAGTAGGTGAAGGTAGGCCAGGTTGAAGTGCACCAAATGGCACCACTGCCTCATTCACCTTCCTTAAATCTATTAACATTCTCCATTTCCCTGATTTCTTTTGGATGACAAATACAGGAGAATTATAGGGGCTTGTTGATGGTTCAATATGTTTCTCCTTTAGTAAGTTTTGAACTATCTCGTGGAGGGCTTGTAACTTCTGTTCTGTTAGGGGCCACTGGTCCACCCATATAGGTTGATTATGTTTCCATTTTAAGGGGATAGCCCTCGCTTCCCCGGTGGCCCCAATCAGTTTAAATGATGATCTTCAGTACTCAATTGCACCCCCATACTATTCAAGACATCCTGTCCCCATAGATTTACAGGAAGCCCAGTCACACAGAGTGGTTTAAAAACACCCTGTCTATCCTCATACTCCCATCTCAAATATCTTGGAGTTGTATACGCAACCTAGAGACCACCCTCTCCAGTTATTGGCTGAGGTCTCCGTCTCTTTTCCCACTCTAAAGGCCAATCTTCCTCTCTTATTACTGAAACATCTGCTCCAGTATCCAACATGCCCTCTATGTGATGTCCTTCTACTCCTAGTGTAATCAAGAATGGAATGAGGAAATCTCGAAGGGATTTACCTCTTGGTTCAAAGGTGTGAATTTGACAGATTTAGTTCATTGGATTACAATTGGATTCATTGGAATTGTATTATTGATGCTTACATTCTGTCTATTACCCTGTATTCTTTCAATTCTCCTAAAAACCATCCGTGCTGTTCTTGAAGCTCTTAAAGCAGATATTTTGTACCCATTAAAAAACAAAAAGGGGGAGTTGTAAGAGGCTCTGGACCTGACCCTCCTGGAGTGAGTTGAGGCACCTTTGTGTCAGGCCCACCCTAACCCAGATCCCTGGACTACCACGCTGGCACTGCTGGCGTGGTGGAACCTGGACTGGTTGGGGGACAGGGGAGGCACAGTAAGGTTGGGCTCCTCCTTCGGGGAGGGATTGGGGAGGACTCTCTATCCCAATTGGTGTACAGCAAGGAGGAAGGAAAAGAGCTATAAAAAAGAGCGGCACGGGACGGTTCGGGGAGACACGGCTGACTTGTAACATCAATAAACATCACTGTTCTATCAACCTCGGCTCTCTGTCTGGTGATTCCCTCCTCCCATCTCCACGAGGAGGGCCGGAGAAGTCCGAAGCCCCGTCAGGCTCGGGGAAGCTGGAAGAGGCAGTCTCTGTTGTGGTTTCCCGTTTTCCTGTGACCTGGCCCGGCCCCCAACACACCATGACCAAGATTTATACCAGGAATGCAGGTCTGGTTCCATATTAGGAAATTTATTAGCATAATTGACTATATCAATAACCAAATTAACAGAAACCGTATGATCATCTCAATAGATGCAGAAAAAGCATTTGATAAAATCCAACATTCATTCCTAATAAAAACACTTGAGAGAATAGGAATAAATGGACTTTTCCTTAAAATAGTCAGGAGCATATATTTAAAACAGTCAGTAAGCATCATATGTAATGGGGATAAACTGGAACCTTTCCCAGTAAGATCAGGAGTGAAACAAGGTGGCCCACTATCACCATTCTTATTCAATATTGCATTAGAAATGCTAGCAATAAGAG
Source organism: Antechinus flavipes (assembly GCF_016432865.1). Classification (NCBI taxonomy): domain Eukaryota; kingdom Metazoa; phylum Chordata; class Mammalia; order Dasyuromorphia; family Dasyuridae; genus Antechinus; species Antechinus flavipes. The sequence goes on along the minus strand of NC_067398.1, from coordinate 124,054,461 downwards.
TTGAGAAAGAGATTAAAGAAATTAGAGTAGGTAATGAGGAAACCAAACTATCACTCTTTGCAGATGATATGATAGTATACTTAGAGAATCCCAGAGATTCTACTAAAAAGCTATTAGAAATAATTCATAACTTTAGCAAAGTTGCAGGATACAAAATAAATCCACATAAATACTGAGCATTTTTATACATCACCAACAAAATCCAACAGCAAGAGATACAAAGAGAAATTCCATTCAAAATAACTGTTGATAGCATAAAATATTTGGGAATCTATCTACCAAAGGAAAGTCAGGAATTATGTGAGCAAAATTACAAAATACTTTCCACACAGAGTCAGATTTAAATAACTGGAAAAATATTAAGTGCTCTTGGATAGGCCGAGTGAATATAATAAAGATGACAATACTCCCTGAACTAATCTATTTATTTAGTGCTATACCAGGCCTCATTTCTAAAATATATAGAGAATTGACCCAAATTTAGGAATTCAAGCCATTCTCCAATTGATAAATGGTCAAAGGATATAAACAGACAATTTTCAGATGAAGAACTATTTCTAGGATATGAAAAGGTGCTCCAAATCACTATTGATCAGAGAAATGCAAATTAAGACAATTCTAAGATACCGCTATACACCTTTCAAATTGGCTAATATGAAAGCAAAAGATAATGCCAAATGTTGGAGGGGATGTGGGAAAACTGGGACACTGATACATTGTTGGTGGAATTGTGAATGAACCAACCATTCTGGAGAGCAATTTTGAACTCTGCTTAAAAAGTTATCAAACTGTGCATACCCTTTGATCCAGCAGTGTTACTACTGGGCTTATATCCCAAAGAAGTCTTAAAGAAAGGAAAGGGACTCAAATGTGCAAAAATGTTTGTGACAGCCTTTTTTGAAGTAACTAGAAACTGGAAACTGAGTGGATGCCCATCAACTAGAAAATGGCTGAATAAATTGTGGTATATCAATATTATGGAATATTATTGTTCTGTAAAAAATGACCAACAGGATAATTTTGGAGAGGCTTGTAGAGACTTACATGAATTGATGCTAAGTTAAATAAGCAGAACCAGGAGATCATACACAGTAACAACAAGACTATATGAAGATCAATTCTGATAGACATGGCTCTCTTCAATAATGAGATGATTCAAACCAGTTCCAATTGTTCAGTAATGAAGAGTCATCTACACCCAGAGAGAGAACTATAGGAAATGAGAGTGGACCACAACATACTATTTTCACTCTTTCTGTTATTGTTTCTTTGCATTTTTGTTTTCCTTCTCAGTTTTTTTTTTCTTTCTTTCTAAATCCAATTTTTCTTGAGCAGCAAGATAACTGTATAACTATGTATGCATATATTGGATTTAATATATACTTAATATATTTAACATGTATTAGACTACCTGCCATCTAGGGGACAGAACAGAAGGTTTTGTGTGCAAGGGTCAATGTTGAAAAATTACCCATGCATATGTTTTTTAAATGAAAAGCTATAATAAAATAAAAAGAAAAAATGAAGCAGAACACAAACCAATATTATATTGTAATAGTCCAGATGTGAAATGATGAGAATCTAAAATTGGACGATAGCAGTTTTAGAGGACAAAAGGAAATATGTATGAGAGATATTAGAAAGGTAAAATTAACAAGTTCAGCCATATTTTAGACATGATGAGTGAGAGTAAGGAGTCCAAGATAACACACACATATGTTTGCTTTTGATTTTACAGACATCATGTCTCCCCCAAAGTAAGCTAATCATTTGAAATCTCCTCATGGATAACCTTCTCAAGCAGTCTTTTTGTTTCCCCACTCTGATTGGAGAGCTAGAGGGTAAGGCAATAAACTTTTTCCAAAGCTTCTCTTTATAAAGGGCTCAGAATTTTCCAGCTACAATACTCATTATCCATTAGCTGCTCTGCATGGTTTCTACTCAGCAAACATTATGTCCCTTTTAACAAATGACTAGTCTATCCCTTCCTCCTTTCAATTTCCTTCTGTCTATTGAGTTCTCATATTAGACTGTAAGCTCCTTGAAGGCAGGAACTGTCTTTCTTTTTCATATTTGTATCTTCAGAGCTTAATACAGTACCTAGCAATTAATAAAGGTTAATTGTCTATTGACTGTCATACTCAGAACTGATTTTCCTCATATACTACAATCTTCTTCTGATTTTGTTTGTCCTTCCTTCTTGAAAAGGATCATGACATCAGGGAGATGATGCCATGATTTGCAAGTGAATTGGATTTAATTGAGGGAGGGCTGTGCAAGGTCAATTGCCTCACTTTCCCTTTTAGAGCCATCTGTGTCCAGTAGCCATATATAGATCAGGATGACTAGAGATGTCCCTGGATAAAATGGGAGATCTTGGCCTCTTTAACCTAAGGTCTTCAACAGGTCTCAGTTTGACTGAGGTCACACACATTCAGTGATTAAGGTTTGGTAGCAATTAAGGCAAAAAATCTCATCTTTCACCTATCAAAAAAAAAAAATCTAAATAAATCTCAGAGGGGAAGACCCTCAGAATTTCTGCCCAAAGCAGAAATGACTGCTATAATAATCCCTGTGATAAATCTGGCCTGGAATTAGTCAATTGGAAGATTCTTTATTTCCTTCCTTTCTTCACTCTTTCCCTCCCTTTGTCTGAGATAAGATATCATATCCTTACCTACAGATAGTCTTAAAAGCATTTTTTTCTCTTTTGTACCTCTTAACCTCCACAAGATATCTTAAAGTTTGCTAGCTAAATTTCTTTCTTAAGGATCAGATCTCAAACCACAGCCAATCTGATTGTAATTGGCCACCAGGAGGTCCTAGGCCAAACTCCATTTGGTCATTGTTTGGGTCCTTCTTCTGCTGTATCATCATTCTATGGAGGTAACCTTGAACTCTTAGAAATTATGCCATGAATACAACTCTTAGTGTAGCTTAATAAACAGGAAATACTATATGTATAGCCCAATAATGCAGTTCCTATCTGGCATGGTTTATAAGTGTAGTGAGGAGTACAAAAATGGACTTTTTTGAGTAATCCAAAAAGAAAATTCTCCCTTAGTCATCTGAGAAACCCTAGATTCAGAAATGTATTTTTGACTGTACCATATTTGGTTCACTTGTCACAGTGGACCCTCTATAAAAGTCAACTGCTAAAAATCTGCCTTGAGAAAGTGAGAACCATCTTTATGGGAGATGGAGTTAAAGTGGATTCATAGAAAGTCAAGTGATAGGGTTCTGGATGTTTGTAAAGGTTAGCTAAAAAGAAGTACAATGCTAAGATTTAAGCCATAGAAAATGGTCATAGAGGATACCTTACAGAATTTGAAAACAACAATCACTACTTGTGGGGTTCTGAAGTCATTTTCTTATCTTTATCAAAAAAAAAAAAAATCCTACCTGCTTCTAAACTTTCCCATTACTATCAAAGTCAGCAGTTCACTCCCAGTCCCCCAGGCTCACAATGCAGAAGTCATCCTGGATTTCTTACTATCACTCCCCATAGCCAAGTTAAGTGATTTCTTAAAGAACAGATCAGAGCATGCCTTTTCCCCACTTTGTACCTAATAAGCTCCAGAAGTTCCCTATCATTTCCAAGAATAAATTTAAAATCCTCTATTTGGCATTCAAAGCTTTTATAATTTAGTTCTTTTCCCTATCTTGTCCTTCATTTTACACTTTGCATTACCACCACTTCTTCCCTTCATGTTTTTTTTTTTTCCCTCTAAGCAAGATACTCTTGGCTCTTGGGATTTTCTCTGGCTGTTTTCCATGTCTATAAAACTTCCCTTTCTCATATCCCCCTCCTACCTTCATTGGTTTCCTTCAAGTTTTACATAAAATCTGAGGTTCTATAGGAAGCCTTTACTGATCCTTCTTGTTTCTAGTGCTTTCCCTCTGTTGATCATTTCTTATTTGTCCTTGTACATAGCTTTGTTCTTTCATATTTGCTTTCTTGTTGTCTTCCCGCTGTGGTGAGTAAAAGATGAAAAGACTGAGGAAATGAAAGTTCAATCTCCCAAGCATATTGATTTATTAAGCAATGTATGGCAATTGCTTAACAAAATAGGACCCATCTTCCTCATCTTAGATTCGATCTTGAATAAAAGGGAAGGTGAACATTTTACACATTAAAAATAATTGATCAGATAAGGCCAACTAATTTTTAAAAATACAACACAACACTAGATTATCTGATTTCTAATTGGATGAAAAATTAGGGATTTTCCAAGTAGGATGTAGAAGAGCAAACAGGCACAATTTCTTGATAATAAAAAGAAGGCATCCGATTCCCCAAAGTTTCTATAAACAATCAAAGGAAGTGGAAACAATCACTGATTGATCATTCTGGGGCCAATTTTCAGATAAGACATATAAATTGTTTGAGAGGTACAATTGTGAGGAAACCCCTTGCACCAATCTTTGGGTCTGATGGGGTTTCTGGTCAGCATAATCTAGGTCTTTAGTTAAGAGTTTCTAAGCAGCAGAAAGAGCTAGTCCAGATTCCTTTCTTAGGACTAGATTCACATAATAAATAAAGCTTTTTCCCAATTCCCAAAATTAATAAAATTTTCTCACAAGACAGAGAAAGCTGGACTAGATCCATAATTGAATAGAAAGAGAACTGAGCTATCTCCAGAATTGAGTCATAGATGGAGTCAGTATGATTTTCTCACTCTTCACAATTAACCAGTTGCTGTCTTAATCTCAATTCCCTTCATAATAAATATGTATAGTCAAATGAAACCAATTCCCACAATTTGTATATCTTATTTGCATATTTAGTACATTGATTCTCATCTGGAGGTAGATTGTGGGCTTGATGATTAAAAATAAAATAAAATTAATTATTAATTATTAATCATAAATGTTGATAATAAAACAATAAATTACAATAAATTAAATTTAATTAATTAAAATTTATTCTTGGAGTTGGTCATTTAAATTTTTTTTGAAAAGAAGACCATTCTTTGCCTTATTTTTACCTAGCTTTAATCCCTGAATTAGTGGTTACCTCATTCAAACTGAGACCTGTTAAAGACCTTGGTTTAAAAAAAACCAAGGTCTCTCATTTCATCCAGGGTCATCTCCAATCCTCCTGATCTATATCTTGGCACTACACTCAGGGGGCTCTGGAGGAGAAAGTGAAGCTTATGATTTTGCACAACCTTCCTTTACTTCAATCCAATTCACTTACATTTCATGGTATCATCTCCTTGATGTGATGATCCTCTTCGAGAATGAAGGACAAATAATAATAACTTGTAGTGAGAAAAAGTTTCAGAAGAAACAGTTCACTTTTCAGTATGAATACAAGAGGGTTTGCAGATTGGTATTTTATTTATTATGACCAGTGGCTCCCACTTCCTTAAACTGGGGTTTTCTCATGGGGTACATAAACAATAGGACTCAAGGGGATATAAGTTATTTAGAATCTTTTAAACCTTTGATAAAGTTGGCATTGAGGACTCATATTACAAGTTACATGTATATGTGTGTATGCTTAATTTAGTCCTCATAAGATTGAAAATAATTTTTTAATGGATAGGAGATTGGTTCAGGAAAAAGAGACAAAGGATAGAGACAAATAGGCACTTCTCTAGATGGAGAAGTATATATAAATAGTGAGGTCCCTCAGAGATCAGTGCTAGAACAGGTCTTACTTAGCATTTTTATAAATGATCTGGAAGGAAAAATACATGGTGAAATTGTAGGCTCTGCATAAATATTTGCTGAGTGAATGAACTCTGCAAGTATGTAGATAATACTAAGCTATTTTTAATGAAGTGTCAAGGCAAAAGGAATAAACTCCTACATGCTAGAAGATCCCATGAGTTAGTGGGTAGATGTGGACAAAAAAACAATGCATTTAGGGGAAAATAAACTATACTATATATGTGTGTGTGTGTATACACATATATGTATGTATATAAGTGTATATAGACATGCACACATATATTATATGTATTGTGAATATGTTGTTGTTCAGTCATTTCAGTCATGTCTGGTTCTCTGTGATCCCATTTGGGGTTTTTCTAGCAAAGATGCTGGAATTGTTTCCCATTTTCTTCTCTAGCTGAGTTTACAAATGAAGAAAATGAGGCAGACAAAGTTAAGTTATTTGCCCAGGATCACACAACTAATAAATGTCTGAGATCAGATTTGAACTTGAGATGAGTCGTCCTGACTTCAGACTCTACACTTGATCCACTGTGCCATCTAGCTGCTCTTTCTGTGGGTATGTATGTATATATGCACATGTGTAGATGATAGATAGATAGATGATAGACAGATACTGTGTGTTTCAGAGAGAGAGAGAGAGAGAGAGAGAGAGAGAGAGAGAGAGAGACTGAGACTCAGACAGACACAGGCACAGAGAGAAAGAGAGAAAACTGAGAGACACGGATACAGAGATAAAGACACAGAGAGAGAAATATTTAGAGAGAGAGAAAAACAGGAAAAGAGAACAACACTAATATAGAGACAGAGACAGAGACTGAGCAACCAGTTATGACATTCATTTTCATTAGTTTCATTAGTTACTATACATGTTCTCCTGAAAATATTGGATCAGTTTACTGCTACAGTTAAAAATGGCAACAAAACACTAGGTATCATCAAAGATTATATTAGAAATCAAAGGGAAAATATAATCTCCACCTATTACCAAATCTTTGTATTTGTATCTGGAATACTGAATGTACTTCTGGTCACTATCACTATAGAAGAACACAATGGAATCGGAAAAGATCCAGTGAAGTTTCACTATAATGGTAAAAGGTATACAAAGGGGTTACCATGTGAGGCAGATCAAAACATTCAGGGTACTTCAGGCCAGAAAAAAAAATTAAGGTTGCAAGCAAAAGGGATCAAAGTCTCCAGAAACTTGTGAAGAGGGAATCCCCAACTCTTGGAAGTCAGAACAACATCAATTTACAATGAAGAACACTTACAGTATCATTCTACAGAGTAGATAATAAAATGGTGGTATCCCAATAGATAGAACAAGATGAAAACAGTAGAATGTGAATCATCTCTTGCCTCAAGATATAGTCCTATATCTCTCCTCACTTTTACAAATTTATAGGTGGAGGCAGGGGAAGGTGGGGGGGGGGAGTAAAAGGATAATCATTGCTTCCATTTTCTTCTAATTCACTAATTTCTCCATCCCTTGAAATTTAGTTTCCAGGTCTATCACTTTGCTAAAACTGTTTCCCCTTAATCATCAACAATCTCTTAATTGTAAATCCCATGACCTTTTTCTTAAATCCTCACATTCTTCTTTATATCTCTCTCCAGCATTTGACACTATTAACTCCTTTATTCCTGAAGACTCTCCCTCCTTGGATTTTCATGACACTGTTCTTTTGATTACCTTCCTATCTGTCTTTCTTGGAGCTCTCTTTCCTGTCATTCTCTAATTTCCCCAAAATTCCATTAACATCTCCATGAAGATGCCTCTCAGATCTATATATACAACTTGCTTTATTTTTCTAAGATACAATTCTACATCACCAAGTGCCAGCTGGACATCTCTGACCAAATGTCCCATAATCATCCAAACTCAAAAATGACCAGAATGGAAATGAATATCCTTCCTCTTCACCTCTTCTCTTTAATTTCCCTGGGGGGTGGGGAGGTGTGATACCACCATCCTTCCAAATATCCAGGATTATAATCTCAAAATCTTCTGTCATTCTTCACATCCCTCACTAATCACATTCCCCTCCTCATCCAGCCAATTGACAACTCTTTACCTCTGCAATTTTTCTCACATCTATTCTCTTCTCTCCACTCATATAGCTAACACTCTGAAATCCCCACCATCTTTTTCCTGGGCTCTTACAATAAACTATTGTAGTAGCCTCTAAATTAGTCTATCTCCTCTCTCACTCCTCTTATTTATCAATCAGATAAGCATTTAATTGATTATCCTAACACACTGGCTTGATCATGTCATTCACCTGCTCAAAAATTTTCAGTGGCTCCTAGCTGTCCCCAAAACAAAATAAAAATTCTTCTGTTTGACATAAAAAGTCCTTCATAGTCTGCCTCTAACCTATCTTTGTAGACTGATTTTCTTTTGATCTTTCTTATGCACATTATATTCCAGTCTGTCATACCTATTTGCTCTTCCACATGCAGATTTGCTGTTCCATTCTTGCATTTTCAAAGACTATTACAAATGACTCCTTTTAATTCTCCCTTTCAATTCTTGTAGTCCCTGGCTTTTTTTCAGAACTCAGCTAAATGTAGCCTTTCCTAATCCTCCCAGTTATTGGTGTTTTTCCTCACCCTACAAATTATTTTCCTATTTATTTATTTATGTACATATTGTTCCTCACACTCCTGCCCCAAAGTTAGCTCCTTGAGGGCAGAGATTATTTAGCTTTCATTATTGTATTCCTGGCCTCTGGCACAGTGCTTGCACATAGTAGGTATTTAATAAGAACTCATCATATTGAACTGAAATATTTTGATGACAAAACTATCTTTTTTGAAAAAATCTGTCTTCCCTTTCTTGTACATGGTAGGCATTTAATATTTGGTGAATTGAATTTTTAAATTTAAATAAGGTTTAGATCCTTTTCATTCAGAGATGAAAGACATTTATTGATTACTTGAAGAAATCAGAATATTGTAGGGTAAGCTTTTGAACTGATTCCACGTAGATCAACCCTATCTAATCACAAAAAATTTCTTGTTATAGAGCCAGACAGGGAATGTCTCTATTCATGTTTCCTATTTGAAAACATGAATTTGACCCTCTATGGTAAGTCATAGTTTCTAATGATTATTATTTGTCTTGGGCTTTTTTCATAGCCTCCAGAAGTCCAATGAAAATTGACCATTTTTGTACATGGATTCCAAGCTTCTTAGGGCATGATTAAAGTCTTGGGCAAAGAAGATGGAAGGTGAAAGAGCCTCAGTCTTCTTCCTTTGAAATTAGGACAGTCGTGTTGTTCTTCTCTAAAGAAGGAGAGTTGTAAGTATCTCAAAAATTGTATCTGGAAGGAGAATTTTAAGGGCCAAAACAGAGGGCTCCTAGAAAAACAAGAGGAAAAGAATGGGAAGGACATGAACCTCTCCTATCCCCTCTACTTTAGATTGTTTAGGTTGATTTTAGGAAGGCTAGAAAACTTGCCTACTTAAACAGGATGTCCTTCGCTGTTTTGATTTAAGATTCCTCATTTCAGAGGCCTTTCCTTCCCTACAGTGTCTCCCACAAGCCCTTCTAAATTCCATAGTAACAAAAGTTCAAGAAAATTAATGTAGTTATTGATGTCAGTAAGGCTATAGCTGAACAATTAAATGTATAATGGATAAATATTAACTCAATTCATTTCCGTTCAATTAAATTCAACATGTATTTATTGAGAGCCAACTGAGTCCAGTGCTGTACTAAGAAGAGTGGGGGAATAGGGAGGGGAAGAATCATAAGGGATAGTTTCTGACTTCGAGGAGGTCATTGGGAGAAAATACTTATAACAGTATCCATGCTAATGAGCTGAAGGAACACTAAGCATAGAGAGAAATTAATGTGTACTTCAGTACATAATAAAAGAATTCTGCACCTTATCTGGTAAGACTTAAATTAGCTCTTGAGGGAAGAATAGGATGTGTACTGAGTAGGAATAAGAAGAGCATTCCAACAATGGAGGATAACCTGAGTAGAGCATAAAAGAAATAGAAGTCAGTACAAAGCATATGCATGATGTTGAGACCAGTCTGCCTGAATCAGGAAGAGTTCATGTGAAAGAGCTAAGAACCTAAGGTGGTCAAGTGTGGTTAGAACTAAATTCCATAGGAAATTGAATATCAGGATGAGGAGTTGGAACTTGAAGCTAAAGACAAGGGGATCCACTTAAGGGGAGTAGCATGATGAAAGTGATATTTTAGGAAAAAACATCTGGTTGTCATGGTGAGTGGGATGAACTAGAGGTAGAGAGACCAGTTAGAAGACAACTGAAATAATTTAGGTATATAGTAATGTGTGCTCAGATCAGGAGCATAGGGAGACTAAAAAGTATAAAATAAGCCATTGTGAAAGGGAATCAAAAAACTTAGTTTATGCATAATAGGAGATAAAGGGGGGAAAAGACACTAATTATCTCACTAGTTCATCCATATCATTACTATGACTTGAGGAAAACATTTTCAACAAATTATAAAATACTAAGTACTTTTTTAGTTTGGGGGAATGAGAAAAGTAGACTTGGTTTTTCATTCACTTAGGTAACTCCCAGGATGGAAATTTTCTTTATTAATGCAAAGCCACATCTACTTGACATCTTGAGAATTTTAGAGGGGTGCCTAGAATTGAGGGTCAGTTGTTGTTATTGTTATTGTTGGTCCCTTATTCTCAAAGAGATCCAATGACATAACAAGATTGATTCTTTTCAAGATGAGACAAACAATGACAACCCATAGCCAGTTCTAAAGGAGGTAGGAAATGAAATCAGCTAAGGCCAGCTCACTAATTTCTCTATTGTGCTACCTCTTGGCGAGGCATAGTCATGAATAAATGATAGAATTTAGAATTAAAAAGTATCTTACAGATCTAGTCTAAGCTTTCATTTTTAAATATGAAGAAACAGAAATCCAGAAGGCTATGATTCATGTAATACCATACAATTACTAAGCAACAGAGCCAAGGATTGAACACAAGTCCATTGCTTTCAGCTTCAGCATTGCTCATCCCATGTGGGCTCCAAAAGTAATGACAGAGTTAAAATCTATGTTTCCAGGAGATCTGGAAATATAGGCAAAAATTGAGTCATGTCAGTATTTTGATAATGTCAAAAATTAATAATCATAAAAATAGTTCTGCCTACAAATTAAGTGAAATATCTTGGAACATTTTCAGAATTTATAATACCTATATTCTTCTGTTTTAACCCTCTGTCTTAATTTTTATGTGACCTTGGGAAAGTTATTTAGCCTTAGTTTCTTAATCTATAAAAATTAATTGATGGACTAGATGATTTCTAATATCCTTTCTAGCTCTAAAATTTTATCATTCAATAAAATTCAACTCCCTCATCAGAGTGACTGCAGGCTCTATTTATTTTAATCCAAAAATTCATTGTGTGGAATGGCACTGTTGTGATATGACTGTAACCTGAATATTTTAATAAATTAGTTCTCATTTGATCAATCTCAGTTATTGAACACAATATTGTCCCATACATGAACTTATTTAAATTATTTTTTCTATTTCTTAAATTTCATACGATTGCCTCTTAGATATTATTAGTTTTTCTTGCTATCCTCTAATTCTAAATAATTTGGTTTTGAAATAGAATAAATTTGTACAATGTTTCTCCACATTGCTGAGTTTATGATATGAAACAGAGTAATCTTAATAGAAATTACCTATTAAAAATGCATATCTTGCAGAATATCAAGCTGTTGCAACTTTCTATTTTATGCAGTTATGCACTGTTATCCCTATATGCGTTGAAGGCATAACCTAAGGTCCAAGAACATAGTTTTTCATCTTTTAATTAGTTTCCTTCACATTTCTCTGGATTTTATTTTGTCCATTTGAAAACATTATTCTAAGAAGGGGTCCATAGGCTTCAGCAGAATGTTGAAGATATTCAGGACACACACAAAAAAAGGTTTCAAATTTTTCTTTAAAGGCAGAGACTTTGTTTTTTTTTGTTTATTTATTTCATCTACCAGCAGAATGACATCCAGAGTACTAGAGACCTTCCTCTAGTTCTTTTCATCTCTGCAGGGTACTAATGAAGCCCTCCATTGAGGCTATCTTGTAATGACCCTGCTCGCACCCAGGATATCCCAGAATCAGCTGGCGTCAGGATAAGTAAAAGTCCTCAATCTTTATTCTTTGTCCTCTTATGCAGGATTGAACAGGATGGAAGCAGAATCTCTGCAACCACCTTCTCCCTCGTCTACCGCCAACCATGTGTCCCTGGCTAGCTTTACTCCATGCTCTAGTCCCTCCTACAATCCTCTATACACCAATCATTGAGCCAGTACAGGTAGTGGAAAGGACCATTTTCCAAGCATATGCCCATAGAGTATTGTCCAATCAATAGTTAGGCTCAAGTGCTCAGCAATCCTGACCTCAGTGCATTGATTCCATAGTTTCAGCCCTCTACACTATTTAGTTATTTGATCTTTCTCTGTTAGCAACCAATCTTTTTTTTTTTTAATCAAACATGTCCTCAATGATATCTTTCACACCTCTCCTCACACATAAATCACAGCAGAATATTCCACAGCCCAATCATGTCTACCATGAGTATTTCCAGTAACTTTTTGGCCACTTGTAAATTTCATTATTTCAGAGGCATAGGCTCATAAATTTATAGCCAGAAAGGGAACTTGGAGGTCATCTGATCCAATATGATTTTTCAGATGATGAAACCAAGGCCTAGAAAAGCTAAATAATTTGCTCAAAGTTAGAAAGTTCAAAACTCAAGTGGTTAATTCAGGTTCTTCTATTACTCTTCTCACCATGTCACACATTAACTTTAAGAACAACATTACATACAAACAACAAAGCAAAAAATCAAAAACAATAATGCATTTATATTGTGGGTTGAGTTCTTTAAAGCAATTTACTTCAACAGTCATCTTCTGAGATCATGGTGTTCTTTGATTCTTGGCCACAGAACATTTCTAGGGAACATTAGTATTAAAATATTAGACCTTCATAGCAGGTAAACATGAAAAGCAATGTATTTGCCAAATTACAATTTAGTTCTCCTACTCAATGTTGGAATTTGCTTACTTATCCATTTATAGATCCTGTAATAAATATTTAGAGGAATGAATGAATTCAATGGATCAATAAATCAAAGGCATCATGGAATCTAATATTATCTAGACCTTTCATCCAAATAGTTCTGGAACCATAAAAAAATGGCCTATTATAGAAATTTTTCTTTGGGAGCCAACTTGTTCCCTTCTCATGACTTATTGTTTGTTTTGTTTTTAATCAGGAATGTCCTTGATGACTATGAAGGTCATAAGATAATAGATTTGGAGCTAAAAGGGACCTCAGAAATCATCCAATCACATGTGTGAAAAATATAGTTTAAAAATCAGGAAACTTTCATGAATTGAAAGGGCTATTAAATACTAGACTAGGATAATGAAATCTGTCCTTCTCCAGTAGTTTTTACAGTATAGATAATTTAGAATAAATCTTGCCTAGATCCAATAAAAGGGTACTTTCTCTGTAGGAAATAAAGGTGGACTTCATTATTTCATTAATGTACTTTCAATTCTGTGATTCTATAATTATCAGTCTAATGACTCTGCTCCTGATTCTCCAGACTTTTCCACCTTTTCCCAGCAGCCTTCTGACCCTGGAGATACCTTCATCCCTGTGGCCTCTTCTTCTGATTGAGTTTCCATTCAGGACTGTCATTTTTTAAAGTGTTTAGGCCAGCTATGTTCACTTCTCTCCTTGATCAACTCCTGATAGTCCAGGCTCCCACCAACCTTCCCAACTCCCTTTCATGTATTGTTTTCCTTCATTGAAATGTAAGTTGCCTGCTTATATCCCAAAGAGATTTTAAAGAAGGGAAAAGGACTTGCATGTGCAATAATGTTTGTGGCAGAGCCTCTTTGTAGTGGCCAGAAACTGGAAACCGAGTGGCCATCACTTGGAGAATGGCTGAATAAATTGTGGTTTATGAATATTATGGAATATTATTGTTCTGTAAAAAATGTCAAGGATGATTTCAGAAAGGCTTGGAGAGACTTACATGAACTGATGCTGAGTGAAATGAGCAGGACCAGGAGATCATTACTTCAACAACAATACTATATGATGATCAATTCTGATGGATATGGTCCTCTTCAACAATGAGATGAACCAAATCAGTTCCAATAGAGCAGTAATGAACTGAACAAGCTATACCCAGCAAAAGAACTCTGGGAATTGACTATTAATCACTACATAGAATTTCCAATCCCTCTATTTTTATCCACCTGCATTTTTGATTTCCTGCACAGGCTAATTGAACACTATTTCAAAGTCCGATTCTTTTTGTACAGCAAAATAACTGTTTGTATATGTGTGTGTGTGTGTGTGTGTGTGTGTGTGTGTATACACACACACACACACACACATGTATATATATATATGTATATACATATATATATGATATTTAACTTATACTTCAACATATTTAACATGCATTGGTCAACCTGCCATCTGGGGGAAGAGGTGGGGGGAAGGAGGGGAAAAGTTGGAACAAAAGATTTTGCAATTGTCAATGTTGAAAAAATACCCATGCATATATCTTGTAAATACAAAGCTATATTATAATCATAAAAAAAAAAAGAAATGTAAGCTTCCTGAGGGTAGAAACTGTCTTTTTTATTTGTTTTTGTATGTATATCTAACTCTTAGCAGAGTGACTAGCAAATAGCAACCACTAGCATGTGTATGAAGCTTTTTAATACTGATGTATCACACATTCCTCATCTGAAAATAGGTAACAACAAATGGCTTATTAAGTGCAGTGAACTCTTCATAAGAATTTTTTTAGAACAAGTCCATACTTTCTTTGTATATAGATCTAGCCATAGAGAATTCCAAGTAAGGAAATTCCCTCTATCTGTTCTGCAGCATATAGCCTTGAAACTCATGATGAAGAATGCAATCCCCATCTAGAAAAAGAACTGATAAAAGTCTGAATGCAGATCAAAGCATACGATTTTTCACTTTCTCTATTGTGTGTATATTTTCTTTTAGTCTGTATATTCTTTCACAACATGACTAATATGAAAATTGCACAGGTATAACCTGTATCACATTGCTTAGATTCTTAAGGAGGAGGTAGGAAAGGAAGGGAGGGAGAAAAATTGGAACTCAGAATTAAAAAAAAAAAGTTAAAAATTGTCTTTACAGGTAATTGGGGGAAATAAAATATTATTTCTTTTCCTTAAAGATTAAGTTGTTGAACTGTTATTTTGGTATTAAACTGAATTTGCTATTAAAAATACCAAAATTATGAAGACTAAATCAATATGTATATTTAAAAATGCTAGTTATGTTTACTTAAGTATGAACAACATCTAATATCCTGATCATCACTTCAGAAAAAAAGATAATAGCATTAACTTCTTAAGCAATGTAACTTATGTTCTAATGCAGACAAGCTAGAAAGAATTCACATCTCTAGCTATGGAAATTAATTTTGAAAAACCATCTTTGCCTAAGGTTTATGTCTCCCTCCCTTGATGGTTTGTAACAAGCACTGACTTTACAAATTATGCAATGTTGCTGAGATCCTAAAGAGAAAGGATTTTTCTCTCAATAAATTTTACCAGATAAAAAATGGAACTTAAAAATACAGATTTCTGCCTAACAAGGTATCATTGGAAATACTAATCACAGGGCTCAGAGGGAAATCATGAAACATACCTGCATTTCAAAAAATGTTTTAGTTGCATCTTTTTTTTTCTTTCAAAGTAAAAACCTAATGTATATTTTAACAAGACTACATATATTCAACCCAACTTAAGCTACAAAATGAATTGACTGCCATTTACAAGACTTCATTGAAAAAAAAAATGATGGTTTTCCCCTAGCTCTTCACTATGTAGAGATAATTTTTGCCCTGAGCTTACTCTCTAAGTTTAGTTTTGTTTTTTTTATAATGCTCCATTTCAGATAGATGTACTGTACTCAAAATTGCCTGACTAACATGAATCTGAATTATTTTCCTCTTTCTTTTCCCAAACTCAGCTTTCCCATCACAACAAGTAATGATATTATATTTTCAATATGCAGAGTAAGGAAACTCAAAGTAATCTTTAATTGATCACTGTCCTTGATTTTTCATCTTCAATCTATGTTCAAATTAGGTACTTTTCTTTTTTAATAACTCCCATAACCTTCTCTTCTCTTCTCAGCCAATAAGACAGCTCTCATCTGTCTCATCTTAATGCCAGTAAGTTTCTCTTTTAAAGTCAATCAATCAAAAAGCATTTATTAAGCATCAACTATGACGTCAGACAAAGGTTATAGCTTATCAATAAAAAATGTTTTACTTCTAAGAAGTTTATAAGTAATTTTAATCAGAGAGGCAAATACATAAATATATATGGAATAAACAAAAAGAATCAATACAAAGTAGTTAAATATAAGGTAGATTTGGAGAGAAGGGAAAGCTAGATGGAACATGGATAAAGTGTCAAGCCTGAAATCAAGAAGACTCATGTTCCTGAGTTAAAAATCCAACCTTACTAGCTCTGTGAAACTGAGCAAGTTACTTAACTTTGCCACCCTCAGTTTCCTCATCTGAAAAAGGAGTTGGAGAAGGAAATAGCAAACCATTCCAATGTATTTGTGAAAAAAATTCCAAATGGGATCATGAAGAGTAGGATATGACTGAAAACAACTGAACAAGATTGGGAAAGAAGGCACTAGCAACTGGGAAGTCCAAAAAAGGCTTCATGCAGAAGGTAATAACTGCATTTAATCTTGAAGGAAAGTATTGTGAGTTTAGAGAAAAAATCTCACCAGAATAAAAGAGGGAGTAAGAGCTAGAGGAAAGGGAAAGAAAGAAAAGAGAGAAGGAAAAGGGAGGGAATGAGAGGGAGGGGAGAGAGAGAGAGAGAGAGAGAGAGAGAGAGAATGAATGTAAGTTCTGGGCTAGCTCCCTAGAGACCTCAGAACCTGCCGGAATCAGAATAAGCAAAAGTCTTTGGTCTTTAGGGAGAGAAGTGAAGGGGATGGACAAAACTGCCACAAGTTCTCCACCAACCTCCCTTCTCCTCGTCCTCCTCCAAAATGATTCTGGCTTACCTCACTCTGCCTCCTAATCCCTCCTAGGAGTATCTGTATACACCAAAAGATCAAGCCATCATGGAATAGTGAGAAGGGCTATGTTTCCAAGCATAGGCTAATAGAGTTATTGTCCAATCAGTAATTAGCCTTAAGAGCTTGGTTGTCTGATTCCAGTGCACCTATTCAGAGTTTCAGCCCTTTGAGAGAGAGAGAGAGAGAGAATGCACAATATGATCTTTCTTATCCAGAATTAGATAGGTGAAGTAAATAGAGCATAGAGACGGTGATATCTTGAAACCTCTTTTGAGTAGTAGAAGGTAATAAAGGTAAAATCAAATATTGATTATTTTAACAATGGAATTCAGAAAGAATTATTATAGGGAGCATTGGCATTTAGTGGAAAGAACTGGAAGCTTGAATAGCAATTCAGCTATTTATTATCTGGGTGACCTTGGGCAAATTATGGTACATCACTGGGGTTCAATTTCCTTATCTACAAAATCAGGGAAGTTGAACTAGACAACTTCCAATGTTGTTTCCAGTTATAAATCTTATGTTTTGACTTGAATTTATCAGACTTCTCCACCATGCTCCAGGAAGCTCATTGTTGGAATACCCTCATCATCCTGTAAGATCTTATCCACTTTGGTACTCTAACTCATCCCTATTTTCTATCTCTTTGATTGGAGGGTGAGGCCATGAGCTCCAAACCTACTTAAGGAAGGATCTCAGCTCAGAAATGTAATTTCTTACCTATATGCACTACTTTGCACATCTTGGGCTTTCTCCATCAGGCTTTCATGTAAGGATACTCACCACTACCACCAAGCACTGAAAGCTTTTCAGCTTTCTTTTGTACACTGTCTTCTTCCATTAGATTGTAAGGCCCCTGAGGGAAAGGACCTTCTTTTTTTGTATTTGTATCCCCACTACTCAACACAATGCCTGTTATATAGTAAGTGCTTAATAAATGTCTATTGACTGTTGACTATGAACTTAGCTCTCTACATATTTTATATATGTTGGGAGAGAAGAGAGATTAGAGAAAAATCCTTTCTCTCCAAGATCTCAATAGAGTTGACACATAAAGGATACTGCATAATTTAAAAAGTTATTAATGTATGCCTGGAAAACCTGGACAGGTTGCCATCACCCTACCAGGAAATTGAATCACTTCCATTTGAATTATCTTAGAAAGATTCTAAAGATCACCTTGCAAGATAAAGTACTGGACATTGAGGTCCTTTTTCAAGCTGAACTGCCAAGTATTCAAACTCTGTTGCAGAGAGTACAACTCTTATGAATCGCTCACGTTGTTAAAATGCCAAACAAATGTTTGCCTAAAAGACTATTTTAGAGAGAACTCACACAACATAAGTACTTACATGGGTCAGAAGAAACAATACAAGGACATTCTCAAGGTCTCTCTGAAGAACTTTGAAATCAATTGTGAAAAGGGGGAGACATTGGCACATGACCACCCAGCATGGCATGCCTGCATTAAAGATGGCATTGTGTTCTATGAGCCAAAGTGAAGATTTCAAAAGAAATATGAGATGTACAAACTTAGAGATGTCTCTGCTCTAAATGTTTATGTGGACTATTTGTGACCAACCGAAAGAGCCTTTCAAGCTGGTATTAGTCTGAGCAGCCACAGCTGGACACACTGTACCTGGACCCCAACATAGTAATGTTATTTTGGTCCTCTTCAAGAACTAAGGATAACAACCAGTCCCTGTACCAGTACTAGAACCATATGTTGACAACATGCAAATACAGTAAGTAGTTAAATATTTATTTTTAAATTAGTTCAGCAATTGTGCTCCTCATTTAATACTGGCTTGTATTTTTTTTTTTTTTATGAAAATCCGAATTGACTAGTTCACATGCTCAGACTACCTGAGGAGCAAGGAACTGAGAAGCCATGTACTAGAGGGGTAAACAAGCATTATTGTTTTTACTAGCAAATAGCAATTACTTGAATGGTAGGCATAGTGTTCCCAACAGGCATGAGCCAGCTTCTATGGAATATGTCATGCAAAATCAAGTCTATTAAGCAATGGAAAATATCAGACTATGTAATCTCCTTGTGCCAATCTTCCAGCTGACTCACTTTCCTTTTGTCATTGCAATGAATTTTAAAATGCTATCTCCTTCATAATACATTTCCTGATTGAGAGAAAAAGGAGTAAAAGGCTTATTTTCATGGCATTTTAACTCTAGATTTTGACTTGAATGTTTAGATATCTTTCTTTTTGTGCATCACAACTTAAAATGTAACACAGCTTGTTGCTAGTAGAATAACCCAAGATTAGGCCAAAATGCAGAAGATTCTGGATTCAATCCCTGTCTCTGTTCTTGATTAGCTGAGTGATGCTAAACTGCCTACCCTCTTTGGGCCTCAGTTTCTAAGCTGAAAAATATGAATAAGAACAGGATTGCTGATGTGAGAAGTAACAGAGAAATTCAACAAGTATACTTGGCTCCTAAAAGGACATAACAAAAGTAAATTAACCTCTTGAAAATTTCTAGATGAGGCTGATCAAAGCAGAAATGCCTGTAAAGTCCTACATAGTAAAATCTCTACCAAAGGGATACCCCATTTGTAGAAGGAAAAGCTAGATGTGCCTACTGATCAAGCTGGAAAAGTCTTGAAACTGTCCTGCCACCTCTGTCCCATCCCCCATTTCTGCTAAACCATGACCATGAATAAGTTAATTCTTTTCTGTCTTTAGGCTGACCTTAGAGTTATAGAAGAATGAATTAACAGTCTTCTGTGGCTTTATAGTGTTAGAGAAAATTATTCCTCACCCCAAACCTAGATATAAGGCATTTACATTCTTTGGACTACACTTGGATAACCCTCCCGACTTTTAAGGATCCCCTTAAAAGATAATATAAGTATGTGTGGGCTTGTGTAGAAAGGCCAGGTGGGAAGAAAGCAAGGGTTAGGAAGGATTCTATTTCTATAGCAATTCCATAATGTAGGCTATAACTACTATCTCAGTACCTTCACTGTGAAGACTGTCAATTTAAGGATTAAGGGTATTTCTCTCACTTTCAAATTAATATGTATTCAATTCAGTTCAATATTTATTAAACTTATTTTGAGTGTCTAGCTTTCCAGGAATTGAGAGAGATTCAACAATGAATCAGATAGAACCTTTCCCCTCATGGAATTTATATCCTTAATGGAAGACTGTCATATAATGTTCTCTTCCCTAAAATATAATCATTCTCTGGGAGCAGGTTTCTTGGGGGGGCTTCTGGAGGCAGCCTTAGTTTCAGTTCAGTTCAATAATTCACCTCAAATGCAGCCAGCTGTTAAAGTCCAAATCCTTTATTTTTCTCTTTCCTTCACTTGGAGCTCGACTAGCTTTCTGAAGGCCTTCCGGATCTTGGTTTCAGTGTTCTCCTCAGGACAGCCTGCCACCTCTTCTCTGTCTTCCTTTGGTTCTGACCAACTGAATCCTGGCTTCTCAATCTCCCAGAGTGCTATTTGGCCATGAGAGCTTCTTGCTTATATGCTTCAGTATACTCCAATCACTACATCACTAGGAAACCATTATTTGTTGTAGGATTAAATCAATGTTAAATAAGATTTAACCATCGTCTCCTCAATTCCACTGACTTAGCACCTTGTAAGAATTCTAACAATATCACACAGAAAAAAAACAACTATAAATCAAAGAATATGATGCAACCACAATATCAAAATAAAGGGAGATATAAAATGAGATAGTTGGAGATCTGCACAGGGCAGATAATATTATGGTATATTTTTCTTTTTTTCTTTCTTTCTTTTTTTTTGCTGAGACAATTGGGGTCAAGTGACTTGCCCAGGGTCACATAGCTAGGAAATGTTAAGTGTCTGAGGCCAGATTTGAACTCAGGTCCTCCTGACTTCAGGGCTGGTGCTCTATCCACTACACCATCTAGCTGTCCTTATGGTATATTTTTCAATGATAATTTATTAACTTCCTTTTTATGTCCCTTCTTAGAGAGGTAAGCAGGTGGGAGAGGAGCAAGATGATACAGTGTATAGAGCACTGACCCTAGAATCAGAAGAACCTGAATTCAGATTTGTTTTCAGATGCTACTAAGCTGTATGATCTTAGGCAAGTTACTTAATTACCTTGCAAAAAAGAAAGAAAGAAAGAAAGAAAGAAAGAAAGAAAGAAAGAAAGAAAGAAAGAAAGAAAGAAAGAAAGAAAGAAAGAAAGAAAAGAAAAAGAACGAAGGAAAGGAAAGGAAGGAAGGAAGGAAAGGAAAGAAAGATAAAAAGGAAGGAAGGAAGGAAAGCATAAGGAGGCACCAAGTTTGCTGACCCTCATATCAGCCCATGAAGGTACATGATATAAGAACAGGACAAGAGATCATATTCATGAGTTGCCTAAGTAGGTAGAGGCAATGATTAATATGGCTCCAGAAAAACCATGATCTACATATATCATATATACTTCTTTGAAACTTATTTTTATAAAGTGCACACATGTTTATGTCAGTGACTATATTTTAGGTTTAGCATATGTTTAGTAAAGTAAATGGCAAAGCCCTTCTTGATAAGCTATATACACATGCAATATGTTTAAAAAATGTCCAGTGAAATGGGAGAAGGATGTCAGATGAAAAGGGAGAAAAAAGAAAATCTCAAATGAAGTATGAAAAAATGCTGTCATTATACTCTATATGTATGTGAGCATTTATAAAAACTTATATACAAAATGAGAAGAGAAAAAATTTCCATGTATCCAGCAGAGCATAGGAGAGGATTCAATATAAAATAATAATTTGCATTTCAAGAAAACCTATATAATAAATACTACATACTGTTTTCAAAGCTCCCTAGCTTTTCTTGTTGGTTTTCTTTTGTTCTCTGCTGTGAACTTTTTACTTTATTTTTTCTGTTTCCTTCTCCCCTATAGTACAGAAGGCTACACTTAAATGTAGATATATAGATATAGCTGTAGATAGAAATATATACACATATATACATGTATACATACACACTTATATGTATACATACATACACATGTGTGTAGGCACAGATATATATATAAACATACACATATATATACATATACACTCATATATATATGTAAGACTATACTCTATGCTTATTTCTACCTGTCATCTGTGTTGATGAAGATAGATGGCTTCTTTCTTCATTAGGTCCAAGTCTTTTGATATTTTCCTAAATCAACCTGTTCATTATCTCCATCCCAATATTCTATCCTAATCACATTCTGTCTGAGAGATTGTCTTTGAAAGGTTTTTCCCCCAATTTTCTGAATTCCTTCTATTCTTGGCTATATAGGTTGTTATTTATACAGAAAAATGTTAATTTAAAATAATCAAAATTATTATTTTTTACACTTCAATAATGCTCTTTCTCATACCATAGTTTAAGGTTTGATAATGCTGGATCTACTTCCTTTATATCTTTTTTTCTTGATATCTTTGAAGTTACTGACCTTTTGTTCTTCCAAACTTTGTTGTTGTTTTTTTTTCTAATTCAGTAAATTTTTAAAACTGGAATGACATTGAATAAATAGGCTAATTAGGTAAAGTTGTCATTTTAAAAATTGTATTGATGGCAAATAAGTGATGCAGTGGACAGAATACCAGCCCTGAAGTCAGGATGACCTGAATTCAAATCTGGTCTCAGACACTTAACACTTTCCTAGTTGTGTGACCCTGGGCAAGTCACTTAATCCAATTGCCTCAGCAAAATAAATAAATAAATAAACGATTGTATTGACTTTGCCTACCCATGAACAATAAATATTACTTCAATTAGTTAGATATGAGTTTACTTGTACAAAAATTTTTTTTATGTTTATGTTCATATAGTTCCTGTATCTGTTTTAGCAAGTATAAACTCAGGTATTTTATATTGTCTTAAGTTTTTTAAATGATTTAAAGCTATATTAAATAATATTGCTGACACATAGTGTAGTTTCTCTGTTTTTTTCACTTTTGATTAAATCTATTTAAAGTTTAACTTTATCTGAGATCATGATTACATCCCTACTTTTTTACATGATTTACATCCCTATTTCTATTCCTACCCTTTATTTTATTTTTGTGTATATCTCTCATTTTTACAATTTCCTGAAAGCAAATATTGTTGAATTCAAATTTTTAATCTGCTATCATTTCCATTTTATGGGTAAATTCATCCTATTAATATTCTATGCTACATTTACTTGTGTATTTTCCTTCCTATTTCTCCTCACTGTCCTTTTCACCCTAGTTACTCTATATCTCCTCATTCGTTTTCTTTACTTCTACCCATTATCATGCTCTACTATTCCTTAACCTACCCATCATTCTAAAATTCTCTTCCTTCTTCTCTCCCTGAACCCCATCTCCTTGCCCTTTTATTTCTTTCTGAATTTGGAAGATTTGTATATGTATATATATGCACATGTATACATATATATTTCTTTAACCCATTCCTGTTAAAAGTAAGATTCCAACACTAATCACCCCCTTCCCCTCCAGTTTATTCTGTATCATATTTTCCTTAAAAAAAAAAACTCATTTGCATGAGATAATTGTTTTATTTTTTTTAGAATCACCCCGTCATACTCAGCTCAGCCCTCACCTTTCTTTCTATTATTACCTTCTAATAAAATCCCAGCTTTAGGAGAGGATGAATTAATATTCAATTCCCTTAGTGTTAGAGTTGTGGTGTTAGAGTTGTGTTGACTTAGAAAGTCATTTCATAATTGCTGCTGCACATGTGAAGTAAATGAATGTGTTATTATGATCATAACTTCTATTAGTATAGCGCCTTACAAAGGTGTTCCACTAGCACTGGAATCAGGAGGACCTGAATTTAAATCTGTCCTTAGAAACTACTAGTTTTATGAATCTGGGCAAGTCATTTCACTTTGGTTGCCTACTCCCAACCCAAAAAAAGAGGCTGTGTGGCACAGTGGAAAGAGTGATGAATTGAGTCAGAGGATGTGGCTTCAGATCCCAGCTCTGCTACTTCTGATTTATATATATTTGGCAAAGTTGCTTAATTTCTCAGGATCATAGCATCTCTAGTTTCCTGGCCTATAAAATGAGGAGATTGGATCAGATGACCTGGAAGTTTCCTTTCAGTCTCAAATTTGTGATATAAATAACTCCCCACCCCACTCATTTATATCCAGATCTAAAGAGATGGCCATAGGAAAAAAATCTCAAATGTTATGATTCTCTGTAGATGGATGTTATTATTACTATAAATGCTTGGTATAAATAGATCTCACTTTGTGACCTTGTGTGTGTCACTATAGCAACTTTACTGTGTTTTAATTTTCACAAAAGCAATATATACTAGAATCATTGTCACATGGTTTCAAATATTAAATCCAACTGCTAAGAGTACTGAGCTTGGAATAGTGAAATACGTGACTATAAATTATGTCTCTTCTAACTAACTATGCAATATTAAACAAATTACTTAAACTCTCCAAGACCAAATTTTTTCATCTACAAACTGTACTACTTACATGCCAGAATTGAGAGTAAAGCTTATTGATAAGGTTTAATTCTATAGAATATATCCATAAAAGTAATTATTTCTTTCCCCCATTTTTTTTTTCTTTTCATTTTGGTTTTGGAAGCAATCAACATTAAGTGGTTTAGCCAAGATTAAACACCTAGTAAGTGGTTGAGGCCAAATTTGAACTCAGGTCCTTCTGACTCCAGGATCAGTAATCTATTTATTGATTCATCTAGCTGTCCCACTTTTCTCTTTTTAATGATGATGACCCTGAAGTGGTAGATTAAATATCTCATTTTCCTTGAATTATGATAATTCCACTATACTTTGCCCTACTCAGATCATATCTGGGGTATGAAAATTCTGGCTACTGCATTTTAAAAAAGACATTGATAAACTGACATAGATACTGGGGAAAGTGACTAGGATGATGAGGGGACTGGAAGCCATGTCATGCCAGAAAACTTTAGATGAAAAAAAGAAATGACTTAAAGTTGAGGAGAACAAAGTCAAGGATTTGAGAGAGGGGTTTAGATATCATGACATTCATTTAGGCATCAAAGAGATCTCATGTAGAAAAGAGCCTCAATTTAGTTGTTTGGCCCTAAAAAGCAGTATCAATGCTAGTTCTTGGAAGTAGTGATGGGGAACCTGTAATGATCCAGACATCTCTGTCTGTCTCTCTCTCTCTTTCTCTCTCTCTCTCTCTCTCTCTCTCTCTCTCTCTCTCTCTCTCTCTCTTGCTGCCTCGCTCTGTGTGTCTCTGTTCCTCTCTCTTTGTCTCTCTGTATCTGTCTGTCTCTGTCTCCATCTCTCTCTCTCCCGAGGTGAATATACAAAGAATTCATCAAGCAACATAATTTAAAAGAGGTATTTTAGGAAATAGAAATAAAAGAAGATAATTATAGTGAATGCAGAAGAGGGGCATAGTCTTACGACAGCAGTATCAAGAGCATGAAAGTTCTGATCAACCAATCACTTGGAGAGCAATGGAACTATATATACCCAACAGGCTATAAAACTGTGCATATTCTTTGATCCAGCAGTGTCCCCATTGGATCTGTATCCCAAAAAGTTCATACAAAAGAGAAACTACATATACAAAAATGTTTGTAGCAGCCCTGTTTATAGTGACAAGGAACTGGAAATTGAATGGGTGCCTATCAGTTGGAGAACAATTGAATGAATTATGGTATATGAATGTGATGGAATATTACTGTTCTATTGGAAATTATCAGCAGGCTGATGTCAGAAAGTCCTAGAGAGACTTATATGAACTGATGCTAAGTGAAGTGAATAGAACCAAGAAAACATTGTACCCAGCAACAACAATATTATGATTTGATCAACTGTGATGGATTTGATTGTTTTCAATAATGAGGTAATTCAGAACAACAGTCTTGTGATGGAGAGAGCCATCTGCCTCCAGAGAGAGGACTTTAGGGACTGAATATGGATCACAACATAGTATTTTCATCTTTTTTTTGTTGTTGTTGACTTGTTTGGGTTTTTTTTTTTCCTTTCTTATTTTTTCCCTTTTGATCTGGTTTTTCTTATGCAGCATGATAAAGGTGGAAATACATTTAGAAGAATTGCACATGTTTAATCTATATTGGATTATTTGCTGTCTAAATGAGGAGGGAGGTGGAGAGGGAAGAAGAAAAACTTGGAACACAAGATTTCTTTTTTTTTTTTGCTGAGGCAATTGTGGTTAAGTGATTTGCCCAGGGTAAATGTTAAGTATCTGAGGCTAGTTTTGAACATAGGTCTTCCTGACTTCAGGGATGGTGCTCTATCCACTGCTCCACCTACCTGCCCCAGAACACAAGATTTTGTAAGAACAAATGCTGAAATTTGGAACTATGTTCAAAAAGTTATCAAACTGTGCATACCCTTTGATCCAGCAATTTTACAATTAGACTGATATCCCAAAGAGATCTTAAAGAAGGGAAAGGGACCCATATGTGCAAGAATGTTTGTGGCAGCCCTCCTTGTAGTGGCCAGAAATTGGAAACTGAGTAGATGCCCACCAATTGGAGAATGGCTGAATAAATTGTGGTATATGAATATTATGGAATATTATTGTTTGGTAAGAAATGACCAACAGGATGATTTCAGAAAGGCCTGGAGAGACTTACATGAACTGAACTTGAGTGAAATGAGCAGGACCAGGAGATCATTATATACTTCAACAACAATACTATATGATGATCAATTCTGTTGGACCTGGCCATCTTCAGCAATGAGATGAACCAAATCAGTTCCAATGGAACAGTAATGAACTGAACCAGTTACACCCAGTGAAAGAACTCTGGGAGATGACTAAGAACTATTACATTGAATTCCCAATCTCTATATTTTTGCCTGCCTGCATTTTTGATTTCCTTCAAAGGCTAATTGTACAATATTTCAGAGTCCAATTCTTTTTGTATAGCAAAATAATGGTTTGGACATGTATTATTATTTTGTATTTAATTTATACTTTAACATATTTACCATATATTGGTCATCCTGCCATCTAGGGGAAGGGGTTGGAGGAAGGAGGGGAAAAATTGGAATGAAAAGTTTGGCAATTGTCAATGCTGTAAAATAACCCATACATATAACTTGCAAATAAAAAGCTATTAAAAATTTTTTTAAAAGAATGAATGCTGAAAACTATTTTTGCATGGATTTTGAAAAATAAAAAGCTATTATTATAAAGAGAAAAAAAGAAAATTCAGATCAAGTTCAGACTAGCAAAGAGAATTAAAATGGCATCTTTAACTATATTAGGGAAAAGGATAGGACTTTTTGAGATGATTTATTACCAAAAAAAAGTAGTGCTATTCAAGTTTCTTTCTGTTTTCTCTGCTTAAATGGATAGCATTCAAACTGGAATGGATTGCATCAAAATGGTTAATAAGAAGTCAAAACTCAAGGTAAGTAAATAGACTTTAAGAGAGCTCTATTGGAACCTCCTTCAATGAGTCCAAGTCAATGGGGAAAGGAATCCTACATTCTAAGATACTGAAAATACTTGATGATCTGATTCCCAAGCTATTATAAATCATGTTCTTAACAATATTGTGGAGAAAGAAAGAAGTATTCCAAGACTAGAAACTATTAGCTCAATAGGGGAGAGTAGTTAAAACAATTTTTTTTAAAAAATGAAAAACCATCAATTAATACTATCATTATTGATCTCATAATGAGAATATTTGGACAAAAGCACTATTAACTTTGAAGTATTCCTTAAATGTGAGTTATTATCAAAATCTTTGGTAAGGCTTTCTCTATGTGGATGTCACATGTATGGACTATATCTCCCAAAGGATAAAAGACTCTTATATTTTCTCTTCCCCCTCTCCTGATTTCTCATATGCTATGACTACACATATTTTCCCATAAAATGGTGATTAGTCTTCCAATACTAAGTGAATCTATGATACAGATGCTTCCTGAGATGGCTTAATTCTACACCTCTGATATGGTACTTAGCTAAAGCTATAACCCATCAACTTTAGGAATGTGTTGAGAACCTCAGATAAAAAGGTAGGAAATATTATCCTTACTTTTACATCTGAAGTAATATGTTCAATTTGGGAAACCATATTTCAAGCAACATACTAGAGAATATCCAGAGAAAGGTAGTCAAGATGGTAAAAAGAGTGTGTCCATATCATTAAAAGAACTGGGAATGTTCAGCCTGTAGAATTGAAGACTTGGAAAGGTGGGCATGGCAATAGTGCTTCAGGGATTTAAAGGCAAAGAGATTTCTTGTGCTTGAATCTAGAGGATAGAACTAAAAGTAATGTATGAAAGTTGTAAGAAGAGATAATTAAACTCAATATAAGAAAAAATATCCAATTAATAAGGGTTTTTAAAAATTAGAATGGGTTTCCTCAGGAAATAGGAAGTTTTTACATCATCAAGGTCTACGAGTCTTATTGACCACTTACCAAGGACACCAATTTTTTTTAAATTAATAAGGGAGTACTTTCTCTTCATCTCACTCCTGTCTAGGAGGGGGAAGAGAGAGAGAGAGAGACAGAGAAAGTTACAGAAAAGTGGGGCAGCTAACATTACTATTATGTTAATAGTTTTCTATTCTTTAATTTCTGCATAAGTCTCACTTAGTCATAATTATAATCTTTGTTGTAATCTTTTGCTAGTGTTTTATTTAGAATTTTTGCATTTGTATTCATTAATAAAAGTGGTCTACAATTTTTGTCTCTCTTTTTACTCTTCCTGGCTTAGATATCAATAATATATTTGTTTTGTAAAAGAAGTTTTTAAACATCCCTTTTTTGTCTATTATTCCAAATAATTTATTTGAAATTGGAATTAGTTGATCTTTAAATGTTTGATAAAATTTACTTAGAAAATCATCTAGTTCTGGTGCTTTTTTCTTAGGAAGCTCATTTATGTCTTGTTCAATTTCTTTTTTAAAAAATATTCTCTCTGTCTTCTACTAATCTAAACAACTTATATTTTTATAAGATTCTCTCATTTTGCTTAAATTGCTAAATTTATTGGTATTAATTAGGCAAAATAAGTTCGTGTAATTGTTTTAGTTTCATCATTGTTAGTGGTATATTCACCCTTTTCAGTTATGATACTAAGTAATTTCATTTTCTCTTTTTTAAAAAATGAATTTAAGTAATGTTTAATCCATGTTTCAGTGGTCCTTTATTAAAAATAATTATTATTGCTTTGTGATCTGAAATGGATCCTTTTAATATTTCTGCTTTTCTATTTTTAACTATAATTTTTTTTCTGTCCTAATATATATGCACTCTTTGTAAAGGTACCATGAATCACTATCAAAAAAGTAATATTCCTTCCTATTCTCATTCAATTCTCTCCAAATACCTATCATATCTACCTTATTTAAAATTTATTCACTTCCTTCAATTCTTTCTTATTTGAGGGGGATTAGATTTATCTAGTTCTAAGAGGAAAAGATTAAAATCCCATATGATTATAGCATTATTTTCTATCTTCACCTGTAATTTAACTTTAAAAAAAAATTAGATGCTATAGTATTTGGTACATATAGGATTAATACTGATATTTATTTATTATCTATGGTACCTTTATCAAAATGTGGTTACTTTAAGCAATACCATAGGTCTATATCCCAAAAGATTAAAAAAAAAAAAAAAGGAAAAGAACTTATATGTACAAAAAAATATTTGTAGCAATTCTTTTCTGGGGATTGATTGAAAGAAAACCCATCAACTGGGGAATGATGGCTGAATAAAGTATGATATGTAATTATGACAGAATAATATTGTGCAATAAAAAATGAGCAGGATGCTCTCAGAAAAACTTGGAAAGATGTCCATGAACTGAAGCAAAGTGAAACATACTTTATACAAAGTAACAGCAATATTATAAGATAATCAATTGTCAATGATATAATTATTCTCAGCAATACAAAGATCCAAAACAATTCTGAAGGATTTATGATGAAAAATGTTATCCATACCCAGAAAGAAAAAAAAAAAAAAACTGATGGTGTCTGAATGGAGATTGAGGCATGCTTCCCCCCTCCCCTCCCTTCTTTATTTTTCTTGAGGGATTATTGTTTTGTTTTATGGGGTTTTTGGTCTATATTTTTTTCTCAATGTAACTATTATAGAAATGTTTTGCTTGATTACACACGTATAACCTATATCGAATTGCTTGCATTCTCAATGAGGGGGGAGGAGAAATAAAAAGAATCGGAAATTCAAAGTTTTAAAAATGAATGTTAATTTTTTTACATAAAACTGAGATAAAAATAAAATACTAAATAAATTTAAAGGGAAAAATGTAGTTATTCTGTCTATCTTTTTAAATTAAAACTACTTTAGTCTTAACTTTGTCTGAAATCATGGTTGATACTCCTACCTCTGTTGGCATCAGTTGAAGCATAGTATATTCTCCATTTTAACTTTCTGCATCTCTCATTATTTCCTTTTCTTTTCTTTTTTTTTGCATTTGGGGTTAAATGACTTGCCCAGGGTCCCACACCTAGATGGTGTTAAGTGTCTAAGACCAGGTTTGAACTCAGGTCCTCCTGACTTCAGGGCTGTTGCTCTATCCACTGCCCCACATAGCTGCCCTTAGCTCTTCTTCTTAAAGATTTATTATAAACAATATATAATTATATTCTGATTTTTAATCTATTCTGATATTCATTTCCATTTTATGGATGAGTTCATTCCATTCACATTCAAAGTTATAATTATTATTTGTGAATCTGCCTCCTTATTTTCCTTCTCAGCTTCTCTTTTTGCCCTGTCTCTATAACCTTATGCTCTCTCCTTACCCGCCTTTTCTGCATACTTTTCTAAGAGTAACTCCTTTATCCCATCCCCCACCCTCCTAAAACCTACTCTGCTCACCATTCTAAAAATCCCTTCCTTTTCCTGTCCCTGATCCTCTTATTTTTTTAATAAGTTTAGAAGATCTTTATACTCTTTTTGTATAAATTATTCCCTCTTTAATCCAATCCAGTGTAAGGTTCTGACACTACCAGCCCTCCACCCCATCTGCTTTCCCTATATCAGTTCTTCCTTTCATGTCGATTTTATGAGATAATTACTCCTTTTTTATTTTTAATTGCTCAATTTTGTTTTTAGAGTCACCCCATTTAGAGTCACAACTCAGCCCCAACATTTGTTTCAAGCTGTCCTAATGTAATGATGATAGTCTTAAGAATACTGAGAACATTTTCATATATAAGGAATTCTTATTCCTAAGAAGGTACAACTTTAAAAAGTAAAAAAAAAAAAAAAAAAAAAAAAAAAAAAGGATAGGAGAGGGCAAGATCTACAAGTTGATGACTTAGAAATTGTTTAGAAGAAGGAATTCAAAATTTTGAGTCTTATGTATTCCATAAGGAACATTGAGCCTAAAAGAATGAAGAAATAACTGCAAAGACCATGAATCAAAGAATGAAAGGGTAAAATACACAAGAAGAGAGAAAAAATTTAAAGAGACCCAGGAAAGGAAATCCTTTTAAAGAAAAAAAGGAACAGAAAATTTTCAAAACTAATTAAAAAAAGAGGAAGCAAAAAGGAGGGACAGCAGTTATTTGTCTACTTCATTAAAAGAATAAGAATAAGAAAAGTAGATAAAAGGAAGAAAAATTTAATAAACTAAATAAAACTCGAAAATTAGGGAATCGGGTGAAATATGGGAGAGTAAAGCATAAGGATGTAGGGAAAAAATCTGGTAGAAAAGATTTTATAGAGGAAAAATAACAAGATAATATCAAATAAGAAATACAAACATTGAGATTTCACAATGAAATCCTAAATAATATATGAGTCAAAGAATAAATCACAGAAGCAATAATTATATTAAAGAGAATGAAGAAACCCAAGGACAAACTCAGATTTAGAACAAAGTCTATTTTTACATCTCTGTCTCCTACACACACACACACACACACACACACACACACACTCTTTTGAGTGCTGTGAAACCCTTGCTCCATACTACAGAAGTTTGCTAGGGCCTTGACAAACAGTTAACACAACTGCAGCCCTTCTATAGCAAAAGCCTGCTATGGTCCACAACTCTCGAACAACAGTTCTGCAAAGCTCTGAACTACCAGTATCAGGTCAGAGAACTGAAGAACAGGAAGCAGATCAGGACAGGACTCTATGTGCTGGAAAAAAAAGAGAAAGAATACTCTCCTGAGCCTGAGACAAAAAGCATACCATCTAGATGGGGAAAGTTGTGATAACCAGTTCTGGGACAGGGACCTAGAGAAGTAAACCATAAATTGCATGATATGGGAAGAAGTTGAACTCTTCGAGTTGCACGCATACATACACACACACACACACACACACACACACACACATACACACACACACACACACAAACACAAACACACGCACACATATACCACCATCAGAAGGGACATCTTCAGAAAATGAATAGGGGAAAATCAGGAGGAAAAAAAAAAGGAAACTCAAAAGCCAAAAACATTAGCAGATAAATCAACAGGAAAAATATATGGGCATCTATGAATAAATACTAGGAAACAAAATAAAATGATCCAATACTTGAAAAGACAGAAGAGTTTGTGGAATGTGAGAAGAACATGGAACCACATTGAGTGATTCAAAAGAGAAGTGAGAATTATAAAAGCAGAATTTATGGTATGCACAGTAAAAATAATGGGAACTAGAATCTTTGATGGCAAGACTAATCAAAGAAACAAAAGAGAATAATAGATTAGAAATACAATTATACAAAAGCAAAAACCAATCTAGAAAAAAGAGAAGCAAAAAACAATAACTTTAAAAGAAAATATACTCACTATGCAAACACAACATACTGATCTCTAAAATAAGATTCATAGAGACAACTATAGGTCATGTATCTCCCAGAAGAACATGACAAGACAAAAACTCTTAACTCCATAATGCAGGAAATAGAGAAGTCCCCAGAACTTTTGAGCTTAAAAAAATGAAATATTAATTGAAAGAATTCACTGATCATCTGTACAAAAAAAAATTCAAGATTGTAAACTGCAAGGCATATAATGATTAATTTTAACAATTTAATTCAGAAACAAGTTTTGCAAGTGATCATGAGAAAGTCCTTCACATACAAAGAAAAAGAAATCTTAATAATAATTTTCTGCAAGCTGCAGAAAATGTAAGGGGGAGTGGGGACATGGAATAATATGTTCTGAAAAGCAGTGGAGTTTAGAATACAGCCCAGAATGACCTATCCTACAAATTTCAGCTTTATCACACATTTTAAAAAGATATTCATAATAAAGAAGTATTCAAAATATTTTTAGAAAGGAAGTGAATTTTGCAAATATAAAGAATCAGCATAATCCCCAAAGGAGTGAAATAAAAAGACACCTTCTCCCCAGTCCTTTGCAGAGACAGGAAATTCACAGGTTTTCAAACTTGTTTCAGTATATTGAAAAGTTTTTCTGATTTCTTCCGCCAAGTCTTTTTTCTTTATAAAATACTTATGATAGAAATGTGTGATAGCTCTTTAATAAGGTAAGGAGGAATGAAAGCAAAAAAAAATGAGAGGGAGAAGTTCTGTTGATTTAAAAAAGAACAGATATCAAATATATATATATTGAAAAAGGATTGGTGAGACCCTGAGTTATAACAAAGGACTTCTTGCCATCATTATTTACACAGCTGTTGTTGCTGTTGTTTGTCCTTGTTTTTAGAACACCAGTGAAAAGAAATTTTTAATGCTAAGTAGAAATCCAATTCTTCAAACCTAGTAGAGCAACTACTCACTTTGCTCAACTAAGTTATTTCTCTGATCCACATCCAATAGTCTTTCTTTCTTTTCTTTTTTTTTTTTTGCTAGGACAATTGGAGTTAAGTGACTTGCCCAGGGTCACACAACCAGGCAGTATTAAGTGTATGAGATCAGATTTGAACTCAGGTCCTCTTGACTTCAGGGTTTGTGTTTTATCCACTACACCAACTAGCTGCTCCCCCAATGGGATTTTGATTGTATCATATCATCTTTCCAAATTTTCTGTACTACAAGCCTGTGTACATTCCCTTAGCCAATATTAGGCACTAGTAATCATTCTTTAATGCTTATCTGTAATGTGCTGGTTAGCTTTCTGGAGGTCTTTGGAGCAGCCTTCATTTCAGCAGAATACCACGAGAATAGCCAGGGATAAAATCCAAATTCTTTATTATCTCCTTCACTATCTGTTCTCCTTGCCTGGGACCCCAGCTAAGCCCTTCAGACTGGCCTTGGTCTCAGTGGTAGAAGTAGGAGGACAGGCCAGCCATCAAGGTGTTGGGAGATGGAGTGAATGTCCTTTGTCCAGTCCTTGTTGGCTTTTCCATTAGCTATTGTAATTCTATCATCGTAGGTGTGAATCTTGTAGAATAGATGTCAATCTTGTAGAACTATATTAAGTACTAAATACATGTACATAAAGAACTATTGATCACCATGCTAAACTAGATAACCATTGTCTCATCAATTACTCTGAGTTAATACCTCATTGTCAGGATCCTAAGTATATTTCTCCAGAATTCTGTCCCATTACACTTACCTGGAGATTTCAGGCCAAATCTGTAGCCCCTGAATAACCTAGATTCTCTTATTAGGTGTCCATGGTTTCAGGACCAAAGAGCTACTGGAAAGATAGGTCTGGTTCCTATCCAACTCAGGATAGTCTAAATGAGGAAAAATTTTAACAGTATCTCATTGAAGATGTTTCAAGTCAGTTCCAATGATCTTATAATTAAGAGAGCCATCTGCACCCAGTATGCACTGAGTGTGGATCACAACATAGTATCTTCACTTTTCTTGTTGTTGTTTGTTTGCATTTTGTTTTTTTTTCTCATTTTTTTCCTTTTTGGTCTGATTTTTCTTGTTCAGCATGATAACTGTGGAAATGTTTAATTCTTTAAGAAGAACTGCACATATTTAGCATATATTGGATCACCTGGTGTCTAGGGGAGATGGGTAGGAGGAAGGGAAGGAAAAAATTTGGAACTCAATGTTGTGCAAGGATAAATGTTGAAAATTATCTATGCATATGTTTTGAAAATAAAAAGCTTTAGCAATAATAAAAAAAAAAAGGAAAAAAATAACACCTCCTTGAAATGCATCATTGTACTGAAAGGTTCCTTAGGTAGTTTTATAGTAGCATGGTGTACAGCACACAGATACACTTCAATACTATTGATGAGAATAACATCCTGAAAGATATTTCCCACTTCTGGAGTGACACAAACTCTTTTATCCTTTTCTTTTATAATATCTTACATTTATGTCAGTCTCTGCATTTTTCAGAGTATTTTCATGTATTATCTTATTAATGAGGATAAAATATAGTCTTATGTGGAAACTGATGATAGTCTGTACATTTAGGCAAACCTGCTTTCACCAGTGATGAAGTAATAACACTATTAGATGTTTCCCAAGATGATTAGGGAAAAAGAAAAGAAACTATATGTTCTAAAATATTTATAGCAGTTCTATTTGTGGAGGCAAAAAACTAGGAATTGTGGGAATGCCCATCAATTGGGGAATGTCTAAATAAGTTGTGGTAAATGATTGTAATGGAATACTACAATGATCTTAGAAAAACATGAAAGACTTGCACAAAATAAGGAAGAGCAAACTGAGCAGACCAAGAGAACATTGTATACAGCAACAGCAATATTGTTTTAAGAACAATTTTGAGGGACTGTGATATTGACTATTATAAATAGCCAAATTAAATGCAAAGAACATATGAAGAAAGAATTAAAGTAAAGAAATATTTACTTCCACATATTTGTATCTAATGGTAACCACCGCTAGTGTGGGGGGAGGGAAAGGAAAAAAAGAGGGGAGGAAAGAAAGTTACGTAATTTTATTATATAATTAAAAGGAATTGCAAGTTGGACATAATAGATTTGGACTTTCATATGCAATTCTTTTCTACTCTATTATATTATGAAAATGCTTGTTTTATCTCAAGTTCAGAATAAACAAATAAAAATAAAAAATGCATGCTGTAAAATTATCATTGAGTCTAATTCTAAAGAAGACATATAAGAAAGTATACATACTCCTTCCATACAGAGGCTGGGGAGGGGGCGGGGGGAAGGGATGTCTATGGATTGTGAACAGTTCTTATAGTATCAGACTTTTGATGCATTGCTTTAGTTTTGATGAACTGGGGGATTTGTTTTCTTTTATTATTGTTTTTAAAATAACTTTCTGGGAGGGGAATGTATTAAATACACTGAGAAATGTAGGTGATATAAATACAAAGATATCAACTTTTTTATTATCATTGTGTGTCATTTATGATGTGCTGTGTCCATCTGTTATCCTTGCTCTTGCAACCTACCAGGACCACCTCTTATTTAATCATACACCTTTTTGAAAATTCCTTCCTGCTGCTTCTTGTGTTTTGCTAGCAATATGCTATGGTCTCTTTATGATCACCATCTGTCTCTCCATTACACTTTGGGTAACACACAATTCTGATTCTTTGTAAATGATGGTAGTCCATGAATCACATTCACATAGCATCAACAGAATAACCGATAATTTTTAAAATGACTTTTGTTTCTTGGAGAATCCTAGGATATTGGAAACACTAATTCCCCAAATGCAAACCAATCCAATTTTGTGTAATTTTGGTCCCAGTCTATATACAGTGTCTATCTAAGATGAACTAATGAACAAACTCAATGTACTATCCCCCACCACCTGTCCAATATATTTTGGGAAATAGACATCTTCCAACTACTTCATTTTTCCTGTGTAAATTATTAAGCTGAACTTATCTGACTGTGAATCTCATTTAAGAAAATCTGATATATTCCAGGACTTGATGCATTAAGAACATATCAACCATCAACAGAAGCATTTGGAAGATCTCACCATCTTTTCTTTAGGTCCTGTACTAGAAATTACTGTGTTTACTTTCATGATCATATTGATTCCTGACATGTGCCCCTTTGCATATCTCCCTTGCCTAAAGACATGATTTTTATGCATATTTCCTGGTCATGTATGTTTTCTGTGTTGGTACCTTTCCCACTGGTAGTATGGTAACTTGTAGGAATATAAACTTTTTAAGTTCATGAGGTAGAGACTGAGGAGGAAGGAGACAGCAGAGATACTTTACTTTCACTTTATTTCCTATGTTGTTTAACTAAGTGTCATATTTTGAATTATATGGCCTCTGCTTGGCAAAAGTTAAGTTTGTGGAGGTTCATGAACTGAGGTTTTGAGAGAATGGTGACTTACAAAGTACATTGAACTGGGAGCTGCTTTTCTGCCTGCCCACATGTGGGAAGAAGCCTCAGGCGCTACATCTGTTAAATGGTGATAACCAAGCCTATAAAACCTAACTTAAAAGGTAGTTATAAGAATCCAATAGGATAATGCATTTTCACGTCCAAAAATGATAGTGATAAAACAACTCTCCATATACATTTCAGTTCTTTTTGGTTAAAATCTAGCAGATCTTCATCTGCTAGGGATAATGAAGGGCATTCATTATAAGTAAAAGAGGTTGTTGCTGCAAGGAAGTGTGGTGTAATGGAAAGAATCCTAGATGGTAGATAGAAGACCTGGACCAGAACATAATAAACCATGCAATCCTGAATAAGCCTCTTAATTTCCCAGTCCATTCTCCAGGTGCAAAATGGGGATAATGCTTGCAATAGCTTCCTTACAATTTCTTTATTCAGAAAGCACTTCATAAACTCTGTAAGCCAATGTAGGTATGAACTGGTTACCAAGTCTCATTCTCCTTAGCTGTGTGACTCTGAGTATGTCTCTTCTCCCTAGTTCCTTCTACTTAAGGCCTTGCTGATAAGGAGTTTTATTCTCTAGGTGATTACAGTATCATTATCCAAAAGTATTTCCTTAGATGAAATCAAAAATTGGCTCTCATCTACTTACATGCATCTTCTACCTACTTATTGCTCCTAGTTTTGGCTTTTTGGACCAAACCATGCAAGACAATGCTTCAAATCATGTGTAAGATCTCATAAGCCAATAAATATATTTTGGGAATTCTCTATCTAGTTCTTAGCATTTTGATGACTTGAATTTTAATATGGTTGAAAAGGGACTAATTAAGGGAGTGAAATAAAATTTAGATCCAAAGGACTGAAAGTGAAATAATAAATCATGATAGCAATTATTTCTGGAGAGGCAGAATATATAATACAAAGGAGAGAGAAATGGATTTGAAGTCAGAAGATGTAACTCCATCTGAAACTCAACTTCTTCCATTTATTATCTGTGTGATGCTGGGCAATTCACTTCATCTCTCTGAGTCTTAGTTTCTTCATCAGTAAAATGAGTGGAGAAGAGAGGACTTGATGGCCTCTAAGGTTTCTTGCAATGAAAGAAAGAAAGAAAAGAAAGAAAGAAAGAAAGAAAGAAAGAAAGAAAGAAAGAAAGAAAGAAAGAAAGAAAGAAGGAAGGAAGGAAGGAAGGAAGGAAGGAAGGAAGGAAGGAAGGAAGGAAGAAAAGAAGGAAGGAAGAAAAAAAGAAAGAAAGAAAGAAAGAAAGAAAGAAAGAAAGAAAGAAAGAAAGAAAGAAAGAAAGAAAGAAAGAAAGAAAGAAAGAAAGAAAGAAAGAAAAGAAAGGAAGGAAGGAAGGAAGGAAGGAAAGAAAGAAAGAAAGAAGGAAGGAAGGAAGAAAAGAAAGAAGGAAGGAAGGAAGGAAGGGGGAAGAAATGAAACATCACATTATAAAATTTTAATCTGCATTATTATCATCTTCTCTTTATTATGTCTAGGCAATCAACAAAACAATAAATCAAATCTTGATTTGTTATGTTTGCCAGTTTCCAAGGAATAAATGCTTATAATGAAAATTCAATAATCAGTTCTCATAAGAGTTGGTATAAGTTGGCTTCAGCAAACTCCTGTGCTGTAGTTTTCTAATAAAATGTGGTAATTAGATGCAAAGAATAAATGTGATATTTTTATGAATTTTTTTCTGAAGATTGTTAAAGATTCATTTTGGAATGTGTCCAGTAAGGTGAGTTTCAAATGGGGATCATTTTTCACCAGTAAATTAATTCATTCTTATGAAAGATTGAAATTCTTTCAACCTTGGGGAATGAAAGAGAAAATGTTGTAAGACTTTGGCCAGATGATTTTCTATCAAACATAAATGTTTCAGACAGCCTGGACGAAAACAAGGATTCCACATGTGACAGGATTCCATGAAATTGTGACAAATTGTCCCATTCACAGTCACACTGCCAGATTTCGTCACACAGTGTGGGAGACATTAATAAATATATGTCAGCCTGTCATCTCCTCACAAAACACTCCCTTAGCCCAAACAAATGGTCATTTTGTTGCCACAATGGCGATCTTTATGTGAGAAATACACACTCAACTTGTTTCCTTTAAACAGAGAATAACACAAAACTCTTTATACCTGGAAAATTCAACAACCATTCTTTACTGGAATCATAGATCATCTCCTCTGCCTCCCAGAATCTCTGCCAAAAAAAAAAAAAAAAAAAAAAGGGCAATCCTCTTATCTTCAAGGCTTTCAAGAAGAGTGATGGAAAACCGAACCTAATATATTGCAATATATTCCAATAAGATGAAAAATTGGAATGACTATCAAATAATTTTAACTTTCAATGATGTGACAGCATAGCTCAATGATGTGAGACTGCTGATTTGTTATATTTTTTACTTTCAGAGAATCCTAATGCAAGCATTAACTCTCTTCATAGTGGACTTATTTAATACTTTAAATAAAAATTCTCAGGAGAATTCTTCTGAAAGAGGAGGGGAACCTTTTTTTCTGTGTAGATGGGCACTAAAATATTAAGCAACTCACCCAGAATCACAAAGCCAATATGTGGTAGAGATACTGCTTGAACATATCTTCCTCACTCCTAACCCAGAACTGTCTGCACTACGTTACCTGGAACAAACACACACAAAATTACAGGATCATGATTTGAGAGCTAGTAGGGACCTCAGAGACTCACAAGA
The DNA here is from genome assembly GCF_016432865.1 of Antechinus flavipes. Classification (NCBI taxonomy): domain Eukaryota; kingdom Metazoa; phylum Chordata; class Mammalia; order Dasyuromorphia; family Dasyuridae; genus Antechinus; species Antechinus flavipes. The sequence goes on along the minus strand of NC_067398.1, from coordinate 124,014,701 downwards.
ATAACGCATTCACATTACAGTTGAAGAAATTGAGGACAGAGAGATTTCAATGATTTGCTGTGGATCATACAGCTAAGTGTTTAAGGTGGAAAACAAAACCTGCTTTTCCTGATACCATAACCAGAATTTCACCAGCTATACCATGCAGTTCCTAAAATATTTCATATGAAACAAAATAACCCTCAAAATTAAAAAAAAAAAAAAGTTACTTGGCAGGACAACTTTCCAATAAAACTCACACTTACCTCTTGTGATGAGAAATAGCATTGAGTTAACTTCCATGTACATTAGTGTTAAGGCCCCCTAGCTCTACCTAAGCTCTCCTTTAGTTAATGGCTCTTTTAAGAGAACTAAATGGGACTTTCTTGTGCTGAAAGAGACCCTTCAATGCATGTGGCTAAGCAGTGCTCTGCCAAAAACCTGCCTATTCGCTCCAGGATGAGGACTCATTAATGAGCATTCATTGAACCTCATATTTGCAGAGTGATTTGCTCACTGTCTCTATCTTCCCTTTTATGATAGTGATGAGAGTAATACTGCTAATAACAAGAAATCTAGAACAGATGAAATGTAGAAGAAAATCCTTAGTCTTGGTCTGCTTAATTGATTTGAAATCTGAATTAGAGTAAGGTAGGGAGAAATCAATAAATGCTAATGTTATAGGTGTGCGTTGAAAGTTGTCCCTTAGATTCTTCTTCCAGTTCTACCTCTAATCCTTTAGGTGATAGACTTAAGTTTCTTTCACGTATCTTTGGCTCAGTTGGGCCAAATTTCTCCACTGGATAATACTTTTTGCTTATTCAACTAAAAGATATTCCCTGACAACTCTGTCCTCACCCCCATGGGATGTATGTATCCTGCCAGAGTTGGTTTGGGGTTGGGTTTTGCAAAATCAGGGTTTTTACCCAACAATGGATAATTTGGGTTTTGGTTTTGGCGCCATGGACTATAAGAACATGGAGTATTTACACTTTCCAAGTTTTCTTAGCTAACTGGTGACGCATCCTGAAACAAGAATCTCTTTTTCCCCTTTCCAATAATTCTTTCTCTACTATAAAAACAGCTGTATGTGAGTCTATGTATCTGTTTGAATGCATTTTCCAAAAGTATTAAAAAAAAAAAAACTTTAATCCAAAAAAAAAAAAACAAAAACCATACAATACCATCATTGCAAAATTGTTCATCAGAATAGACAAAATCTCAATGTCCTCTACCGAGAGAAGAGCTAAGGGTTGGGATGAGATAACCAGAAACAAGGATTCTTCACTTAAAAGCAAAATAGTGACTTCCTACTTTTTAAGCTAGTTATCCTTCCCTGACTTCACACACACACACACACACACACACACACTTTCTATACTTCAGTTTCATTCCTTTCCCCACAAGTTCATACCTCCTAAACTTACCTTTTCATGATTAAAGGAAAATAGGAAAATGAGGAAAATGGCATTAAACTCCTCTATTTCTCAGAGAATAAATAACTAGGATGGTTGACTTTTCTTCCCACTCCTAACTCTCTAATGATTTACTTTTTGTTTAATTTTTCTCATACACAACATGTTTTTATCCAAACCACTGCCTGGCCTTATTTAAGGTCCATTGTCTGTTTCTTCTGTTTTTATGATATTTAGCTAGAAAGTCATAGTGTAAAAGCACAATAATTTACAAGAAACAATTCAAACCATTCTATCCTGTCTTGCTAAAAACTTTTACCAAAGTCAACTATAAAATATACAATTCAAAAGCAGGGAGTTCTTAACCTGTGCTATGCCATGGAGTTCTCTGGCAGTCTGGTGAACTCCTATGAAAACTCCTCATGATTTGTTGTTATTTTTTGTCATTTTTTGGTCTTGGCAAATCTTCATCTCTCTATTTGGAGATTTCTTGGCAAAGATACTGGAGTGGTTTGCCATTTTCTTCTCCAGCTCCTTTTATATAGATGAAGCAACTGAGCCAAACAGGGTTAAGTGACTTGTCCAGGGTCAAACAATTGATGTATCTAAGGCTAGATTTGAACTAAGGAAGAGAAGAGTCTTTTTGACTTCTTTATTCACTATGCCATTTAGCTGCCTTCTCAGTATAATTTATATTTAAAGCATAAAATAAAATGCATAAGATTAAAAAGAAAGTCTATTTTCCATTAGATTGAAAACTCCTTGAGATTAGAAGTTATCTTTATTTCTCTCTATATTCCAAGTGAAAATATAGTATGGATTTTAAGAATGTTGATTGGTTGTTATTGAAATTAAGTTATCCAAAAGCTTTTTAAATAACAAGTTCATAGACCCAAGTTAATAATCCTTATAAAGACTTTCTAAAGCATGAAAAATGTTCTCTATATTCAGACTTTGAAAAGTTACCCAGTCATACCAAAGAAAGGTTATCCATTTTACCTTTTTTTCAAAGAATATTGCCCATTTGTAACTATGCCCAAACTGTGCATACCCTTTGATCCAGCAGTGTTTCTACTGAGCTTGTAACCCAAAGAGATCTTAAAGGAGGGAAAGAGGCCCATATGTCACAAGAAACTGGAAACTGAGTGGATGCCTATCAATTGAAGAATGGCTGAATAAATTATGGTATATGAATGTTATGGAAAATTATTGTTCTATAAGAAATGAGCAGCAGGATGATTTCAGAGAATCCTGGAAAGAAATACACAAACTGATGCTAAGTGAAATGAGTAGAACCAGGAAATCATTGTATACTGCAACAAGATTCTACAAAGATCAATCCTGATGAACATAGCTTTTTTCAACAATGTGATGATTGAAGCCGATTCCACTGATTTTGTGATGAAAAGAGCCATCCACATCTAGAGAGAGGACTGTGGGAACTGTGTGGATCACAACATAGCATTTTCACTCTTTTTTGTTGTTGTTTGCTTGCATTTTATTTTCTTTCTCCTTATTTTTCCTCTTTGATTTGATTTTTCTTGCGCAGCAAGGTAATTGTATAAGTATATATGCATATATTGGATTTAACATATATTTTTACCATGTTTAATATATATTGGATTATTTGCCATTGAGGGGAGGGGCAGGAGGAAGGGGGGAAAATTGGAATACAAGGTTTTACAATGGTTAATGTTGAAAAATTATCCATGAATATGTTTTGAAAAAATAAAAAAAAACTTTAATTTAAAAAAAAAGAATATTGCCCAACATTCTGCATTTATCAGGAATAGCATTGGTGTTGCCAAAACAAAACAACAACAACAACAAACAAACAAACAAACAAACATCAGCAATAGATTTGGAGTTAGAAACCCTGAATTCAAAGAACATGAGTTTGGACAGTTCTTAGAAGGTAGTGAAGGATGGAATGTCCTGGTGTGCTATGGTCCACAGGATAGAAGACTTTGAAATGACTGAACAACAACTTTGAATTCAAAATCCTGTTTTGTCACTAAGTGCCTTCATGACTTTGGGGAAATTGATTCAGTTTCCTCTTTTGTAAAATGAGAGCTGAGATTCTACAGTCTCTTTGATCCTTGATTTTCTTCTCCCATTACAGATAAATACCATCTAAAAGAGGTCCTTACCGTTCTGACTGTTCCAGGAAAGAGTGGAGGTCTTTCATAAATCTTCTAGCCCTTCTTTGCTACCTCTCTGTCTACATTCTGTCTTCCTTCCAGTAAAACAATGTAAGCAAAAGAATGACAAGGCAGAGATGGAGACACTTCCAAATAAATGCAGAGGACAAGGACTTTTTATCATGCCCCAACTAAGTCAGAGATTTGTATGGACACTAATCTAGCTCCCCTGGAGCTGCCACTAAGCCAACCTATCTTTTGGGCTTCCAGTGGTTTTGCCAGTGGATTAATTCCATAAATAGTTCGTCCATTTATGATGCCTCCTCATAGTCTCTGGGACCCTTAGATCTTAAATTCAAGATGTACACCTGATTTGCAAACATAAATCAGAAAAAAATATGTCTGGCTAAAATGACTAATCGTTATTTCTTCTTTCTATTGTGAAGCTGATGATTTAGGAGTTAGCGTCTCCCTACCAAAAAAAAAAAAAAAAAAAAAAAGCACTTAGAAAATGCTTGATTGGGTGGTCTGCTTTCTATGCTATGAATGAAACCTATGATTAAAGATAAACTCTATAGAATGCCTTATCATGTTTATTTTTTTCTTTTTTTTTTCTTCTTTTAATGGGAAAGTCACACTTACAAAATGATGTAGAAATAGCTGGAAAATATCTAGAAAATATTTATTTACTGAAGTCTAATTAGCTTTAGGAAACATAAAAAGTACTCTACTTTAAAGTTAAAAATTAAAACTTCATTTTCTCTTCTTTCCTTCCCACTCCTTCTGTCTCCCTCTCTCCCTCTCTCTCTTTCTCTCTCCCCTCCCTTCCTCCACCTTCTTAGCTCCCACCCTGTTCAGTATGAGTGTCTCCCTTTTCTTTCTTTCTTTTGTTCCCCTCCCCCCATAGTGAGTAAATATGATTTTCATTTCACTTTGGGCCTGCATTTTAATATAGTCTGCTTTGTTTAGATGCCCCAGTCTCCTGTTCTTGCTACAAGTTGAATATTATAGAAATGTTGTTGCAAGCCTCAATCAGAATGACTGCAATGTTTTTGCAGGGTGTCTACTTTCCAGTTTTCATTGATGTTTACAGTTTCAATAGCAATGTGCATTGCTATAGTAACTCTTAAAGAGACATTCTTATCCCCAAAATGAGAGTGGAAAGAAAACAAATCCTGGTACTTAGACCAAAAATTCCTGACATATTGATTGGCATTTAGATAGCTCCAAAAAGTGTGGTCAAAAACCCGAGGGTCTCTTATCCCATTAAATCAGTTTTACATAGTGTTGGATGATGAAAGGTAGCAGAATTTGGACAAAAGCCCCATTTTTTATTAAAAAAAAATTTTTTTTTTGAAATGTAATTTCTTGAGCAGAACCAGGAGATCATTATACACTTCGACAACGATATTGTATGAGGACATATTTTGATGGAAGTGGATTTCTTTGACAAAGAGACCTAAGTTTCAATTGATAAATGACGGACATAAGCAGCTACATCCAAAGAACGAACACTGGGAAACAAATGTGAACTATCTGCATTTTAGTTTTTCTTCCCGGGTTATTTATACCTTCTGAATCCAATTCTCCCTATGCAACAAGAGAACTGTTAGGTTCTGCAAACATATATTGTATCTAGGATATACTGCAACATATCCAACATATAAAGGACTGCTTGCCATCTAGGGGAGGGGGTAGAGGGAGGGAGGGGGAAAAAATCGGAAAAGAAACGAGTGCAAGGAATAATGTTGTCATTATAAAGTAATCATTAAATTAAAAAAAAAAGAAATGTAATTTCTATCTACTAAGGGAAGGTATAAGAAAGAGGAAAATAGGGACTCCAGCCAGAAAAGCTTTTTTTTTTTAATATGAAAGAATTAGCTGCTAAAATGAGAGTAAATAAGTCTATTTAAAATTTTCACACAATATTTCACTCTTGGATGGTAAGAGGAATGAAAATTTTTCTATCTAATTATACTCCAGACTATCAGTGTTGTGGGTCCATGTGTATACAAAACATTTGTATTATGTATACCCAAGATGATATGGTGAATGGGAGGAAGTATAAAGTAAAATGTGATATTGCATAGCAAATCATGACTGAGATGCTGATTTATTACAAGATTTCTGAAGCCACCCCCTTTACTTACCTAAGGATAATTCTTATTGCCAGGAGATTTGTCAGACTCACCCCTTCATCTACAATATGCTAGGAATTCTGTTTCAATTTCTAGATGTAATTGGCCCTGGGCATTGCTTACATCATCAATCCACGTTGGACAATAGTATGCTCAAAGCAAATAAGCTTACCTTCCCTTTTTTTCCAACTTAAAAACGGGTGGGGTGATGAGAAAATACTTGCCCTAGGAGCTTAGGGAATTGTTACTATGAATAATGACATCCCCTCCACAAAACCTTTAGAGCTCTGTAAAAGAATGAAGCTATCAAGGCATGTTCCTTTTTGAAATTATTATTTATTTAACATTATTTTAAAGAAATATTAAGTTACAAATTCTCTCCTCCACTGAGAAGGCAAGCTATATGATATCAATTTTACATGGGAAATAATACAAAATATTTTTTCCATATTAGCCATGTTTTAAAAAAAAATAGAATAAAAAAATTTTACTTTAATTTTTGCCCAGAGTTCATCAGTTCTCTCTGGAGAAGGATAACATCTTCTCATCATGAATCATTTGGAATTGTCTTAGATCAATGTATTGATCAGATAGCCAAGACTTTAACAACATCATTACAACATTACTATTATTATGCACAATGATCTCCTAATTCTTCATTCACTCTACATTAATTCTTATAGGTTTTCCCAGGTTTTCCTAAAACCACCCTGTTCAACATTTCTTAATAGAACAATATTATTCCATCACAGTCATATACCACAACTTGTTTAGTCATCCCCCAACTGACAGGCAATCTCTCAATTTCTAATTCTTTACCACCCCCAAAAAGAATCACTATAAATAAAAAATACATATAAATCATTTTCCCTTTTTTCATACTCTTTATGGAACAGACTCAGTAATAGCATTGCTGGTTATAAGATATGTGCAATTTTAAAGCCCTTTGGGCATGGTTCCAAATTGGTTGAGTCAGTTCACCATTCCATTAACAATACATTCATTTCCCACTTTTTCCATATTCCTTTTCTGCTATGTTAGTAAACGATAGGTATGATCGTTTTTAATTTGTGTTTCTCTAATTAATAATGATATAGAGAATTTTGTTACATGATTATAGATTATCTGGGTATATTCTTTTTTTTTTTTTCTGAGGCAATTAGGGTTAAGTGACTTGCCCAAGGTCACACACCTAGGAAGTGTTAAGTATCTGAGGTCACATTTGAACTTAGGTCCTCCTGGCTTCAGGGATGGTTTTCTATCCACTATACCACCTAGCTGCCCCATTATCTAAATATATTCTTAAACAATTTTTAAGCCATTCTCAAACTATTATTTATTTGTAAACAAAAAAGCCTCCTATGTGCAAATAGATGGCATAAGTACTTCAAAATGGAAAACTATTTATCCATCATTATCCAATTTTATTGTCTAAATAATATAATGCACCAACTTTGAGTAAAGTTTCCCTCCTCCCTCCCTTCTAATTTAGTAGCTTTTTATACCTTCAACAAGAGGTAAGGTATCACTTTAGAGATAGAAAAGTTAAAACCCAGGGGGTTTATTTGCTACAGGTCACATATTAGGGCAGCTGGATGGCCAAGGGGATTGGATGTGGGATTTGAAGTTAGGAAGACATCCTCCTAAATTCAAATCTGGCTTCAGACAACATACTAGGTGTGTGATCCTGGGCAAGTTAATTAATTCTGTTTGCTTCAGTTTTTTCATCTGTAAAATGTAGTGGAGAAGGAAATGGCAAACTACCCCAGTATCTTTGTCAAGAAAACCACAAATTGGGTCAGGCAGAGTCAGAGAGAACTGAAAAATGATTAAACAACATACTAGTTAGGTCTAGAAATTAGTCTGCCTTCTTTCCATTCTATGGTAAAAGATATTAAATGATAAATACCAAACTTCTGTTTTCCCACTAAGAAAAGCTATAGTTTTCCAATTCTTAATAATATTGCTGTCAATTCAATTCAATAAATATTTTTAAGAGCTTACTTTGTGCCAGGCACTGAACTAATTTCTAGGGATAAAAAAGACAAAAGATAGTCATTTCTTTTTTTTTAATTTAATTTTATTTAATAATAATTTTATATTGACAGAATCCATGCCAGGGTAATTTTTTACAACATCCCTTGCACTCGCTTATGTTTTGATTTTTCCCCTCCCTCCCTCCACCCCTTCCCCAAGATGGCAAGCAGTCCTATATATGTTAGATATGTTGCAGTATATCCTAGATACAATATATGTTTGCAGAACTGAACAGTTCTCTTGTTGCACAGGGAGAATTGGATTCAGAAGGTAAAAATAACCCAGGAAGAAAATCAAAAATGCAAATAGTTCATATTCGTTTCCCAGTGTTCTTTCTTTGGGTGTAGCTGTTTCTGTCCATCATTTATCCATTGAAACTCAGTTAGGTCTCTTTGTCAAAGAAATCCACTTCCATCAGAATACATCCTCATATAATATCGTTGTCGAAGTGTATAATGATCTCCTGATTCTGCTCATTTCACTTAGCATCAGTTCATGTAAGTCTCTCCAAGCCTCTCTCTATTCATCCTGCTGGTCATTCCTTACAGAGCAATGATATTCCATAACATTCACATACCACAATTTATCCAGCCATTCTCCAATTGATGGGCATCCATTCATTTTCCAGTTTCTAGCCACTACAAACAGGGCTGCCACAAACATTTTGGCACATACAGGTCCCTTTCCCTTTTTTAGTATCTCTTTGGGGTATAAGCCCAATAGAAACACTGCTGGATCAAAGGGTATGCACATTTTGATAACTTTTTGGGCATAATTCCAGATTGCTCTCCAGAATGCTTGGGTTCGTTCACAACTCCACCAACAATGCATCAGTGTCCCAGTTTGCCCGCATACCCTCCAACATTCATCATTATTTTTTCCTGTCAAAAGATAGTCATTTCTGATTATCCATGACCCTCTTTGGGTTTGCTTGCTTGTTTGTTTGTTTTTTGACAAAGATCCTTTGTTATTTTTTTTTTGCCAACTCATTTTGTGGGAGAGGAAACTGAGGCAAACTGGATTGAGCAACTTGCTCGGGGTCACACAGAAAGTGTCTAAAGCCAGATTTTAATTCAGAAAGCCAAGGCTGCCTTTTGGATATGAAGAATGAGAGATGGTGAAGAATCTAAGATTATTTGTTGGTTGTGATCCTGAGGATCCTGAGGAAGTATAGTGTTGTAATATACAGTAATAGGGAGGGTAGAAGGAAAGGATTTAAGGGGAAAGATAAATTCTGTTTTGAACATGTTAAATTTATGATACCTATTGGATTTCTAGTCTTGAGATTTCTGAAAGTAAAAGATGCAAGACTGGAGTTCATCTTGAAGTAATTAAATCTATGGGAAGAGATAAGATCACCAAGTGATATATAAAGGGAAAAAACAAGTCGACCTAAGACAGAACTTTGAGGGACACATTCATTTAAAAGGAATGATCTGAAGGAAGGAATGATCCAACAAAGAATACAGAGAAGAAATGGTCAAGAAGAATAGGAAGAAAAACAAGAGAAAATGGTGCTCCAAAAACTTAAAAAGAAGAAAATATCAAGGAGGCAAGAGGATTCAATAATATCAAAAGCTGCAATGAGGTCTTTTTTATTATTATTATTTAGTTAGTTTTAGAAAAGACCATTAAATTCCACAACTAAGAGAGTGGTTTAATAAGTGGTTTAATAGATAAAGCACCAGACTTGGAGTCAAAGTGAGTCTTCTTCTTCATGAGTTCAAATCTGACCTCAAACATTAATTGACTATGTGACCATGGGCCAATCCCTTATTCCTGTTTGCCTCAGTTTTCTCATCTGTAAAACAGCAAATCATTCCAGTATCTTTGCCCCCCCCCTCCAAAAAAAAAAACCCCACGAGGGGTCATGAACAGTTGGACACCATTGAAAAACAACTGAAGAACAACTAAACAGGTTATTAGTAATTCTGGAGAGAACAGTTTCAGTGGATTGAGAGGATCAGAAGCCATTTATAAGAGGTTAAGAAGAGAATGAAAGGAGATAAAGTAGACATATTTATTATAGATGCCTTTTTTTAGAAATATACTTACAAAGGACAGAAGGATTGGATAATAACTAGCAGGGATGGAAGGATCAAGTGAGGGTTTTTTTCAGGATAGGGAGAACTTGGGCATATTTGGAGGCAATAGAAAAGACAGTAGAGAAAAGAAATGAGTGGGGATGACAAAGGGATCGATCTGTTGGAATAGACCAGATGAAATTGGATCACTTGAAGAAGCAGAGGGATTACTTTTGGTAAGGAATAACACCACTTCATCACATAAAACAGGGGTGAAGGAAGAGAAGGTGGCAGAAGGTACTTGAGTGATAGGAAATGAAGAAGAGGGGGAGGCTACCTTTGCCCAAACTTCCCTCTTTAGAACACTGGCATTTCATGAATGATGAATAGAGACACTATTTTTTAAAAAATTATACCAGTGATAATTTTATCTAAAATATTTAAAATTAAATAATATGTATTATGAATACTTATTGCATGGAGAATCCTGTGGGATGAACCCATATTTAATTTTTCTTTTTTGCTTCAAAATTTAACCAATCCATCCTTTGTTAGAGTATTTCATGCCCATAGACCAGAATTTATGGGTTCTGTCAATATAATGTAAGTCCCAAAGTTTGGTAACCAAATTAGTTTGGGAAACAACCACTTAAGAGAAATGTTACTTATTACATGGAAAGACGATCCATTAAGGTGAACCACGAGTATCTTCACTTACCACTATACTTAATTTACAACTTATTTTTCTTATTGATTAGAAATATTCCCTAAGATTTTATGATGGCCAAACCAATGCAATTGTCTAGCCTGGAGGGTTTGGTTTTTTTTGTTTTTTTATCAGTTATCAGGAGATAGCTGATTTTATTGAAAAGGGTAGGAGGGAATATCTATGAAGGAAAAGCTGAGGAGAGTCCTTGGATCTTTGAATAAAATCTTATTGATATATCTTCTTTTTCTATTGCTTATATTTTTCTTTGTAACCTTATGCCTTCTTCCCCATAAAGCCATCCTTAACATTTTTTCATGTCAATAAGCTGTTATTGGTATTATTAAATACCAACTTTGTGCCTAACACTGGGCTAAGAGCTGAACATAAAAAGGCAAACATCTGCTATCCAGGAGCTCACAGTATAATAAAACATTTATCTTTAAAGAAATACTTTCCTCGATGTTTGCATAACTTCATGTGTGCTTTCTTAATGGAGTCTGGGGGTGCGGGTAAGAAAGAGAATCTAGAACTCAAAGTTTTAGAAATAAATGTAAAAACATTGTTTTAAATGTAACTGGGGAAAATAAAAATATTAAATGAATTAATTATTAATAAATAAATAAAATAAAAATACTTTCCTCAATGACAACAAACGTCATTGAGGAAAGTATTGAGCTAATTGAGAATTTTAAAAAAAGATTATGAAGAATTTACTATACTAATGTGTACTAAGCATTGAGATAACAAATGTAAACAAGTAAGATGATATCTGTCTTCAAAAGGCTTATCTTCTAATAAAGGGAGTGATTGTCTATTATTACATCTTTAGTTAGGATCAGAATCCTTAAGTTCTATCAAGGCTCAGATTAAGCCATCTCCAACAGGAAGCTGTTTTAGTTCCTCTTAGTGTCCTCAACTTTTGTATAGTTATTTGTTTTGTGTCTCATGTGACTTATGTACACATATTATTTACCTCATACTCAAAATAGAACTCAAGCTCCAGAATATAAAATAGCAATACTACCTAAATTAATCTACTCATTCAGTGCCATACCAATCAAACTCCCAAGAAATTTTTTACAGAGCAAGAAAAAATAATAACAAAGTTTATCTGGAAGAACAAAAGATCAAAAACTCAAGGGAATTAACTAAAAAAATGCAAATGAAGATGGCCTAGCTGTACCAGACCTAAAACTAAATTATAAAGCAACTGTCATCAAAACCATTTGGTACTGGCTAAGAAATAGAGTACAGTGGAATAGTTTAGATGTACCAAACAAAATAGTCAATGACTACAGTAATCTAATGTTCGACAAAACCAACTTTTGGAATAAGAACTCACAATTTAACAAAAACTGCTGGGAAAATTGGAAATTAGTATGGCAGAAACTAGGCATTGACCTATACCTAACACCCAAGATAAGATTGAAATGGATTCATGATTTAGACATAAAAAGTGATATTATAAGGAAATTAGAAAAACAAAGGATAGTTTGCCCCTCAGATCTGTGGAGAAGGAAGGAATCTGTAGCCAAAGAAGAACTGGAGAACATTATTAAAAATAAAATAAATAATTTTGACTACATTAAGTTAAAAAGGTTTTGTACAAACAAAACCAATGCAGACAAGATTAGAAGGGAAGGAATAAACAGGGAACTTTTTTTACATTCCAGATTTATGATAAAGGTCTCATTTCTAAATATATAGACAATTGAATTAAATTTATAAGAATTCAAGCCATTCTCCAATTGATAAATGGTCAAAGAATATGAACAGACAATTTTCAGATGAAAAAAGTAAAATCATTTCTAGCTCTAATTCACTATTGTTCAGAGAAATGCATATTAAGACAACTCTAAGATACCACTATACACCCCTCAGATTGGCTAAGATTATAGGAAAAGATAATGACAAATATTGGAAGGGATGTGGGAAAACTGAGAGAATAATACATTGTTGGTAGAGTTGTGAACTGATCCACCCATGCTGGAGAACAATTTGGAACTATACCCAAAAGATTATAAAAATGTGCATACTGGGGCAGCTAGGTGGTACAGTGGATAGAGCACCAACCCTGAAGTCAGGAAGAGCTAAATTCAAATCTGGCCTCAGATACTCAGATATTTCCTAGCTGTGTGACCCCTGGGCAAGTCATTTAACCCCAATTGCCTCAGAAAAAAAAAAAAAAAAAGTTGTGCATACCCTTTGATCCAAAGTTTCTACTAAGCTTGTATCACAAAAGAGGGAAAGGGACCCACATGTGCAAAAATGTTTGTGGGAACCTTTTTTGTAGTGACTGGAAACTGAATTGAAGAATGGCTGAATAAGTTATGGTATATGAATGTCATGGAATATTATTGTTCTATAAGAAATGAGCAGCAGGATGATTTCAGAGAGGCCTGGAAAGACTTACATGAACTGATACTGAGTGAAATGAGCAGAACCAGAAGTTCATTGCATTTGGCAACAACAAAATTATATGGTGATCAATTCTAATGGACGTGGCTCTTTCAACAATGAGATGATCCAGGCCAGTTCCAGTAATCTTTGATGAAGAAAGCCATCCACACCCAGAGAGAGAATTGTGGGAACTGTGTCAATTACAACATAGCATTTTCATTCTTTTTGTTGTTGTTTGCTTGCATTTTGTTTTCGTTCTCATTTTTTTTTCCTTTTTGATCTGATTTTTCTTGTGCAGCAAAATAATTGTATAAACATGTATACATATATTAAATATATATTTTTACCATGTTTAACATATATTGTGCTACTTTCCATCTAGGGGAGGAGGTAGGGGAAAAGGGGGAAAATTTTAAACACAAGGTTTTGTAGGAGTCAGTATTGAACAATTATATGTTTTGAAAATAAAACGTTTTAATTAAAAAAAAAAAACCCTCAAGCTCCATCAGAAGAGGGTATATTTCAACCCCAGTACTTAACACAATGCCTTGCACAAAGGTTTATTAAACAATAGATGACCTAAATAATAACTCACCACAGACATGTTTAGTAAAGGTAGGAAAGAAATTATATCCCACTGCTCACCTCCCTCCCCTGTGTACCTGGCAGACTAATCCCCAGACTAGAAGACTGAAGAGAAAAGGCAGGAGGGGGGGGGGGGGTAGAGGGTGGGAAATGGACTCTGGGACAGGCATGAACCATCAGTTGAGCATGTGACAGGGAAGTCTCTTTCTTGTGCTCAGACTTTGTACCTGTTTGTCTTGCTGGTCTTAGTGATGTGAAACAGACAGAAAAGACAAGCTTATTAAGCAGATCATCTGACTTCAGCCTGAACTCAGTAAACCAAAGAAAAAGGGCATTCAAAGATCAGTGAGGCAGTTAGCACTCACCAACCCTGAAGAATGGTAGAGTAGAAGGATCCATAACTGAGAAGTCTCCTAAGGGTTATAATAAATAGCCTCTTGTCTTTGGGATCACGCTCATTCAAGACAATTGAGACCTACCCCTCTGTAATAATCTGTGATGGACGCAATTTGAAACCTAAGCATGTTCTATTGGTCAGAAAGAATCAACACCACTGTTTAAAGTGAGGCATGTAGGTGAAGCATTGGGATTCAAAATTCCAGTATTTGCTTTTCCACATGCAGTTCTGTAGACAACTTTCTGTTTTATATCTCACATACACACACACACACACACACATCATACAAAAACAACCCAATATTCTTGTAAAACAACTTACAATGGAAATATTACAAAAATAGAAATGTGTGGCTTATCTGTATCTCCTGAGTCTCTAGGAAATTAGACAGTGGGACTAAATTAAATGTAATGTCTTTTTTGTTTGTTTTTCATGTTTATTTTATTTTTACTATGTAAGATACCTTTGTTGGATTTCACATGCTTTTGGGAAAAGAAATTGATTATAGGTGGAAATATTCACTGTCTAGTAGAAGTAGGAAGAGGAGATCTAGTGTCAGTCACTCAACAAGAATTTATTTACCCTTTACTTTGTCAAGCATCTTACCAAACAGTTAGGGTACAAACAAACATAAAGTCTGAACTATGGTGCCTGCCATTAAGAAGTTTTCATTCTAATGAAATAAATAATAAATAAGGAAGTAGGCTCAAGATATATATCATGTATAGAAGATATATAGAAGATAATCTCAAAGGAATGAGTTAAAGTGGAATGAAATAAGTAAAAGCTGCATGCAAAGAATGAAGTTGCATAAAGCTGATCTAAAGCTGAGTCTTGAATGATATCAGGAAAATTAAGAGTTAGAGATGAATTATAAAAACATTCCATGCAGTGCAAATGCAGTGAGGAGAAATGGTGTCCTGTATAAGGAACAGGAAGAGGAAGAGAAAGATATAGCACTTGGTGAGGGAAAAGTCCCAGTTCTGAAAAAGGGGAAAAAAGAATCAGATTACTCTGTTAACTTCATCAACTAATCAACCCAACTCTCTAAAGCAATCTATTAAGATTTATTGAGTAGCATAGTGTCACTTTAAACCCTGTAAAACTGATATTTATAGAGCAATATAAGAGTTGCCATGGACTCTAGATTATGCAGTGAATAGAGCATTGGGCTCCGAATCAGAAACACTCATCTTCATCAGTTCAAATCTGATCTCAGATATTTTTTTTACCTATGGTCAAGTCACTTAATTCTACCTCAACTTCCTCACCTATAAAATGAGCTGAAGAAGGAAAGGATAAATCACTCAAGAATCTTTGCCAAAAAAACCTCAAAATAGAATCATAGAGAATCAGATACAACTAAATAACAACAAACTAAGAATTCTATATATATTATTTTATTCGTGTTATTGCCTCCATTTTACAGATCAAAATACTGACAATCAGTGAAATTGGATCACATGCCTGTGGGTTAAACAGCTATCAGATATGAGATTGAAATTCATGTCCTCTTCATTATAAATCCCAAACCCTATACACTACAATATTCTGACTCTCCAGTGCAATTGATATCTTCATAAAAATAGAATATTACCTTAATATATTTCATCAATGTGGATATTCCTTCCATTTAAAAAAGACCAAATTCCTCCATACCTTCTTTTGCCTATTTTTCCATAAATATTTAAAAAGGATGTGTCCAGCCCATGGAAGTCTTCCTTTTGTCCTTTTAAAATCTCTTAGAATATTGAAATGCCTGGGCTGTCTATCTATTTTTTTTTCATTTTTGCTAGCATTAAATAAAATCCTCAATAATGTCTCACAAGCAGTTTTTTCTACTCAAATCATCCCTGATATCTTACTATACTTAAAGACTGTGGCTACATAATGTCACAAAGAGGAGAATATTGCAAATAATGTTTTCACCAAAAAATGTGACCAAGGAGACATCAGCAAATAACAACCTATAAGTTTGCTTTATCTTCATAAAGTTATCATAAATGATTTATGCACAGAGGACAGAAAACATGAAAAAACTGAAAAGATTTAGAGCCATATACCTGTCTAAAAGGTATTGAAACTACAAGATACTTGATTTTAAGGTGGTGGATCAATCTTAAGTCTTAAAGTCCAACTAATGAATAATTGGTGGAGTTGTGAAATAGTCTAACCATTCTGGAGAATAATTTGGAATTATGCTCAAAGGATTATAAATCTGTGAATGCCCTTTGACCCAGCAGTGCCACCACTGAGTCTGTATCCCAAGGAAATCATAAAGGAGGCAAAAGGACCCATATATGTAAAAATGTTTGTAGTAGCTGTTTTTGTAGTGGCAAAAAATTGGAAAATGAGTAGATATGCATCAATTGGGGAATGGCTGAAAAAGTGCTATATGAAGGTGATGGAATGTTATTGTTCTATGAAAAATGATGAACAAGCTGATTTTAGAAAGGCCTGGAAAAATTTATATGAATTGATGCTGAGTGAAACAAGCAGAACCAGGAATACAATACAATAACAGCAAGACTATGCAATGATCAACTGTGAAAGACTTAGTTCCTCTCAATGATTCAGTGATCCATGGTAATATCAATAAACTTTGGATAGAAAATGCCATTTGCATCCAGAAAGAGAACTATAAAGACTGAATGTGAATCAACACATGCTATGTTCACTTCTTTTTCCTGTTTTTTTTTTCTCATGGTTTTTCTCTTTTGTTCTGATTTTTCTCTCCAACATGATTCATAAAGAAATGTGCATTTAAAAAGTTAATATACTTTTAAAACTTAAAAAAAAATTAATGAATTTTTTTTAAATCAAAGTCCTTTTTCACAAAAAAAGTTCACTAGTTCATTAAATTCATATCAGATGCAATATAGTTTTGAATGTAGATTGATGGATATTGATTATAGACAGTGCTGAGTGATAAGCAAATGCCCAACATTAGCCTAAGAGACTGTCCAGTGTTGAAGAAACAAAATACTAAAAAACAGCCACTTAAGGGATAAATGGCACTTTTAATATCATTAACTTATTAGATTTCATTCACCTAATTTATAGCCTTTTGTTAAGGTGTGAATTTTTTGTCTGTAATTTACCTTATAATTTTACATAGCAAAGATTTAAATCAAAAGGTACAAGAGTTATGTCCCTCACCCCTTACTCTTGAATGTAATTTGCTTAGGAAATACAAATGAATATATAGTTCATGAATTTGAACTATATTCATGAAAATGAAATAAATCCAAGATATTCTTCTTTGTTTTCTGGAAGAATAGAAAATTTTTACTCCGCCTCCCACCCCCCAAATAAACTGGCCACTGATCTCCTGTGAAATAGTAGAGCCAGCATGATTATAAATTTAAACAAAATATAATTAGGAAAATCAATTGCTGTGACAAAAAAAAAAAAGAAAAGAAAAGAAAAGTTGCCACCTGCATTCCAAAGCTGAGTAGCAATTAGTTGGGGATTATTTGCTGTTTGGGATTTCTCAAACCACTATTCTTCTTCATAAGAATAATAATTAACATGTAAACTAGTTAACTTTAGCATAATTTGGATTTAATTGATCTTCCTCGCTGCTAAGTATACAATACAGGGTTTGGAGGGGGGATTTAAAAAAAAAATGTTTTCCCTGTATAGCAAAAGCTATTTTATTCCACAGGTTTTTCAAGCATAAAAGGGACAAAGGTAAGATTTTCTCATCAATAATTGTATAATATGAGAGTGTCTGATTTATCTGTCTTTGGGAAGATGGAGATTCCTGTGCCATCTATAGTCCTGTACATGGAGGTATCCCCAGTGCTTACTGCAATATATATATTTTGCTAAGATTTTTTATCATTGATCTTTGTCTAGTGTTATCTTTTTCTTTTCTTCTGGTTTTTAGTATGTTATTTCACTGAATAGAGGATCAGTGAGAAAGGTGAATGACAATACAATCTAGGGAAAGATGTTTTTAGGAATAGAAGCTATGTATAGGGAAATATCATTAGGAGGAAAGGTTATTTATTAAGTTATACACACACACATACACACACATATACAATATTTATATTCAGATTCCTAAGTGGAACTTAACTAATTTATACATTTAATTTTGATGTGTGCAAACATTAGTTGCACAGTGTGCTGAATTTACTTTTCATTACCGGCAATATAGATTTATTTTTTCATCCAGAACTGTTATTTCAACTGTATAGAAATTCTCTGTGTCAATACAGATCAGCAAATTATCTCTATTTTAGAATTTTTAAGGATTGACTGAAATACCAAGAAAAGAAATGATTTGCCTAGAATCACACAACTAATACAATGTGTCAGGGCTACAACTTAAATACTTGTATTCCTTGCTCCAAAGTCTCTATCCACAATGACATACTATTTCTTGGCAATATACTTGATAAAATACTGGCAAGTATTCTAGAATAAATGTTAGTCATGTTGAATTTATTATATACATTAAAAAATGTCTATCATAGAGAAATGTGGTAGTGTGTAAAACTCTCCTTTTCTATTCTTTATATGAGGGAATGTTCATATTTATTATGGTTTATCAAGTTCAGAACAACAAAAATTAAAATTATTTTTTGTGGGGAGAGACATAGTTGATGAACTTCTAAAAAAGCAAATGAATCAATCAGAATGGTTTTAGCCTATCAGCATGCCAAGCTAACTTTACTTCTTTTTTGATAAGATTACTGAACAGGAAGATCATGGGAATACTCAAACTATAGTTCATATTTCAAACTCCTGGACAAAATGGAGACTCTGAAACAAACAATAGAAAATTTAGATATATTCAGTTGAAGGATAAAATCAATTGCCATGTATTAAGTTCTTACTCTCACTGTGCTAAGATCTGAGAATATAAGAAAATTTTTTGTTTGTTTTTTTAATAATCCTATTCTTCAGTGAATTCACATTCTAATGTAGGAAAAAACATGCAAACAGCAATGTATAAACAAGATAATTGAAGATAATTTCAGAAGGAAAGAACTAGTAGCATGGGGATAGCTCTTAAAGCAAAGCTTCTTAAAACTGTGGGTTGCTACTAAATGAAAAATTTGACAACAGTAAAAGTATCAAATGTTCTGCTAACATTTAATTCTTTATATAAAAATAAACAAGCAACCCATCTGATTGCTATGCAAAAATTTGGATAGTAATAAGATGATGTGCTTGTTTAATTTCATTTTAATAAAAAAAAATTTCATTGAACAGGTACTAAAATTATCTGAATATCAAAGAATTGTTTTCAATTAAATTAAATAAAAATTGTTAAAATTTCTTTTAAAATAAATTTCTTTATGATTTATTATCAGTAAATGTTTGATTTGTATATCTGTTTTACATACTTATCTATATATCTGGGATCATATGAAAATTTCTCAAGTGAAAAGGGATCACAAGTAGAAAAAGTTAAAGAAGCTCTGTATTAGAGAAGGTTGAATTTGAATTGAGTCTTGGAGAAAGCCAGGAAAGCCAAGAAGTAGAGACAAAGGAAGAATGCATGTCTGGAAGTGGGGCAGCCAGACAGAGTCAGGGACATAAACAATAACTACTAAGCAATTTTTCCCTACAAACTTAGAAGATGGAATGATCTGTTATTGGCTCTATGCTGCTTAACATTTTTATCAATGATAAAATCAAAGCAAAAATTGTATGCTAATCAAACATGCAGCATTCACAAAGCTAAGGGATAGCTAAGATTGTGGTTCTGGATTCCAAAAAGATCTTCATAAATCAGAACATTGGATCCACTGTAATAAGATGAAAGTTCATGAAGAGTTTTTTAAAAATCCATTTATGTGTCTAAAATGGGAGTGGGGATAACTTAGTAATATAGTGATTTGTTTGAAAAAGGATGGTTTTTTTTTTATTTTGTTTTGTTTTTTTTTTTTGTTGTTGTTGTTGTTTTTTGTTTTGTTTTGTTTTTTGCAAAATGCCAGCTCTATGAATCTTCAATATTATTTGAAAACCAAAAGGCTAACATTGTGGACTACATTAAGAAAAGGCTAGTATCCAGCAATAGAGAGATGGCCATTCTTTAGTATTCTAAGTCAGATCATACCTGGAGGGCTCTGTTCAGTCTTGATGCCACATTTTCAGGATGCTGTAAAATATTCGAGTAGGACCATGTAAAGAACCTCAAGATCCTATCACATAAGGATAAGATAATAAATTTCAACTAATTTTTAATTTGAACTAAAGAAGACTGATAAGGACATGATAGTTATCTTCAAGAATTTTATGGATTGTTATGTGAAAGAAAGATGATAAGGGAGAGGAAAAAGAGGAAACATTTACATAGAGATTTAAGGCTTGCACTTTACAAATATTATCTCATTTGATCTTCACAACCATTTCTGGAAAGGAGGTTCTATCATCCCTATTTTACAAGTGAGAAAACCAAGGCTGAGAGGATCAAGTTTAAAGCACAACCTTAAACTCAGTTCTTGACTTAAAAGTCCAACATAACACCTATTGAGTCATCTATCTCTCAACTAGACTCTTGTTTGTCCTGAATGTAGAACAAGGAAGATCTTGTTGTAAAAAGGCATTTCAGATTCATATACAGAAAAATTTCCTAAGATTTAAAGCTATCCCAAAATAAACTAAGCTTCCTCTGGAGTAAAGAATCTTATTCGACAACAACACTCCCTCCCTCCACCCTTTATTTTTTTGGAATCATGAGATGATTTTTAAGTATCAAATGAGATAGCATTCATAAGTACCTGGCACATAGTAAGTACTTGATAAATGCTTTTTCCTTTCCCTTCCTTCTTTCTCTATCATGCGACAATTTGGTGAAGTCTATAGATCACTTTCCACACTAATGTTTTTAAAACAAGTTAAAATACTTAAGATTACAAAGGAAAGCAATTGTAGTAAAAGTAAAATTGTATTTTTTTTCTTTCCCATCTAAATTCACTGACCCTTTGAATCTATCCAGATAGTGAGTTTCCAGTTGAGGGGTTTTCAACCTAGACATATTGCCAAAAACAATTTCTTAGGTAGGAGCTGTAATCCATTGTGTTAATGGTGCTTTGATTGAGCCTACAAAAGATGAGCTTTATCATAATATTTTTATTCAACTACCAAAAAAAATGATTATTTTATCCACTATGCAATAGTCCTTAGAACATAGCATATTGCACAAAGCAAGCCTTCACATAGTGGTGAGAAGAATCTATATAAAGACTGGCTCAAGGTGTTTCTGAAGAATTCTGGAACTGATTGCATAATCTGGGAGATTATAGGGCAAAGGATCACCCCACATGGTAGTCACATCAGAAAAGGTGCTGTGTTTTATGAGCAAAGCAGAATTGAATCTCAAAATAAATGTAAAATACACAAATTTAAAGATTTCATCCAATATTCACATGGATTTTTGTGCTTGACCTATGGTTGAACATTCTAAGCTTGTATTGGTCTGATCAGTCATAGATGTCATTTTGGTCCTCTTCTAGAACAAAGGACAGCAACCAATAACAACTTGGGTCACAATTTTTCTCTCCTCCTCAATTCCTGCCCTCATGTTTCAATGTATATATTAACTCTTCATTAAGCACCCTCCTGATTCAGGTCCTCAACCTATTCATTTCCCACAGCCATTCACAAAGATGCCCATATCCTTGATTTTGGATCATCATTCACAAATGTACCACTTCTATTTAAGAATTATGAAATTCCCCCAACCACCTACAATGCATTGACTTTTCATCACTCTCTTTGCCTTCTCTTACCAAAAAAAAAAAAAAAACTTTCTTCTAAATCATCCAAAATCTGACTTTCACCTTTGTCTACCAAATAAATAATTAATGTTTGTTTAATTGAATTGAGTTTCCTATGGAATAATTTCCAATAATTGAAGACAGTTATCATGATTGCCCTACTCCCAAATCTTTTATTCTTTAGGTTACCTTTTTTCCCCAGTTCGTTCAATAATTTTTTAATGTGACACCAGTTTTAATAATGTCTCCCACAGAGAATAAAAATATTGTTACTATATCTTTTAGAGACTTTGGAATCATGAACAGTGACAGTATAATTGACTTTCCTTGAGGAGTCAGTAAGTAGTGTGTGAGTTTTAACTTTGATCTCTAAGGAATCTGTGAGAAGACAAAGAGATTTAACTGTCATCGTTAAAGAGAATGCATTTAACTGTCATTGTGGAGAGACAGTTAACAGTGATGGATTGAGAGAAATTGTGAGTAGACAAAGAGAAAGAAGATGAATAAATATGCTTTTCTGAGACATCTTTCAGCTCTCATATTAGGAAGAAAGAATATTAAAGAATTCCTTGAGAAGTTTTGAATTCTGAGGAGCTCCTTTAAAAGATTGGAGAATTTCAGCTGTCATTCTGGAGAATTACCCATCTGAAGAGAATCTATGAAAGAATAGAGAAAAAAAGGACTTCTTCCTTGAGATGAGTCCCTTTAATCTTTATATAAATTTAAAAGAAAAAAAAGCAGATTCCTAAGAGACTGACTACAATCTTGAAAGCTCAAAAGTGGGATTCTTTCAGGTGGGAGAAGTAAGGATGGCTAAAGCTGACTCTAGCAGTGATCTTTTTTTTCTCAGCTAGAACATAGCAAACAATTATTTATGTCATTTATATTATTGAGTACATTGTCAGCAAATTGTATAGCCATAAACTTTAAGTATAAAATTTAAGAATTTTTCTATTAGAAAAAAATGAGTCATTATTTATGGGTAAATCAAATTTTCTAGTTTATTAGATAAAAACTTTTTTAAAACTTGGGATAAAGATGCTAGTTGAAAATTATAAATGCTACCATTTAGTAATTAATAAATATTCAAATCTCCCTCTGTATTATCTCATAACTTATGATGAGAATAAATATGGTAATGAATTAAGTGGAAGATGGAAGGATGATCCCCCTTACCTAGAATACAAGTGAGAGTAGTCAACTCAAAAATCCTATTGCACTTATATGAAAGGGCTTTAGAGCTCTAGAGAAGATGAGGCTGGTGACTTTGCAAAGCACTCCCTCACTTAAATGAAATCTACTTGTGAGTCATGGCATTACCTCCCAGATAATGATCCTTCTAGAAAAAAGGACAAACAACAACTTTAATCATATCACTGTATAGCTAAAGACTTTGAGGCCAGAAAAGATCTTGTGGACTGGTCCCCAAGTTCATTTTAGTATAAGTGGCCAGAGTCAAACCCAAAGGGTTCAAACAAACTCCATATGATTCCAAATGGGTGGGTGAAATAAATTCTCATATTCTGAAGGAAATATTCCAATTTGCCAACATTTTACTGAGGACAGAACAAAATCCATTTGGACTCGGGGGTTGTCTCTGACAATTGAATATACTGGCAGCCCTTTCTACACAAGTTACATTGCTCTATGATACAGAAAATCTTGATTTCAATACTTAATCTGCTATTAAGTATGTGGCATTGGAAATTTACCTTTTATATTTCAATCTATTAATCTGAAGAAATGAGGATGAGCTCTGCTTTTGGTTTTCCATAAATATAGTGATGAGATAATCAGTGACACTTAGGACAAGTACTGTAGGACTCTCAGGAGAGAAGTTAGATCAACCCAAATGTAAAATAAATGTAGTAAATTCAAGGCTCACAAAATGACCAAAATAATTTTCCACTTCCCCACCCCACCAAGTGCTGGTTCTGGGTCATAGCTTTGGCAAGATTACACAGTACAGGGAAAGTCAGAGAAGTATCAACTTTGGACTCAATGAGACAGAATACAAAGAATACTCACTGGATTTGGAATCATAGGGGGGTCTGTTTCCCCTTTGGGTGTGGCTCTGGCCATTTATACTAAAATGAAAGTCTACAAGACCTTTTCTGGCCTCAAAGTCTTTAGCTATACAATGATAGGATTGTTGTTTGTCCTTTTTTTTCTAGAAGGATCATTATCTGGGAGGTAATGCCATGACTCACAAGTAGAATGGATTTAAGTGAGGGAGGGCTTTGCAAAGCTTTTCTTCTCCCCCAAAGGCTTCCTCAGTCTAGTTGCAAGATATAGATCAGAACCTTTGGAGATGACCCCCGTGCCAAGGTCTCCCAAGATTAAAATAGCTGATCTAGAAGGTCCCTACAAATTGTAAATACAATTATTCCCATGCTTCCTTCAAATGAGATTGTTTGGCTGGTCTAATGAGGTCCAAAACCATTTAATGTGCACTTTCATCGAGCCCACATCTCTCCAGCTTTTCCACAAGAACAGCATAAGATATTTATGGGTTATTGCCCACACATTTGTGGAAAACTAAACATAAGTATGTTTGGAGGTTTCCCAGAGTAAACTTTGGGTGGGAGCAGAAGAGAGAGAGAGAAGAAGAAAAGAGAGAAAGGGAAAATGGGGGAAAGGAGACAGAGACAAAGATAAAATGAGAGGAAGGAAAGAAGAAAAAGAGAAGAGAGACACATAAGGAGGGAGAGAGAGTAAAGGAGTATAGTGCAGTAAAAAGAAATCTATTAATCTTTAATTCTGGAAAAATTATTTCTACTTTCCACTCTTCTCCCCTCTCCTCATTCACTATGGATTAGTTGGAAAAACACTAACTTAGAGTTTAAGGCAATTGAATTCTAATCCCACCTTTGTCACTCATCTGTGTGCTATTGGATAAATTATTTCACCTCTATAGTTCTATTTTTTCAGCCATAAAGTCCTGGAGTTAGAACAAATAGCCTCTAAGGTCCTTCCAAATAGATTGTATGATTCTGGGATACTTTTCCCTCTAATCTGTCACTTGATTTCTATCAATAGTCCATCCAGAAATAATGAGAAATAAGCCTCTAGTTCTACTCTGGGCCATGCTCGAAACTCATTTCTCATGATCAGTCTATTTTTTTTAATCCTGGCCCGATTCAAGCAAGCTAATCACAGTTCAGTCTTCTGTTATCATTAATATGTTCAATATTCTTACTAACCTCATAACCCCCAAAGATCTAGTGATACCCATTTGCCGCCATATCCTGACCCTGATCTTTCTGTCCTTTGCTGCTTCCTACAGTACCTTTTTCTAAAGCATTTATTTGTAATGGAAATGAGTATTTATAGAAACAACAATACCAAGGTTCAGATAATCCAAAGAGTTTATAAAAGAATTCTATCCAGGAATCACTCTAAGTGGCTCTAATTCCTGATACTTTATCCTGTTTGGTTAAGGTCTACTTTGAGATTTCAAAGCTTTTTGCTCCTGTCTGATCACAAAAATGAATATGATTTCTTTTTTATCAGGCTATTTCACCAAAGTTGAATCATTTTAATTTTCAAGTCACCATCAAGTCACTCTAAGCAAAACTAATTCAATCAACAAGAATTTGTTAAGTAACTACTATGTAGCTAGGTGGCAGAGAAGCTAGGATGTTGGACTGGAGTAAATCCAGTCTCAGATAGTAGCTATGTGACCTTGGACAAGTTGCAGCATCTTGCAGCCTCACTTTCCTCATTTGTAAAATAGGGATCATAATAGCACCTACTTCACAAGGTTGTTGCTTAAGAATGAAATGAAACAATATATGTAAAACACTTTGTAAAACTTAAAGTGCTATATATAAATGCCCTCTATCATTATGCTGAGCCAGGCAATGTGCTGGCTAGTTTTATTTGAATCAATTATAAAGCCTCCTAATAAATAGTAGCTTTTGAAGCTTCAATGACACCCTACCATCTAAATAAATTAGTTTATTAATAGCCTTGTTCCCCACCTTTGGGGAGAGCTTTCATCACCCATTCAATTTAATTCAAAAAATATTTGGTAAGTACTCAATGGGAGCAAGCATGATCCTCTAGGACCTTCTCTTCTAAAAGGCAGAATAAGATCTAGTACCAAATTACAGTTGTAACCCATGTTCTAATCCATTCTGTACCCATTTCGGGTTCATAGAGAAAAGTTTCTAATGATTTCCTGGTTCAATTTTGCTCTTATCAGATTTGGAAAAATGGAAACTTCATAAATAACTGAAGAGGCCAATAATCTAGGCAAG
The DNA here is from genome assembly GCF_016432865.1 of Antechinus flavipes. Classification (NCBI taxonomy): domain Eukaryota; kingdom Metazoa; phylum Chordata; class Mammalia; order Dasyuromorphia; family Dasyuridae; genus Antechinus; species Antechinus flavipes. Next base: position 123,988,875 of record NC_067398.1, on the reverse strand, counting down.
GAAAGACACTGAAATAGTATAACAGTTAATTGGGGAAGACATGACTATTAAAGCAATAGAAAGCAATCTCATTTCCAAGAGAACAAAATCTCTTCCTTTTTCCTCTGGAGCAGTTTAAGAAAGAAGCCCCTCTATACCCATTACTTTTTCATACATTTTTCTATGGTAAAGGAATTAGAGGTTTCAGTGTAGACAACATTGGTTTCTTTGTAGGAAAACTGATCTTAGTATCGGTTCTAGTTAGTGTGCCTTCAACATCTATCACTAAATATTTCTTAAGCTCCTATTATGCCAGGCTCTGTGCTTAGCACATGAGTCACTGTGATCCTGCTTGCAGCTTCCATGGAATTCTTGCTTTGGCCTGCCACTAGTATTACTCTTTCTAATGTGGCTCATGGTACCCCTGAGGTTCCCAACTTGACTTTCCACTCTTGTAGCCCAACTCTACAAAGACTTCCATGAATCCTAAATCATATGACTCTTTCTTTCTAAAATCCTCAATCAACTTGGGTCATCTGTGTATAGACTTCATTGAAATTTGAGTTCCTCTATGCCCAAAGGGCTATTAAACTGTGCATAACTTTTGATGCAGCAATGTTCCTATTTAGTATCCCAAAAAGATCATAAAAGAGGGGAAAGCCTCACGTGTGCAAAAATGTATATAGCATTTCTTTTCGTAATGTCAAGAAATAGGAAATTGAGTGGATGCCAGTCAGTTGGGGAATGATTTAATTATGGCATAAGAAGGTCTTAGAATATTATTATTCTATTAGAAATGACGAGCAGGCTGATTTCAGAAGTCTAGAAAAACTTACATGAACTGATGCTGAGTTAAGTGAGAAGAAACTAGAAATCATTGTACATAGAAACAGCTAGATTATGTGACCAACTATGATACAATTAATTCTTCTTAGCAATATAGTGAGTGATCTAAAATAATTCCAAATAGGTGGGAAAGAAGGAAGGAAGGAAAGGAGGGAGGGGAAAAGAAATCTGAGTTTCTTTTCTATGAAGGAATCATTGTGCTACAGGCTCAGCCCTCCTGGAAATTGTAATCTTTCCTGACTTTAGTCTTGGCTGTTAAACTATAATATACAATAGAGAGAGTAGTGAACACATGGATTCAAATCTAAACTCTTATATTTAATAGTTATATGACCATGGACAAGATATTTAACCTCTCTGAATGTCTGTTTTCTCATTTATAAGATGAAGATAATAATATCTATATTATTATAGATAGCCTTACAAATAATAAACAAACCACTCCTTTCTCCTTGGCTTGGAAGTATCCATCTCATTAAGTTGCTGTGGAGATCAAATGAGATAACTTATATAAAGTACTTTGTAGACCCTTATGTTCCATGTACATGCCAGCTACTGTTTTTGGTATTACTATTATTGTTGTTATATCTGGTGAGTGCATGACACTAGATGTCTTATATCTAAAAGGAGGAAGAAGCATTTGGGTTTGGCCTTTAAAGAATTCAGTTGAAAAAGAGAAAAAGGGTCCAGGAAACAGCATAAATAATGTTGAACAGCAGGGAATATGCAGGGGCAGAAATCAAGCCAGTAGAACCAGAATGGATGCAGGAGAACACTGAGATAAAGCTGGTAAAGTGTGCCAAATAAATTAAAGAAAGTTTTTAACCTTCTGGCAAAGAAATCTAAATTTTACTTGAGAAAGAATAAGAGGTTAGTGAAAAAAATTTTAACAGAAAAATAAGATGAATACATATATACATAAATAATGTTAGTCTAGAAATAAAGAAGTGATTGTAGGAGGAAAGAACATGTAGAAGGAATAATGAATATGAAGACCATTGCAAAAACCCAGTTGGATGTCACTGAAGACCAATACCAGGCATACTGTTTGTAATGGTAGCAAAAAAGGAGTAAATAAGAGGGAGAAATGTTGTGAAGGTTTAATTTACAAAACTTGATGATCAATTAGATCTGAGATATGAGAAAGAAGAGCAAATATAACTCCAGCAGTTCAAACATAAAAGCCTAGGTAAATGATGATGGCGTGATTAAGAATACTGGAGTTGTTGGAAGGAGCAGATTTAGGTAAATAATCCTTCCTAAAGGTGCAGAGGCACTCTTCTCAGTAGGTCATTACAAGCCCTTAGGTGCAGGATTGACACATAGGGATGGAACAGAAGGTAGTCTTTACCCTGAAGAAGTCTTTAGTCTAAAAGAAAAAAAAATCCAAAACTCAAAAAGATTAGGCTGATTTGTTTTCTTTTTAAAAGGGTAAAAAGATCCAAAGTGTTGCCTCTCCTAGTCATTAAATAAATCTCCTGGACATGCCCAATTTTGTACTATCTACCCAGCAGGCCGATTCATCTAAGGATAATAAGAACAATCTTGGTGTAATGTGAATGACATTCCATTTCTGCATTTTTTGTGACAAAGAAATGAATTAATAAATGAAAAACTGAAAAGCACTTACGATATACATAGCACTGAGCTAAGTGCTAGGGATCCAAATATAAAAGAAGCTCTCAAAGAGCTCGCATTCTAATTGGGGGGCAGGGGGGAGGAGAGGAGGATAGGGAGGAGAGCACCTATATACTTATATACTTACTTATAAGAGGCTTCAACTACAAACAGCAGTTGAAAGGCGGATGGATCAGTTCAGTGATGCTTAGGGATTAGTGATGACACATTGTTTAATGTCATTTGCATTAATAAAATCATTTCCAAATTAGGATTGAAGCATTTAATAGTGCCAAGGGCTTTGGTAGCAAGATTTTTCTTTTCCTGGTCTTCAGGGATTAGAAGTATTGAGGAGGTGAGGTCTGCAGGCCATCCTGAGGCAGTCTCCTTAATGGAAGTTTCCATGCATATGAACCTTGGCTGCAGAGGCCAAATTGGAAACTGGACCAGTGGTATAGGTAAGGGGGATAGGTGCTACATTTCCAAGAACTTTTGGCCTCTGGATTTGGAACTCTCTCCACTGAAGTCTCAGAGAAGGTGACACTCAAAATGATAGGCATGGCCTTGTCACCTCCTACTTCTCCAGGTTCCTTTCTGCTCCAACTGGGAAGGGGAGGGAGGGGGAAAGGTTATATTACCTGCTATATTCTCTGACTCCAGCCATTCATTCCACATTTAGCTGGAAAATATGTAGCTGCCAACAAGGCCCAGGAGCACAGACAAGCTTATCTTTTGATAAATTCCAAAGTATCACTTAAAAATTCACAAGTAGCTGCAGAATCTAAAGTGGAGATAGGGGGTTAGGAATGGGGGGATCAGGAGAAAAGTACCACAGTTTTTTTAAGTAAAAGGGGAAAAAAGGTTTTATTATGGAAGAGAAGACACACACATAGTATAACCCACAAATGTAGCACTGCTGTAGAAGCACATTCCAGTAAAATCTTAAAAGATTACTTTAATAATAAACTATGCATTCTTCAGTAAGCCATCCTAGGATTAACTACCCCCTTCCCTCTGGTGAAAGCAGTGTTTTCAGGCCAGGGTTGTACAAGGGGTAATGTCATTCAAGGTCTATACTTTTTAAAGTTTGCACTTAATCTTGACCACCTCCTTTTTCCAAACCTGAATTTCAATGTGGTAAGAAGAGTGTGGTTTAGACAGAGTTAACATCTGGAAAGGCAACCCCAGAACAAGTAGTGGTGAGATTTTCCAGATGTAAGGAAGATAATTTTAGAGCTGCTGAAAAGTAATTTGCCTATTGTGGCATAAAGCAATATTGCACCACATCCAAAATAGAGTTAATTTTTCCCCAAAAAAACACGAGTAGAACATTGACTCTCTACCAGAAGTAATATCAGAGCACTACAGATACAAAAAGACATTCTGAGAATCTCAATTGTCAGCTCTCCACATTTCAATTAAAAAAAAAATATTAAGATGCTCATTTTACATTGTTCAGGTGAGCCAAAATGAAAGAATTTTCAACAAAAACCTTCTCTTGATATTGTAGTTTATTAGAGATTAAGTATGCTGTAATGAAAAGTTATAGACTTGGAGCCAAAAAACCTGAACTTTGATCCTTATTAGCTGTATGTCCCTAATCAAATAATTTCCTTTCTCTTAGCCCCTCAAAATCACAAATTTTCATTTATAATATGAAAAAAATAAGAATAGATGATCTCTTCTTGCCATAAATTCTATGATCCTAAATTATTGTATTATTTAGGGATTTCTCGTCATACTTGACTTTGATTTTTAAAGAGAGAGAGAACAAGAAAGAAAAAATGAATTTAAATTGTATTATTCTGAGATTCCTTAAAATAATCCCTTTGTTATCTCTTCTAAGAATTAATATTTTGATAAAAAATTAAAATATTGGGTTATTTCAAGAAAATATTTCAAATTCAAGAAATGGGATTCCATTCATTAAGACAGTGATAAGTCATTCTATTTTTATGAGATAAAATGGTCATCTTTCCCTTGTTCTTTTTATAAATCCAACAGTGAGGTAGTGGAAAATGGTACATTTTGGATCATGAGACTTAGACTTGGATACCACCTCCACTACGGACAAGGAACTCATTTTGTCCAGGAGACTTAATTTCCTCAACATTCTACATCAGACTATATTGTCAATAAGTATTATCAATATCATAATATTATTTAGAGAACCTATTTTACAAAGCTGTTGTTGATTAGGAAAGAAGAAAACATGCATAGAAAAGCTTTGTAAACCTTAACAAATTTTTGTAAACCTGTGACTATATATGCATGTATGTGTATGCCATACCTACCATCACTATTATTACTCAAAATATAAAGAATATATAATAATGTATTCTGAAAAATAAAATAACTAAAAACCTCTACTATATTTTAATACTTAATAAGGTTAAAAGTCCTATACCTATCGTGAAGTGATTAATAATCATTTTAAAACAAAAAAAATTTGATATTAAAAGTGGGAATACTTCTACATTTGTCTGCCTTCTCTTGTCCTCATAATTGTCATCCCACTCCCTAAGGTGAAAGGGCCATTCCTAGCAAGTGGAAGGTAAACTACCCCACCCATTTGTGATCCTCCACCTCATTCCTGACCCTCTCCTCCACCCCTGCACCCTTGCTATTCCAAGCCTGACATACTTCAGAGAGGAGATTGCCAGTCACACTGAGCTACCCCAAATTACAAAGTGGTTTTATAGTCAGGACTAAGCTGAGACCACAAAACACATACTGCATGTGACTTGAGCCAGAATAGGCCCTCCTCCCTCCTCCCTAGTCTTCCGAGATGAAATGCACATGTACTATCCACTGGGTTATTTAATCAATAAAACAAACCAATCCTCTCTTAGCAGAGTTTAAAATTATGTAATTTACCAAATATTGCCATACTTGACTTTGATAAGAAAGAGAGAATAAAAAGAGAAAATTAATTTTAAAACATTTTTTTCATATGGACTGTCTTTTCAAATAATGATTTAATAATTTTAAATAAGTTAGTGTTATATTGAAATAATTTTATGTTGCTTGTACAGATGTCACATTACAAAGTATTATCACTAATCTGTGGCAGAGAGGGGAAAAGAGTATATATGGCACTCTAAACAAGTAGTATTAATTGAATAAAATAATTGGAAAGAATCCATTTAACATTTTTTAAATACTATGTATAGCAATATGATTTATCACTGTTGCATAAGGCATTGTTCAATTCAACTTCCAGTGATATGAGTTGTATGTCAACTTTACAACATTACATGGTAACTTCTAAACTAATTTGCCCAAAGTAGAAAAGTCTTTTTCATACCTAGTATAAATCCAGCTTGGTCATAAGCAAATACATTTTAAGATGTATTGCTATAATGCTTCCTCTACACTATACATTATTTTCCATGGATTATTACACAGTTTCAAAAATCTCAAAGAAAAAGCCTACTATATGCATATATCAGGAGGATCAGGAGAACCCTTTATAAAATTGCTGTGTCCCTTGTTCACTCAGGAATGGATTGGAGGACTCACCAAATCAGAGGGTCCCCTTGATTGTTTTGAATGCACGTAACTTTATATACATTTTATACAGCAGAGTTCTATAAATCTAATCTTTGTTGATATAGTGCATATATAATGTTTAGGCTATAAATAAGAGGGGAAACTGTTGATAAAGAATACATGAGATGGGGAATGTTTTCATACAAATATGGAGTATATCTTCTATATGTGTGTGCTTATGTATAAATACATTTGCATAGATTCATATTACAAAACCACCGAATGCCCCCCTCTCCTTAAGCTCATCCACTTCTGAAATAAAATGGATAGTCTTTCAAAGGGGTAGAATATTACTCTAATTGTATTTAATAGATGCAAGATCCCACTTCCACTGGCCAAAACGCCAGAATTCCAGACAGCCTTTTGTTGGAAGGGCCTTACAGCCAGCCCTAGGTTCAGCCGATTGCCACATCATCTCGAGCTGCCAGAGGGGTACAAGTTGTCTTCCACTCCTACCTGCCCCCTCTCCAAAAGCCCTTATCTGAAATGTTGCCTCTAATATAAATCTCACTGAACCAAGAGCTAGCTATACTGCTGGGATTTCCTCCCGCCCTTAACTGAGTCCCAGCGCCGTAGGGAACTAGATCCTTCGGTGGCTTAGGCAGGAGTTAATAAACAGTTAAGTTTGGAAGACTCAGCAGACACGTTGAGGGGGAGTAACCAAGCTAGAGCAGCAAAAACATCACAGCGCATTCCTGGGGAGTCCTTAGCTGCCAGCATCTGATTAGAACCATATCTCTCACTGTGAGTGGCTAGCTCCGCTCGGGAGCCTAGTGTACAACCGAGTATTTAACCGGCCCGCGGGGGTTGGCCAGTCCGCCCGGCAGAGGGTTTGGGGAACAGTGGGAAAAAAAATCATGCTCGGAGCTGAAAGGAGTTAGTTTGTAAGTAGCTGGATTTTCTGATGTGTTTTTTTTCCCCCTTTTTCCCCCTTTTTCCTTTCCTACCTCTGCTCTCCGCTTTCACTTCTTGGAGGTCCAGAGCTGGATTTGGGCTAGTTTTTTCCGGCCCATAATGAGCAGGCTGTGGGGAACTAGCTGAGCGAAGACTGAAGACGTGCGGTAGGAGCTGACGGTCCTGGAAGCCTGCATAGAGACAGGGCTGGTGGTGAATGAACTTACCTTCGGAGCTCGGGCTTAAACCCGGCTGTGTGGAGAGGGAGAGAGGGAAGGAAGGAAACTGACACCCTGACTGCCTTTTCCAGAGGAGGGGGAGGCGGACGCCGGCAGCTTTTAGAAAGCTACCGTTGTTGGTTGTGGCTTTTCCTCCTCTCCGATGACCGCCTAATTAGCTCCCCGATGTATTTGTTTTTGCTCGCTGACTAACAAAGAGAGTGGACTTGGTTTGTGAGGTTCTGGGGCTGCCTAGCTAAGAGTGACAAGCGCAGGGACTGAACATTCTTTAACTTTGTCTTGCTCTCTCGTGCTGAGGTCGGTCCTAAAACAATAGCTGCCGAAGATATAGGACCGACTAGTTAGAAGGATTGAAAAAGCCTTATCGCCGCCGCCGCCGCCTTCGGGATGGGGATGGCGCTGAGGCGGGTGGGCTCTGTGGGCTGGACTGGCTGGACTTACAGGGGGGACGGGAAATGGAACGGATTTTTTTTTTTGGGGGGGGACAAAAAAGCTCAGTGGCCAGCTATAAATGTAGCGGTTTTCAGAGTTACTTGGTGTTAGGTGTCTCTTTTTTAACATGCCCACGGGCTCGAGTGATTTCTGCCTTCGGTTTCTGGCTCAGAACTTTGCTGAGATTATTATTTTTTTAATGACTGAAGCCTTAGCTGGAGGGAGGGAATTCTGGCAACCCCTCCCAAATTTAACGTGAGGTTCAGAAACTAGCTTCTCTAAGCCAGTGAATAACTTTAATATGGCAGAAGGGAAAGGCAGGGAGTGACTGGATGGAGAAGAGGACTTAATCTTGAGTTTTAAAATATCAGCATTGCCATAGTAATTTCTCATCAAGAAATTAATGAGACTTCTTGGCCCCTGTCAATGTGGGGGAAGGGAAAAACCAAGAATAGCTCGGACAGAACCTGAAAAATGCTGGGGGAGAAATCTCCCCAAGTATCGGATTAACTGTCTTAAGTAGCTTTTCTTAGTGTGACACATAGTATGCTTTTCCTATATAGTTTCTCCAACATTAGCTTTCCTGCCCACATAGGAAAGAACATGTGCCAGGTTGTTTTTCCCCCTTCTTTTTTTAAAATGGAGAGAGGGAGGAGAACATATAGAAACCACCAGACAGATTGCTGACACTCGGGATCTAAAACAAGCATCTTACAACAGAAGCCTTGTCGTGACTCCTCATTTATTTGTTCTGGGCCCTGTCACTACTCTGAGACAGATTTCAATCACAAGGAGGGAGATAAGTTTTTATGGAGCTTGAAAATTCAGGAGATCTTGGCAACTTCTTCTTTAATCCTTTTTGGAAAAGGGGAGAGAAAGTTTGGGAAAACAACATCGACACTCCTAAATTAATAAGACAAAATTGACCAGTCAATTTTCTCCTAAAAAGGCAGTATGAAAAGATTACCATGCAGTTCAATAGTCTGTCCCTTTTAAGGTAGATGCTCTTTGTTGCTGACATTCTCCATTAGTTTTGGGGGTTTTTCCCTTTAAATTTCAAGTATCTTTATGGAAACTTGGATTTGATATCTTTTCTCTGAACTTTTGGATATTTTTAACAAATCATTCATTTGTCACCTACTCCTTTAATCTCAGATATGGAGTGGATGCTTTGACTGTGTATTATGTGTGCAGATGTATGTATATAACACCCATTTCTTACAAATATGGGAAGAGAAGTGTTAAAAATACAAGTTAAGTGATTTATTTAAAATACAACTAGTGAAGAATAGACGTTGATATAAAATAACTGGTGGGCTCAAGACCTAGTTTAAGATTGAAAATCCAAATTTCTTTGCAATTGCATTCTTCCCACGTAACTATGAATTCTGGGCTAAGTGGCATGCATTATTCTGTTCCTATACATTCTCAATGGCTTCTAGGACAATTTATTGATATGAAAGGGATGTTGAAGACTTCTGGGTCTGGCTGATTGGCTAGTTGGGAACATTACTGAGATGCTAAGTCATTCCTTCTTGTTTATTACTTAGAGATCAAGAGAAGGCAGAAACACATGCTTAACAGTTTGGATTTTTGACTAGCAATACGTTTTGAGAGACTTGGGCCTCTTCAAAGGCAGTGACTATGTTGTTGTTTTTCTAATTTTTATTTTTCATTCCTGTCATTTGATGTTGGTAAACTTAAATTTAGCCTAGTAACCTGCCTACCCTTCATAGGTTAGCTTGTGGCTATATTCTCCTCTACTTTAAATCTCAGCCTTTCAGACTTTTCCTTCTTTGTTTCTGCTTAATGGAAAAAATTAAGATGTTGAAATGCTTACCCATCTGTAGGGGAAAAAAATTATTCCTCAGACAATCTGAAAACTCAGCAATGGTTGGACATTGCTTTACTGGTCTTTAAAATAAAGATAACCAGTTGCAGAGGCTTGGAGTCTGCCTGACTTGGAAGACTGAGCTAGTTGCTGCAGAAACATGCAGTTGTCTGTACTTCTGAGTGAGCATAAGCAGAATGTCAATATGAAACACCTGAGCTAAAGAAAGTGGTATTTTAAAATGTTTTCTGGCTCTGCAATGCAACACTACGGTTGAATCCATGCCATTGCAATTCCAGAGCTGGAAGAAAGTCTGGACCAGAAACTTAAATTAACTATGCTGACATGGTTGATGTGTTTTGGATCAAAATCTTGTTTGTTTGTTTTTTAAATAGTGGCTCTGTACCCCAAAGAAAACTAATATATGCATTAGGAACATGAGAAATCAAGTATTCTAATCTAATACGGAGGTGGGCATGAGGTAGGAGATGATGTTCTTTGATTTCATAGTGGCGAAATGGCCACATAGTCATTGGGATCATGGAATCCTAGATATTTCTAAGACCTGGAAGGAATTTTAGAGTACTTGATTTGAGAGTGAAAGGGTGTATATTTAAATCAAAGCCTTTCCTTTTTGATTTGGGGCAAATTACAATCTCACTGAACTTCACTGGGCCTTCTCTGTGAAATAAAGTGATTAGATTGAATGACCTCTATGGGTCCTTCCAGCTCGATATCTATAATTCTATGAACCCCCTTCATTTTAAATATAAAGAAGCCATGGTCTAGAGAGGAAGACCGGTCCAAGACCAATCACTTAAATCTTGGCAGAAGTGAGAAACTAATCAATGTCATCTAACTCTAAATCTATTGTTCTTTCAAATATATCATGCAGTTTCTTAATCTGAATGCATACATCTTTTTTTTTTAATTATAGCTTTTTATTTACAAGTTATATGCATGGGTAATTTTTCAGCATTGACAAATGCAAAACTTTTTATTCCAACTTTTCCCCTTCTTCCCCACACCTCTTCCCCCAGATGGCAGGTTGACCAATGCATGTTAAATATGTTAAAATATAACTTAAATACAATATATGTATACATGTCCAAACAGTTATTTTGCTGTACAAAAAGAATCGGACTTTGAAATAGTGTACAATTAGCCTGTGAAGGAAATCAAAAATGCAGGTGGACAAAAATAGAGAGATTGGGAGTTATATGTAGTGGTTCTCCCAGAATTTTTTCGTTGAGTGTAGCTGGTTCAGTTCATTACTGCTCTATTGGAACTGATTTGGTTCATCTCATTGTTGAAGAGGGCCACATCCATCAGAATTGATCATCATATAGAATTGTTGTTGAAATATATAATGATTTTCTGGTCCTGCTCATTTCACTCAGCATCACTTCATGTAAGTCTCTCCAGGCCTTTCTGAAATCATCCTGCTGGTCATTTCTTACAAAACAACAATATTCCATAATATTCATATGCCACAATTTATTCAGCCATTCTCCAATTAATGGGCATCCACTTAGTTTCCAGTTTCTGGTCACTACAAAGAGGGCTGCCACAAACATTCGTGCACATACAGATCCCTTTCCCTTCTTTAAAATCTCTTTGGGATATAAGCCCAGTATCAAAGGGTATGCACAATTTGATAACTTTTTGAGTGAATGCATACATCTTAATGCAGTTTGGATCATGTTAGTGCCTGGGAAATAGGAAGGGGAATGTAATAAGAGACAAACTTGCCAGAATATGTATTGAGCAAGAAACCAATCTAACCTCCCACCCTCACCAGAACCCCACACTACATATATACACTATACAAGTAAATAAATAACGTTTTTTGTAAAATATTCGTTTTATTGAGGCTTCATAGTTAGGTATCATATATCACTGAATAAAGACAAGCATTCAGATCTTTTAATATAAACAAGGCAAGCAGATTTGTCCTCCACATTTGGTACAAACCAGACCAAAAATGCCTCTGCTTGTGGTTCAAAAGACTCTCCATGATCTAAATGATCTTTCCTACTTATATTTTATCAACCTACTCTTTTCCCCTACACACCACCTCCATAACTACATAAAAAGGAAAAAAAAGCCCTTTCTCAAAAAATCTGAATTGGATGGAAAGAGTAAGGAAACAGGGACCACCCATATTAATTGCAGTGACTGGGCTAGCCATCTGTGGAGTGATGGGCTGCCTACACAGCAGGGCACATGGCCAACGATAGCTCCTTTTCATGAATTCTTTTCTGAGCCTTGAAGAAAGTCTGTGACTCCAGAGTCAGAGGGAGTCTGAACAAATCACTTCCTGACCTAAAATGAGAGTGACACTTTTGGCAAGGGGAACTATAATCTCCCTTTCCCTGTCTGCTCCCCCTCTCCCCCATCTCTTTTGTTTTATTACCCTTCATAATCTTTTTTCCTAACAAAAAAAATCTTTTAACAAAAAAGATGGAAAGGATTACTAGGAGACTTTGGGGTTCAAAATTAAGGCTGGACTGATAGAGAAAGGGGTTTAGGATAAGCCCCACTCCCATAATTTGTACAAAGTATCTAATGCCTATAAGTGTACCTTGTATTTTATAAGCATTGGCGCTTAGGATGAGGAGCTAGGTGCATGCTTGTATTTTGGAATCAGGCAACAAGTTAAATTATATTAAAGGCATAAGGAAACAAAAATCTGAAAGAATTAGGGTTGAGCCAAGAATAATCCCTGGGAGAAGGTGGGAGAGTAACTTCCCAGAAAATTAGGTAGGGGAGGTTTAAGTTCAGGGAATTTTAGTGATGTGTCCTCAACAGGCCCCCTCTAATTGGTTAAGGCCTCGATCTATTGCATAACACTCAAGCTGGTGAAACTGGCTGTGTCACTCTGAAGTAGATGTGTTGCCTTTATGTTATTTCATGGGATTGCTGAACTACCCCCAAGGCATACAATATAATACAACCTGACTGCTTTGTCATGTTTCCAGAACTGTAATCTTTCTCACCTTGCTTCTCTTATGGATCAGCTGCAGCACTTAGTAATACTGACTGACTTCACTTCTGAGGAGAGAACAGAGAGAAAAGGAGAGAAATCTTGTTAGAAAAAGTGCCAAAGTATAAGTGATAGCCCTAAATGGGATGAGAGAAGCAAACTGGATGGATTAAGATCACTAAAAAATGATGAGGCAATAAAAAGTGCATTTAAGGTGCTGGTTATTTTAACAAAAACCTAAATTAGGTTCTAAATTTTTCAAACCACATTTTCAGGCATCGACTTTTACCTCTTCTCTTCCTCTTCCCTCTTCCCTTTCCCCTTTCACTTCTTCATGATGGCATATCCCTAGCTCTAGGGAACATGTGTGTTGCTTCATTTCTTAGTACTGGAGCTGCCATGCCTTGTTTCTCCATTAGAAAGTTGGAGTGGTAGTATTCAATATGTATTCATTCATATTGTGATTTTACCTTTTTGGGGGGGGCAGGGGGAGGGAAGGAGGAGCAAGAAGAAAACTAGAATCATGATTTCAGATGGCACAGGGAACTCCATATCAGAAAATTGCCTCTACTAGTAAAGATTGGCATCTATTCTATCTTAAAGGTTGCCTAAGGTACTGAGAAATCCCATAGCTAGTATGCTTTACGATTGATACTGCAATTTAGGTTTTCCTGATTTGTCAGCTCTCTTTTTCCCTACCTTTCCACTGATTTTCTCATTTTCTCTTTATTTCTTCCTTCCTTTCTTCTCTTTCTCTCCTCTCCTCTTCTCTCTCTCTGTCTCTGCCTCACTCTCTCTCTTTCTCTGTGCCCCTCTTTTCTATCTTTCTCTCTCCCTTTCCTTCCCTCCCTCTCTTTCTGTCTTCTCCCAAGAACTACAAATTCTCTTATGTAATGATAAGTCTGTTTAAAGTCTGCATTGTACAGTATTCTTATTTCTATTTTATAGAACACAGATGCAAATTTAATAAGTTTCAAGGAGTGGGACCTAAATTTTGAGGATCCCAAGCCCAGAACTAAAAATCAGGACATGGGTTAGGAAATATCCTGACCGACGGTCAGGTAGAGAGAGACACAGAGTTTAGAGTCACAGAAACCAGCATTCAAATTCTGTCTCTGTGACCTACAGCAAGTTATTTAATCTCCTAAAGTTTCAGTTCTTCTCATCAATAAAATTAAATAGGAGGTTGGACTAAATGACCTCGAAGTTTCCTTCTAGCTCTAAATGACCTCTAGTAAAATAGATAACTAAATCTGGATCTCTGAATAGATAACTAAATCATGATTTCTAATGTGCTTTCAAATTTGCCTGGAGGGTAGGGGAGAGGGTGGAGCTTTTTTTTTTTTTTTTTTTGATTGTTGTTTTTTAAAGAGGGTGTAGTATAATGGTCAAAGATTTGAGTTGTGGGACCCAACTCATTGCTTTCTCCTGTCACTAGCTAGTTTGTGTGTCCAGGGAAAAGTCATTTAATTGTTTTTCTTGCATCATCAACAACATTAATATAATACCCTGTGTACCTCACTGGGAGACATGAAAGAATGTATGTGAAGTTATAGTACAAGCCGAAAGGTAAGGGGTTTTGTGTTTTGTTTTGTTTTGTGACTATTCTGACTTCCTATCAATAGGGATAATTACTCAGAGGTGGTATTCCATGTTAAAGTATGGTATATTAGGAAATGGAAAATCTGGGCGAGTTTACTTTTCTAGAGAATAATCAATAAATCTCCTTTATTGTCATGTGCCAAACACTGTGCTAAGGACTAAGGATACAATTTGGAGTAATTGTTACTTTAAAGGGAGTAACGGAGGGGAATATTTCAAGTGTATCCAAAATCTGTTTAAAAACAGGACTCGACTTAAAGTTTAAAAAACGACAACAGCATTTCCAATAGATTTTCCACTATTACCTTCACAGTGGTCACTCATGTTCAAGCAAGGGAGATGTGCCAATTTCATACTCTTATCAGATCTTGTCAGTGTAGGAATGGCAGACAAGAGAGTCAACTAAGCATCCAGCCTACACCCTAGCGTATTTGATATTCAACAAATTCTTTCTAAATGTCTACATTTTTCAGGACATGGTTCTAGGAACTAGAGAGATACAAAGTATAGAAATTTCATGACCTCTGCTTTCTTGGCACTTACAATTTAGAATTTAATTGCTAGTTCAGCTATCTTTGTAGGCTATTCCTGTTACAAAATTCATATTTCTTGTGTGTGGTGTAAGCATTCTTTTAAAGGGTGTGACTAAACTGGATTTTTTAGCATTATATAGAATAATCTGAGAACATTGCTAAGCTCCCCATTCCCCATCCCACTTCCCCCCCAAAATCAAAACACCCAAAATCCCCCACAAATCCTTGGACCTTTTGGCATCACACTTCCAAAGAGGAATAAATCATCCACCCTTAGGAAAAAAGATTAAATTCCATTAAAATCAAGGATAATGTCCTAATCTGCCTCTCCCCTCATTACAAGAACACCACTCTGGTTCAGCACTAGGCTTTGCAGTAATACATGCTTAACAAATGATTGTTGAATCAATAACTTTCATTGCTGAATATCTAATGACTCCAATTGCAACGATTTGGGGAAGAATATGCTCTTTGCTTCCCAGGAAACACATCAAAATGAGGAACATCAATTTTTTCTTATGATTTAGACCAAAGTACTTATACTTACTAAATAATCAACCTCAGTTCTTATGACTTAGGATAAGGTTTCTTGATATAAAGACTCTTGAAATGCTATGGGCTCCTTTATCAAAACTCTGAAATGGCCTCATTTTGGACAGCATGTCATCCATATAGATGCTTTTTATGGTATTCTTCCAACCTTGCTAAAGCATACAGTAAACTAAGCAGTTAAATTTTCCTTTTTCTTTGCCCTACTTTTTAATAACAACTTATATGAAAATAGTCAGGACATATGGAAAATGGTGAATTTTCATTTGGTTTCAGGTACCTTGATCTTATTCATAATTTGTCAATTTGCTTTCATGAATTTTTTGACAAGAATGTTAGAAGCCCCAGTATCCAACTTACAGGTCCACCAAGTATTTTTACTTTGCCCATGGAGAAGCTTTCTCAGCTGTTTAAACTTTTACATATATCCAAAAAGTAATTCCAACAAACCTCCCCTTTAAAAGCATTCAACAGATGTAGGGTGACACTAATCTCCTTAAACCAGTGTGTCTTGTTAGAAGATAGGGAATTCAGCTTAATGTAATTTCTTTTAAGCTTCCTGAGTCCAGACATGGGTGTTGCATCCATATTATTAGTTCTGATGGAAAGCCATAATTGCCAAAAAGATCATGTTTCCTGTCAAAAGTATTAATAGTCCTGCTGCACAAATTGTTCAGATTAACATCTGGGATAGGGAAAAATGTTCTGGATTGTAATGATACTTACATAATAAACTGGCAACTTAACATCTATAAATTTCATCTGCGGCCTATTGGTGATCTATACCCATTTAACCCATATGTGAAATACTCTATACAAAGACTCTGTGCTGGAGATGGAAAGAGGCATAAATAATTTAAGAAGGCTGTAATCTGTTATGTAATCTAATAGGGAGTAAAACATAATCCAAAGCATATATTATTTTGTTCAAGTACTATGTGAATAGTATGTCCAAAGTTTTATGAGGCTGCAGGCACACAAACTATACTTTTAGCTGGGATAGTCAGGGTGGCAATATTTGAAATGGGCCTTAAGGATAGGTTGATGTCATGATTTCAATAGGAGGACTTAATATCATGAAATTCTAGATCTTATCACAATACTCATTAGCAGAATAATTATGGGCAATATTTCTGAGTCTTAGGACTAGATCTGTGATTTCATTTGTATAAAGAAATTTTAGATGAAAAAATTCTCTTTATCAATGGAATTTAAAATCATCTCTTCAACTTCTCAGTGCTTTAGATAACTTGCTAAGATTAGGCAATTTCCCCACCTGTGTGTCTGAGGTAGAACTTAAACTCAAGTATTCCGTTTCCTTATTGGGTGAAGATGAGGGAAGTTTGAAAAATGGCATGAACAAAGGAACAAGCAGGAAGGTTCTAATGTGTTTAAGAGATATCTAACAATTTAATTCAATTGGAGTATGAGAAAGAGCCTGGGACCAGACTGGGGAGAACTTTAAATATTATCCTGAGGCTTGTACTTATTTTTTGTAATAGTCATGGGGGTTAGCATTCACTTTGAAGTAGAGAATCCATTCTGGCTTAATGTAATATGCTAGTGCTAATGTACCATAAATTGGAGTAAAATAGAAATCGACAATTGTATGTTATACTACACATTGGTTTCATAATAGAAAAGTATGTTAGTATCCAAGACCTCAATATTGAGTCCAACCCACAACTTATTCCACTTTAAACTTAACGTTGAGTTAGGTACTGCAAAAAGATATGAAATAGTTAATATCTTTCTGAGCAGCTTGTTTTAAACTCCTGAAATAGTCTTTGTGTAAAACCCTTATTATCCCTTGAAGTTTTAAATGCAAATGAAATGCACATAGGAGATTCAGTTTTATATGAATGATTACTATCCACAAATATCTAAGTCTGTTTGAATACAAAATTAAATAAAATTACTAGGGAGTAATATAAGACAATAATTCCAAGATTGTGTATAGACAAATGCTGGGCAATATGGGTCCAAGAGGAACTTGTAGTCCAGACATCTCTTACCCAAAAAGGCTTTGTGAAAAAGATAATTTGAGGAGGACCTTGAAGAATGTATTTGAATTAAACATGTAGAAAGAGACCGTGTGAACAAAGACATAAAACTATGAAGAAATATGTTCCAGATAGTGGATATATGTGTTGGAAGATGTGGTTCCATAATCAGGAGAGATTGGCATTGAATTAATGAGGAATTATTATAGGTTCTCAAGTTGGGGAGACAACTGAGAGAAGATGTTGCCCCTCAAATTTTACTTTGGAATTGTGAACATGTATCCCCACTTTCCCTAATAGATTGTGACTCCTTGAAGGAAAGGATTACTTCAGGGTTGTTGTTGGTGGATGTGTGTGTGTGTGTGTGTACCATCAATACCTTACAAATAAATGACACTAAAAAATTGTTATTATTCCTCATAATAGGAGAAATCAAGGAGCAGGATATAGTAGAATAATATATACTGGAGTTTCTCTCTCCCTCCACCCAATCTGTTATGGCAATGAAAACATGAGGTGCTCAGGGTATACTAGCTGTAATGCCCTAAGGGTTTTTTTTTTTTTTTTGCCCTGCTCCATTGGACAAATTTCCATGATTATCTACCACCACAAGCAAAATCTCACCAAACAAGTATTTGCATGCCTGGTGGCACAAATGATACAAAGTTGTACAAGGCAATCTTTCTGTCTTCCATGGAGGCTTCATTCTAGAGAAGATTCAAGCTGATACTGTAGTTAGGAACCATGAGTAAAAGTTGAACAAAGTACTGTCATTCCTGTGAGGAAAAAGAGGTCACTTTGTGACTGATTTAAGATAGCTGGATTTTGTGGAGAAGAGGAAAGGTCATGTAACTATCTTAATCTGGAATAATGGATTGGAAATAGAACAGAATTAATAAAAGTTCTATCACCCAAGTATGCTTTAAACTCAAAATTATACTTGAGTATAAGCAACCAGATATTAGAAATAAGCCAAACTCATAGATTCTATTCCATCCCTCTCCCCATTTTTTGTCTATCCCAACAGATCCACTTGCTTATATATATTAAAAAGTTGGGACTTTGATGTGTTTGTATACTCAATATTCCCAATAATTCTCATAGTTGGAAGAAAGGTTATATAGACTTATCCTCTGGTCCAACACAAGGATCCTTTCCAAAATCCGTAACAAGCATGTCAGCCTTTTAAAAATATTTTTGGAGTCTAAGTTCACATCAAGACAATTTATTCCATTGTTGGATGTTTCTCAGAAGGGAAGAAGGATAACTCTTCCTTCTTTGTTAAATCAAAATATTTCTTTTCATCTTAAATTTTCCTTCTTGGACAAAATAATGGGTCTGTTTTCTTTTTGTGAAAGGCCATCAAATATTTAAAGTGGTCCATGACATCTTTGTTTCCTTAGCACATCTCCTGAATCTAAGTCTCTTTTTTATATCTTCTTTTTTTTTAGCTTTTTATTTTCAAAATACATGCATAGTTTTCAACATTCACTCTTGCAAAATCTTGTGTTCCAGATTTTTTCTCCCTTCTTTCCTTCACTCTCTCTCTTAGACATCAAGTAGTCCAATATATGTTAAACATGAGTCTTTTTTTTAGCTTTTTATTTTCAAAATGTATGCATAGTTTTCAACATTCACCCTTGCAAAACCTTGTGTTCCAATTTTTTTTCTCTTTTCCTTTCCCTCACTCTCTCCCTTAGACATCAAATAGTCCAATATATGTTAAACATTTTCAACATTCATTCTTGCAAAACCTTGTGTTTCAATTTTTTTTCTCCCTTCTTTTCCCTCACTCCCTCCCTTAAGACATCAAGTAGTTCAATATATGTTAAATATAAATATATACACACACACACACACACACACACATACATATATATATATATATATTTCCACAATTATGCTCCACAATCAGATCAAAAAGGGAAAAATGAGAATGAAAATAAAAAGCAAGCCAACAACTACAAAAAAAAAAAAAAAAAGGTGAAAATACTATATTGTGATTCACATTCAGTCCTCACAGTCCTCTTTCTGGATGTAGATAGCTCTCTCCATCACAAATCTATTGGAATGGACTTCATTACCTCATTATTGAAAAGAGCCATCACAATTGATCATCACATAATCTTATTGTTGCTGGGTAAAATATTCTTTGTACTATTCACTTCACTTAGCATCAGTTCATGTAAGTCTCTCCACCCTTTCTGAAATTATCCTGCTGATCGTTTCTTATAGAACAATAATATTTCATAACATTCATCTACATAACTTATTCAGCCATTCTCCAATTGATGGGCATCCACTTAATTTCCAGTTCCTTGTCACTACAAAAAGAGCTACTACAAACATTTTTGCACATGTTGCTTCTTTTCCCTTTTTTATAATCTTTTTGGGATACAGGCATAGTAGAGACACTGCTGGATCAAAGGGTATGCACAGTTTGATAACCCTTTGGGCATAGTTTCAGTTTGCTCTCCAGAATAGTTGGATCAGTTTACAACTCCATCAACAATATATTAGTGTCCCAGTTTTCCCACATCCCCTCCATCATTTATCATCATTTTTTCCTGTCATTTTAAACAATCTGAGAGCTATGTAGTGGTACCTCAGAGTTATCTTAATTTGTATTTCTCTGATCAATAATGATTTAAAACATTTTTCCATATGATTAGAAATAGTTTCAATTTCTTCATTTGAAAATTGTCTGTTCATATCCTTTGACCATTTGTCAGTTGAAGAATGTCCAAGTCTCTTCTTTTTCAAGTTAAGTCTCTTCAGCTATTTCTCTTACTATTCTTCTGTCCTCTTAATTGACACTTTGAGGAAAGCAAATTTAGAATCATAGCTATATATATATATATATATATATATATATATATATATATATATATATATATATATGTATATATATAATGTGTATTCCAGTGTTCAAGATTTTGTAATTTGCTTCTGTTCTCCTTGCCAAAGAGAATGACTTTTTTTTTTGTATTGGAAATGATAAAACAAAAGAAAAATGGTTATCAAGGAGTTGATGTCTAAAATAAGTGAGTAGATAGTAATGGCTAAGAGGTAGAAAGAGGATCAATTTTGATCAATTCAAGTTACTAGGCTATGATCTGCTACATCTTCCAATAATAAAAGAAATAGTAGATGACCCTCTATAAGTGCTACTTTAAAAACTACATAATAAAAAAGAAAACAGTAAGTCTAAAGAGAACTAAATGTCCCAATCTTTCTCTCTCTCTCTCTCTTTGACACACACCCCATCCACAGACACACACAATTGGGGTTGAGTGGAAATGATAAATCTGCAAATGATATGCCAAGAAGATTGGTTCTGATTCATGTAAAAGTTTCAGAATAGTTTATGAATATGACTACAAAGAAATCCAGCATAGCTCCATCAAGATCAGGTTATATATATATATATATTTTTTTTTTCCTTAATTTTTAGGAATTATCAAACTAAAAAAGCAGTAGTGTGCCATGTTCATTCATTTCCTAGCAGTGACATCACATTAGGAAAATAATAATAATTAAAATAAACATATATGTTGCTAACTATATGCCAGGCACTATGCACTACAACAATTATGGGAGATTGGTGTTATTATCCCCATTTTATAATTGAGACTGAGGCAAACAGATTAAGCAATTTGCCCAAAGTCACACAGCCAATAAGTTTCTGAGGTTAGAGTTGAAAGTGAGTCTTTCTTATTTGAAGCCCAGCATTCCATCCATTGCATCATCCAACTGCATCAGTTTACAAATTGTTTTATGCCGATTGTGACAATCTTAAATTCTTACAGCCATTATGTAAATTAACATGCTTCAAAACATTCTTTTCCATTTAATTCACCCAATAGGCACAAGTAGATAATCCTTTAAGTATAATTTCAACTAGATTTTTAGCAAAGTAATTCACAAAGTCAGTCATTAAGCATTTATTAGGCACCTACTACATACCATAGGCACTGTGCAAAGAGCTAGAGTTACAAAGAAGAGCAAAAGACATGTAGGAGCTCACACAGCTATCTACAGAATAAATAGGAAGTAATCTTGACTGAGGGGAGGCTTTAGAATTAAGAGAGACTGGGAAAAGCTTCTTGTAGAAGGTGGGATTGCTATATGAAAAATTGTCATACTGATTGATGCTTTTGCAAAAATATGTGTCCTAGATAATGCTACAGTTATATTTGGACCTAGTTACATGACAGAACTTTAAATGCCGTCATTAATGACTTTTTTTTTTGGCTGAGGCAATTGGGGTTAAGTGTATTGCCCACAGTCACACAACTAGGAAGTGTTAAGTATCTGAGACCAGATTTGTCTTTCTGACTTCAGGGTTGATGCTCCACCCACTGCGTTACCTAGCTGCCCCATCATTAATGATTTAATATCAACTTAACAAGAAGTCTCCAGTGAAGTATCAATGGGATCTGAATTCTGAACCTAATCTATTGAATATTTTTATCAAAATCTCAATAGGCTAAAGCATTAGGCTGACTCTACTATGATGATTTTAAACAAAGAAAACTAAAGTCTTGGGTATAAAATAACATCTTTTTTCAAAATCACAAGATAAAGGAGGTATAATTAGATAATAGTTCATCTAAAAAAAATTATTTGAGGGCTTTAGTGGATTACAAACTCAATATAAGTTAGTACCGTAATGCAACCTCCAAAAAGCATAATGCAATCTAAAGACTATATTTTTTTTAATGTTAAAAATAATTTAATATATCAGTTAACAGTCTCTTCACAAAAAAGTTTTTGGTGCCAAGAAAAAATGCATAGTAGCATACATACAGCGAGATGTTAGTATTCAAGTGTTTGGAATTCGAACTATAAATATAATCTGGTAGAAATAGTGGCATACTTTTGTAATATACAAGGGCATTGTTTCCATGTCCCTTACCTCAAAATGAAAATACATAAGCACTACAAATATAAGATAGAAATTGAATTTTAATGAGAAAAAATAATTAAAAGAGCTTAAAATTTAAGTCTTACATTTGCTTTTTTGCCCTGGAGTAGATTGCTATCTATATACAGATATTGCAATAACTATTTTGAACCAATTTTGTAGAGTTAGTAATTTTGCCTATAAATCAGCACAGAAATCTAATGCATGGCTTCTAGGAATGAAGAGGCAGTGGGTCTTGATAGTTAATAGAGCATTAGATATAGAAATATGAGTTCAAATCTTTCCTCAGACACTTAATAGTTATGTCATTGGTAATAGCACCTACTTCACAAGGTTCTCTTGAGAATCACATGAGATAATAAAGAATTTTGTAAACCTTAAGATAATATATGCACAGCTATTAGTATATTTTCTCTCACTCAGTCTTATTTTCCCTACATGTAAAATGAGAACATCTCCCAAGGTTGTTGTGAGTTCCATGTGTAAAAATACTTTGCAAAGCCTAAAAGCATTATTTAAATAATAAAAATAGTTATTATATAATAACCATATAATATAATAAATATAATAATAATTATTATTACTCTATCTTGGTCAAACCGCATTTGGAAAGTATTGTATTCTGTTCTATGCACTACAATTTAGGAAGAATTTTGAAAAGCTGGAGAATGTCCATACTAGGATGCTAAAGGGCCTTAGAGAAAAGACTGGAGAATTTAGTGAGGGAGAGAAGATAATAATATGTCTTCAATCACATGGAAGAAGAATCTTACATTTTTTGTTTGATCCCAAGGGCAAATTTAGCAGTAATGGGTTGATGTTGGAAAGACATAAATTTGCAATTGATGTTAGGAGAAACTTTTTTCATAGTAGTTAGTTGTACAAAAGTGGCATTTGCTATCTCAAGAGATTATTCCTCTTTGGAGATCTTCAAACCAAAGAAAGATTGGACATCTACTTGCCAGGTTTGGGGGGAGGGGAATTTCTTTTAGGTATAGATTAGATTAGAGATCTCTTCCAACTCAAACTGTGAGTCCATGATTCACTTCAAATACCAAGCACCTGCTTTGTATAAGGCACTCTATTTAGGCAACAATACCCTTCAAAGTAAGGAAAGCAAGTTATTGAGGTTGTAGATGCCTTGAGCATTGATTTTTTTTTAAGGTAATAAAGCCTGAAAAGTGTACACTTGTTTAGTATTTTTTGGCATTGCTATTGACTCGATAGAACAAAAGATGTTGAAACTTGCAAATCTGCCTGATATCTCTTAGAATGTAAGGTGATCATTATCAATGTTCTGTCACCTAATTGCTAGGAGTACAATGAAAAGTAATTCCGAATTAAACTGTGAGGATAGTCTTAAATACAATATCTTTATACCTATAAGACAATGTCATTGGGAATATTTGCCACACTTGCCAACAAATTACTCTTCATTCTTATCAAGCCAGTGATCTACATAAACTGCAGAACTCTCCACATGCTCTTTCTGATTCGAAAAGATTTATAGAGCAACATTATCGAAATGCATCTTCATGCATTCAAGGTTATGAGTAAATGTGAAGGTCTGGCATTATGATCTGACAATTGAGGAGATGAGTTCCCTTGCCATATGTGGTATCTTTCCTTAATTAGTACCTCTTGGACTGACTTCTTTGCTTTGTAATAAAGAAAAGCAATCTTTTTGCTAATGCTTCCCTCTGTTCTTAAGAATCATCCTTAAATCAATGGAAGCATTTAGATGCTCTTGTGCTCCACTAAACTGGGAAACTGTAACAAGTGAAAACAGCATTAAGGAGCAAGAAGTAAAATTTCTGTATTTACAATATCACATACAATGGAACATTTCCAGAGGAAAGTTTGAGCTTGAGCCAGACTTCTGATTTTTGGAGCTATAAGTAACTAGTTAAACAACTCTATCTAAACTTGCATTTGGTGAGGTAACATAATATGCAACATACATGTGCTTTCCTAGCTTAGGTCACCTCTGAGCTTGGGAAAGGAAGACTAACTCTAAAAATGAAATTCTCCAGGTGATATTCTATTCACACCTGCAAACACCTTAAAATAGCTCTTTATAGGGTAAACTCTTATCTGGCACATCTTGAAGAGTTCTCCTGTAAATTAGCGTGATCATTCAAATTTTCTGGCAGCTGGAAAACTTTTTCCCCCCTTGCTCTCAAGGGGACGTTAGCCACAGATACTAGAATGAAACTGTCAGATGTTGGGATGCCATCTAAGTTTACCTTATGTAGGCAAAGACTTTGATACTGAACAAACATGGCTTCTGACAACGAAAATGAAGATATCTATAAAAACTTCCTTGTATTATAGAAGTGATGTTCTTTTGGATGCTCTGAGTTTGAGCAACATTACTTTTTCCCCCCTCATCCATTTTGCTTCAAGATGGACTACCTTCATAGAGATTATTGTGTGTATATACACTCTTTAGTGAAAAATTTGATGATCTGGTATATTCGCTACTCATGTTACTTATACCATCTGTTCACTTCTAATGTGGGAGCTGATTAGCACCTTTATTCAAAGATCTCAAGGTCTAATGAAGATGGTTCTGCTTCAAAGTAATAGATACAAGATACAGCCACCAAAGGTGATTTTTTTTTTTTTTACTTTTTAGACTGAGCATATATGTTTGTGTCCTTTTTGATATGCTTCCTACACACAGCACTTGGTTTTCTTTTCTACTTGAGAACTTGACTCACTATCTACAGGATAGTCTGAACAAGACAGAATAAGGTAGTTTAATGCAATTTCCTCATTTTTTCTGGTAAGGAAAAGTGAAAATTTTAACTTTTCCAAACTTTCTTATCTAAGAATGACAGATAAAATTAGAATCTAGAGTCTAAAGCCTTCTTCAGTAGTCTTTCTTCTATAATATGACCACAGTTCAACAAGGATTTACTATGTACCTGTTATATACTAGACTGTGCTACAAACACAAACTTGAAAGCCCTCACCCTCAAGGAGCTTGTATTTTATTGGGGGAAACATTATGTACAAAGTTAAATACATTAAGAGGGAGATGAGGATTAATTTCCTGTGGGTAGTGACACTTGAAATGAATTTTGAGGGAAACAAGGAATTCTATGAGGGAGTGCACTCTGTACATAAGAAAGTATAAAGGCTCAGTAATGGGTTGGTGTGTTAAACATAAGGAACAGCAAATGTTCTATTTTGGCTGGCATGTAGAAGGTGTGAAGGGGTATGATAGGAAAGGGATGGTTTAGAGACACATTGTGAAAGGTTTTAAAGCTTAAACACTAGAATTGATATTTTATCTTAGAAAAAAGAACCAGAACTCTGATCAGGACAGTGACATAGTGTGACTTGAAATTTGGAAGCTTTTAGTTTGGTGATTTTATAGAATGTGGATTAGATGGCAGTGACTGGACATAGAGAGATCAATTAGGAAATTAAAATTCTTTAAGTGAGAGACAATGAAGCAGTGAAGTGAGAGACTGAAGCAGAGTGGTTATGGTATGAGTAGAGAAAAGTTTTAGAGGTAAAGTTGACAAAATTTGTCAACTTGTTAAATGCAAAGTGGAAGGGAGAGCTGAAGATGAGTTCTAGGTTATGAACCTGAGTGGTTTGGAAAGATGATGAAGCAAGGAAAATTAAGAAAGAATGCATTTTGTTTTGAACATGTTAGATTTAAAATGTCTATGGGACATCTAGTTGGAAACTTTGAATAAGCAATTCATGATGCAGAATAGTTTAAATGAGACCAGAGTTGGAGATATATAGATCTGGAAGTTGCCTGCAAAGAGATGATAGTTGAACTCAGGGAAGCTAATGAGTTTTCCAAGATGTGGGGTGAGGTGGGAAATAGGACATAGGACAGAGCCCCACAATTTATCTTGCCAATCTTAAATCCTATTGTTCTTTCATATGAACTTTGCTCCAGACCAGTCTGATTATCCTTACCTGCCTCCTACTTCCCCAACTTGCCTTATATGTAGCTATACTCAGGCATCATACTTTTAGGCTTATACTTTCCTCGCAATTTTCCTGTGAATTAGGTAGCACAAGTATCTCAATTTAAAGAGGGAGCTACAAAATCTAAGTTTAAATGTTTTACCCAGGCCTCCTGCCTCTTCTAGCACTTTTTTTTCTGATT
This sequence comes from Antechinus flavipes, assembly GCF_016432865.1. NCBI lineage: Eukaryota > Metazoa > Chordata > Mammalia > Dasyuromorphia > Dasyuridae > Antechinus > Antechinus flavipes. The sequence goes on along the minus strand of NC_067398.1, from coordinate 123,962,747 downwards.
TATTGCACCAATGCCCTCTTCCCTATCCTAACAGTTCAATCCCTTTTTGAACTACATTGCCAAATAATTGAGAAAGTGCTAGATTGTAGCCCAGTGCTAGATTGTAGCCCATCTTGCATAATTTACCTGACTAAACTAAGAGCCTTGGGGAAAGGCTGACAGGTGCTAGCTGTTGATATTTACTAAATGAACGTTCACTTTCATCTTCCTAACATTCATGGACTGAAAATCTAAACTATAACTATAAAACTTGTTGCCTTTTACTTTTAAGAACATACTTTTCCTATCTTAACCCCTCCAAGTAGAATGTAGCAAACTCCTTGAGGACAAGAGCCTAAGAAAGATACACTTTCAGGTATCCTTTCATTTCTAGTGCCTTTGAACATGGTAGATACTTGATGAGTACTTGAAAGACTTCTAAGGTGAAACAGTACCAAAAAGAAAAATTAAACATGGTGCAGTCTTTTCTGGCCTAAATTTAGGAAGAGATGGCTTCTTGTAGGAGAGTTAGCTTTCATAAAAGTTACCTTGTTTACAGGTATTTATTGAGCTCTTCAGTTAGTCATTTTTCACCACGTTTGAGCTTAAGCTTAAGGTTCCATTCCAGGTCCTTTTCTTATTCATCAGGAGTTGTAAACATATTCAATTAGTGCCACAAAAATGGTCTAATAGAATAATCAGAACACATGAGGTAATTTAGTTGGTATTCCAACACCTTCAAATGCCACACAACCACAGTAGTGAGAAATAATGACCATCTAATCACCTTGACCTTTCCATGAAATGCTAAGGACAAACTGAACTTTAAAGTAGCAACCAGTCTATTGCTAAATTTCTCCACAAATTAAATAGAATTCCTCTCAAAGAAACTTTTGTGAAGTTGAATGAGATATCATCTGTTTATATCTCTATAACATTAACTTAATAAAGTGCACCATCCATTCAAAAAGTATTACTGTTCTAAACGTGGTAAGGCTTTTTTTTTTTTTTTTTTTGAAGACCGATAATTCATATGAGTTTAAGCATCTATTCTTCAAGCTATTGGATAGTTTCCCTATGGGAGATTTATAAGATGATACAAACACCCACAATGAGACAGTGAGGGTGGGTTGTGATCTCTCATAGTAAAAAGTAGAATACTATGGGGCATCAAGGAAATACCAACATGGCCTATTCTGCTTACTAAAACCTAAGAACTCAGTTTTGCAGACTCACTTTCTTAATTGGATTAAACAACTTTTGAGGGGAGACCTTGTCTTCACAGGAACTAATGTTCATCTGGGGAAACAAATGATCTAATTAAGTCCCCCATTGCTATAAATGTCTCATGATAGGTGACTGGAAAAACACAGACACTTAACCCCAAAGCTCCAATTCATTGCTTAATCTCTGGTCTGAGGTCCAGTGTAGCATCCTTTTCATTCAGTGATTGAGTAGATGATAAACTACAGCAAACAGATGAACTCTAGCTTTGATTAGATAAAAGTCTGTTTTCTTGAAATATCCCCTGTTTGGGGAGTCAGTAATCCCCAATAAATACTTTAATGGTTCAGATTATGTCGGAAAGGACAGAGCTAGTGAAACATCTCACTTAAACACTAAGCTGTTTATGAACCAGGAAAACTTTAGGATGACTCATTAATTGCTTCACTTAGTACTTCCCATATTGACACATTCCTGTGGTGGCTAACTAGACCCTGTTGAAGGAGGTCTGTGTCACAGTTCAATGGAAATAACCTGAATATGTTGTGTAAGGGGCAAAACAACTGGGTGATAAAGCCAGATTGGTGGTTCAGAATGACAGTGTGGTCTTCACATAGGAAGGAGTTTGCTTTTTTGGTGTGTGTTAGCATAGTGTATCTGAGCACTGGCTTAATAAAAATACTACCTGTTGGAAGACTTGGAATCAGTCCCAAGGGTTGTTTGATGAAGGTCAGAACCCTCAGTTCCTCTTGATTCATCTGGGAAACTTTCCCAGGAGCATGGGAAGTCTTAACCACTATCTTCCTCCTTAACATGAGTCATGTCAACTTAAATAGAGTATGTGACTTTATCAACCCCAGGTATGCTTAGAAATTAAGTATTTAATAAGTAGGATAGGCATTCGATATATTCTAGTCTTTGAAAGAATAACACAGTAGAAAGAGTTCTGGAATTAGAAACCCTGGATTCAGATCTAAGCTCTGATGTTTGCTTGTTTGTGTGACTTTGAGGAGGTCACATAACTGGTTTGGTCTAGGATTCATCTAGATTGTTCATCTTTAAAAAGAGGGAGGTAGACTAGATGGCTTCTGATGTCCTTTCTTCTAGATAAGAAATCCTTACCTTAGGGTCTTTCAAATATTTTTTTTGTTTCTATTAGGCTAACTATATATTATTTAAAAACATGATTCTGAGAAGGGTCTCTTAGGTTTCACCACATGGCCCAAGGGGGCCACTGGACAGAAGTTAAGAACCCCTGAACTAGAGCTATAATCTATGAAGAGAACTTTTGCACTAATAGGTATAAATAATAATAGTTATGGATCAAATCACTCTTATGATGTGTTTGTTTTTTTTTAACTTAAAGCAAGATAAAATGCATGGGCCTTATATGCTTTGTTTTGTTTTTGTTTTTGTTTTAGCTGGTGAATGCCTTTTTAAAAAAATATTGAAAATACATATTGTTATTTTTTTTATTTTTAATGTGTTACATGCAATATTTGACATATTTAAAGTGTTCTGTGTGATTTCACTGAGAGAAAGGAACCTGATCCTTTTTTAATGCAGAAACCAACCATCCCTTGGGAAGAAATTAGACATTCTAAATTCATAGAATCAGATTTAGAACTAGCAGAAATGGGGATCATCTATTACAATTCCTTCATTTTAAAGATAGAGAGGTATTTGGATCCATTGAAGATAAGTTATTTTTTTCAAGGTAACAAAAGTAATAAATGGAAGGACCAGAATTTGAAGCCAACTCTTCTGTTCCTAAATCTATTTTAGGTCTTCTAGGTCAGAAATATCAAAATCAGAACCAGCAACAGCAGGCAAAACTCTCAAGTGACCTGGTACCAGATTAAAGTGTAATGGAAAATATTTAATAAAAATACAATATATCATAGATGATTTAATTTGTGGGGTTTTTTTTCAAGTCAATATATAACTGACAAGAGATCTGTTTTGGGTGAAATTTGACCTCATTATAATGTAGGCCACAGTTGTTCTTTTTTAGTCCTGCCATATATTTCCTTGTCTTTCTCCCTTTCAAGAGATAGATAGGTGGTGACCCAGTGAATGGAGCACTGAGTGTAGAATCAGAAAGACCTGCATTCAAATTTGTCCTCAGATACTAGCCGTGTGACCCTGAACAAGTCACTTAATGGTGTTTGTCTCTGTTCCTCATCTATAAAAAAAACTGCAAAAGGAAATGGCAAACCATTCCAATCTCTTTGCCAGGAAAATACCAAGTGGGGTCATAAAGACCAGACTTATCTGCAAAAGGATAACAATAACAAAAAAAAATGTTTTCCCTCTGTCTAGTCACAAAGACCAGAAAGAACACATCTAGAAAGAACATGCTTCCTTATTGCTACATAACAAAATCTTTTATTCAATTTATTCAATTTCACCTACTTTCTCCTGGGAAGCCTTCCCTGATTTATCCCTCTTCCACCTTGTATCATACTTGTATTAATTGTTAGTACTAGATAAAACCTTACTTTTTCCATCTGTAAAGACTAGATAGTTTTTGAGGGCCCCTCCAGCTCTATGAGTATATGGCTTATGATCCACAATTACAGCTAGCTTAGATCAGAGACACTACTTAAACCCACTGTCAGGGCTCCTCCCCATCAGTATGTCATGCTATCTCTTACATTTTACATAATTGATACTTAGTAAAATGCTTCTGTAATAATTAAAAAGCATCTTATCAAATGAAAAAGAGTCTTACTTAAAGTCATAAGTGAAAGTTCTCTAAAGAAAGTCATAATGAATAAAATATCACTTATGAATAATGTTGAAATGGCTAAAAATATTCCTTTCCTAGGAATGATCTCCTTAAAATAGATCCCTCGATCCCTATTATGGGAATTGAGACCCTTTTCTAACTATGAAGAATTAGGAAAGAAGGATATTAGTCCTTTCAAGGTATCAGTACATCAGACTATACCAGGAATTGACCTGCAAGGTACTCTTAAATTAGAGATAAAACTACAATCTTCCAAAGGTCTTGCTGATATAACAAGGAGAGAATTCTTCCACTTCATGAAATTGGTACTTTTTGTTAAAATCAAGATTGCAAAATCAAAGGCCAGGGAAGGATTTTAAAGGTCAGTCTCTCCTACTCACTATCTTTAGGGAAGAAAGTATTAGTATCATCTTAACTAGTTAGCTTAAAAAATTTTTTTAAACCTTTTATATGCAACAACTATAATAATAGATAAATTGTTGCTATCTAAACTCTTGCCTTCCTCATAAAGATAGTTTTTCTTTTTCCCTGCTGACAATAAAATAATAACTTTTTGAAAAATCTGACTTCCCTCCAGAACACTTAACAATAGTTAACAAATAACCAACAATAGTTGGTATTTCTGGTAACTCAATGAGTAATTTCTTATTTTCTTCTTCAGTTCATTTTACAGATGAGAAAACTGAGGCAAACAGTATAAAGTGACTTGCCCAGAATAATAGTTAATAATGGTTATATGCCAGACACTATGCTAATTTATGAAGATACAAAAGAAAAAAAGAAAAAAAGAACTAATATTTTCAAGGAGTTTATATTCAAATGGGGAGATAATATGTAAACTAATAGATATATACAAAACATACAGAATAGATACAAGATAACCTTGACAGTGGATAGAGCCTGAAATCAGGAGGATCTAAGTTCAAAATCAGCCTCAAACGCATACTAGTTGTGTGACTCTGTGAAAGTCACTTAAACAATCCTGTTTTCCCTCAGTTTCCTCATCTGCAAAATGAGCTGAAGAAGGAAATAGCAAACTACCCCAGTATCTGTACCAAGAAAATTATGAATTAATAAAAGTACCCAAACAAGGTCATAAAGACTTGGACATAAATGAACAAAACCAACAAATCTTAGGGGAAGCCCTCCTGGAAAAGATGGTGTTGCTTGAACTGAGTCACCAAGGATTCCAAAAGGCAAATATGAAGAAGGGGAGCCTTCCAATCAAGGGAGAGGGTATGGTAGCCAGTGCAAAAGGTATTAACTCTCCACTCAAGTGCCTAAAGGGTAATAACATATTAAAAAAAAAAAAAAAAAACCTGGAAAGGAGAAAGAAATGAGTCATGTGGGAAGGGAATTTGAAATGCCTATAGGAGTTGACAGAGAGTCACTAGAGCTTACATAATAGGTGACATGGTCAGACCTGCACATGAGAAAAACTCACATTGGCAGCTATGTGAAGTATAGATTGGAATGGAGAAATATATCTATGAAGTATAGATTGGAATGGAAAAATACTTAAGGCAAGGAAATCAATTAGGTGGCTGTTTAAATAGTTGGACTCTATGTCTTATGTTCTTAACTCTTTATCACATAGTTCCAAGACTAGTCTTTAGTAAAAAAAAAGAAAAAAAAGATCCTGACTTTACTCCATGTGTGACCTTAGGCAAAATAGCTTACCTCTTAGGGCTCCTTTCCTTATCTGTAAAATGAAGGGATTAGCCAATGATCTTAGAAGTTAGAGCCAGAAGGGACCTTGGAGGTCATTCAGCTGTCCTCATTTTGCAGATGAAGAACTCCAAGCATGAGATTTAGCGATTAAATAAGCAGAGAATACCAGCCAGGACTGAAATCAGATCCTTTTACTCTAAATCCAGCACTCCTTATGCTGGGACACACTTCTTATGGATTATTGTGTGGAACAGACCTAAGATACTCTAGTCCACATCTGTTTCCTTTCTCTTCATTTAAGTGTAACCAAAGGTACAGGTCTATTGGTACAAGAGTTTCTAACATTAGGAAAAATTGTTTATTTAATATCCTGTGCCTTAATGAGGACCCTACAAAAGGATAGGAAAAAAAAGAGACTTTGTTCAAAATTACAAGGCTAAAGATTGCAGAGGCAATCTACAAATCTCTTTCAGCTCTTAAAAAAACTCATTTCAAGAAATATAAATACAGTAATCCAATTCACTTGTGTGTCATGGATTCTCATCCCTGATATCATGGTCCTATTCAAGAATAAAGGACAAAACAATACACATGTGTGTGTGTATAGATAAATATAAATATGTAGATGAGTGTTAGTCCTACCAAGAAGCAGGGAAAAAACTATTATATCCTTTTCCTCATCATTGAATGGGTTTTCTTTACCAAAACCATTGGTTTTGTTTTGGTGGAGTAGTCAAGAGTTCTTCATGATTTAATCCACATAATGCTATTTGCTCTATTTTTGTGTGTTTGCACACATGCATGGCGAGTATAATGAATATGTTGGAGGAGAGAGAGGCTGTTCCAATACATATACCTGACTATACATTTTTCTCCTACATGCATAACTTTAGAGATATTAATTTCTGAAATGTATTTGGTGATATCTTTGATTCCTTACACTTCCTTCCCAGCAAATACTAAGCCATGTAGATATATGCTTAAGCATAAAAATGGTCCCAAGAGAACTGAGGCTATGTTGCTGTGATTCAAGCATGCAATGCTTCTTGTCTCTAGGTCTCAATCTGCCTGTCTTTCTGCCCAGGGAAAGAAAGGGATATCATTTTAACATTGAAATTCACTAGGGAACCTGTAATAATGCAGTTTGAAATCATCTTACTTAACAGTCCAGATTTCTTTATGCTTCAATACTTTCTCCAAGCTTTGCTTTCTATTGCTACAAACCAGGCATGATTATGCATTTCTGGTCACATTCTCTTCACTTTAGTCTGCCAATCGGTCACTCTTCTGAGATGTCCACAGTTTCAAAACTGACAGGCTAGCTATGCTCCAGAAGAATCTCTGCTGATCCTATCTTCCAAGTCCTGCAAATAAGGCTAAGCTACTGTTTCCTTAGACGATTTGTAAAGTAAGCAGATTTAGCCTCATTTGAAGTTAGATCAGTGGTACCCTTGGAAGAAATAGCAGGATCAAAAGTTAAACTGTAAGGGATAGAGAAGTGAAAACAAGTTAATTTCTCACTATGATCTAAAACAACACTTTACTTATCCAGGGGTGACTTACCTGACAATAATAACTATTTGAATGTCAAAGACTTTTTTTTTTTTTGGTTCTTTTAAAGGTACTTAAACAAGTGTTCAAGTTTCTGTGTGTACTTGTCAAAGACCACCTTGGAGTGCTTACTTACTCTCAGAATGTAGACAACTTCTTATTTTTACCAGCCTACCTCAAATGTGGAGGAGGAGGATTGGGTACCACAAAGATCACTCAAAATAGCAGCAAATATAACTGTCCAACAACCTGATAACCAAAGAAAAAATAAGAATTAAAAATATTACAGCCTGTGGCTAATTTAATACAAAAACAAAGGGTTTTATATATCCTCTACATAACTCCCCAAAATCTAAGCTAAAAGATCTGTCTATATGATTTTCCTACTCAAAAATCTTCATTGGCTCCCACTGCTTCTAAGATAAAACTATCTTCCTAAAACATATACTTGTGAGCTCCTAGCAAAGATTTTGTATTCACTTCTCTATCTCTTACAGGCTGACTTCTGATGCTATTTCTTCAAATGTTTTCATTAATCTAACTTCAAATGAGGTTAAATCTGCTCACTTTCTCCCCTAAACCCTTAGTTTTCTGACTTGCTGCTGAAACCCCTTATGTTGACTGTAAGATACATAAGAACAGAGACTATCCTTCCCCTTTCTGTTTGAATCCCTATCTCTTAGCACCATATCTGGAACACTGTAAGTGCTTAATTGTTCATTGTCAAAAGTCGTTTCAGACCAAGCAAACTATATGACATATCCCAATTTGCACCTGTTTTGAGATAAAAATAACTGGTACCTCTACAAAATTCCACATAATGAATCTGACAACCCAATGAGGTACTACAGGAATCTTGATTTCACCCAGGTGGAACCTGAACTTGAGGGTAATCCCATAGACACATAACTAGAAAGTTCTAGAAAAGAGATTCAACCCTCACTCTTCCCGACTTTCAACCTACCAACAAATGCAGCATTTTATCCATCAGCCTATAAGACCTTTGTTCAGAAACAGGAACACAGACAATCTTGGGCAAGGAATATGCCTTGGACTCCTACTGAGACATTAACTATACTGAGGTTTAGTGGAGTTTAATTACGATAAGAAGGACAAAAACAGTATTGAAAATATTATTTGTTTTTGGATGAAACTAATTTCACCTGCTTCAAAAAATTTTATTTTGGTTTAGGTTTCTCTGCTAGAGGCTAATGCCATTTTAGTGTATTTAGTTCTCAGAATACAACTAATCTTTATTTCAAATACAGATGTTTCTTAACAAGATACGTTCTTGTTCTCTCCAGATGAATATAATGTTTTTGAGATTACGCCATTTGCAGTGGCACTAGGGCAGAGAATGTGAGCAACATTCAGCAATTATTTTTGAGATTTATGTGCGCAGTTGTCACTATAGGTCAAGCCACACAGGGACTGATTTGAATGTCTCATTGTATTCCTAGACTTACATGTTCAAAGAGTATATGCTACATATTTAATGTAATCATTGCCTAATGCTTCAGGATTATCTCATATCAGAGAGGAAGAAATTTTTTAATCCTGATAACATTAGAAATTCAAATGCACAGATACCCCACCTCCTGCCGTCCCCAGTTCATTCACCCTAAAATTTGACAGTAATACAGACAAGAAAGTTCTGCATGCCTTTTTTTTTTTAAGATTTTTACAAAACAAGACTTGATCAGTATACTAGATAGATAGGTATCTCTTATCTTTGTGGGTTGTTCAATACCATTAACTTTTCCAGAAGAAACTAGAGTTTGCAGCGATATCCTCTTGATCTGAGAAATGTAAACTATCCCAAATGTCATTCACTGAGTTGTTAGGACTCGAGTGACTGTTCTAACATGTCAGCTGGAAGAAGGGGTGTCTTGGAGCCAATTCCAAGAGACAATAACAAAGTTTTCAATATGAGAAAGGCAAATTTCTCAAATCTGTGCTGGATTTATTGTTTTATTCTTCACATAGATTGAAATGTTAATGCAGATAAAACTCACATGTCACACTTCCCTCTCCTCCCACCCCAAACCTGCTTCCCCTTCCCCTCCCCCCCAAACCCTTTGTTAAATATTTACCTGAACACTACTGGCTAGAAGTTATGAAATTTGGTCATAACCCTAAATGCACTACCTAGGTGGCACAGGAAAAAGTAGTGAGAGAAGACTCATCTTCCTGAATTTTAATGCAACTTCATATATTTACTAGCTGTGTGACTCTGAGAAAATCATTTAACTCTCTTTGCCTCAGTTTGCTCATCTGTAAAATGGCAAACCACCTCAGCATCTTTGCCAAGAAAATTTCAAATGGTATCAAGAAGAGTTGGACATGACTGAAATAAGTGAAAAACAGCAGGGTTTTTAGCAATCAAATCAAGATGAGGAAAGGTGGTTGTTGAAAAACTATGGAACCTTTCATATTATCTTCATCTTAAGAGTACTTAAGATAATTTACATGCTATCTCCTCCATTAGAAAGTTGACCTTTTGAGAACAAGGACTGTCTTTTTTTTAGGTCTGACACATATTGAATATTTAAGAAACATTTCTTAATGGCTTGATTGATTAAGATATGAATATTACCAGGGTTCTACATAGGCACAGAGATCACTCTGTACCAAGTGATTTATTAACTTTTTAATACAGTCTCTATTCCTCTACAGAGCTTAACATGGCACAACAAGGACACCTCAAAAGGAAATAGGGGTAGGGAATATGTGAGGAAATGAGAAACCAGAATCCCTAAACATCTAAGACCTGGATTCAAATCTCATCTTTGATTTTTACTTTCCAGTCCATGGGCAATTCACTTAACTTCTGCGGGTATCTGTTATATTATCTGTAAAATGTAGAGTTTGGATTAGTGGCTTTCTGAGGTCTCTTGCATCTTTAGGTTTAAAAGGAAATAATCATCATTTGGGTCATTTTTTTTCAAACCTCCTTATCCTTTGTGTCAGTACTTAATACGGTAGAACTTCAGTCAGACTGGTCCCTATAAGATAACAGTGAATAGGGCAGTAACTTGTTGTACAAGTTCCTGGCTTGGGAAGGTTTCCCTGGGAAATAGATATCCGTTGGTTCTACTCCACAAAATAAGGCCAGAAGGGCCTAAGATCTAGGTACCCTTCAAGTATTTCTGCTAACCTTAGAGTCATTCTTTAGAGGCCATTTGTGCACGGAAAAATGTGCAGCAAGGCCTGGGTCTCTGGCAGTACATATTCTTCCCTAGGGCTCTTTTAAGAGGAGACAGCCTTACTGGAAGCTTTTACTTAAAAATCATGGGTGGGGTCAATCACACACAGTGAGCCAGGAAGATTTAAATTGCCAAACTAAAAACTCAAACTTGTGCTTGAGAAGAAAGTCTCCAAACATCCAAGCACTGATTAGGAGGGAGTGTACAAAGTGAAATTCTTTGATCTCCAAGGAGAATCTCTGAGCCAGCCAAATGTTGTGTTCTGGGAAGCAACAACCTTTTTAATGGGTTGATTGGTACCATTCAACATGTACCAAGCATACCATTTACCACTAAGTGATTTTCCAAAGGTTATATTTGGATTGGTTAAAATTATAAAACTGGGCCTGTGTCCCCCCATTTCCCACCCCCCATATCTTTCTCTGTCTCTGTCTGGTGTCTCTTTCTCTCTCTGACTTTCTCTCTTCCCTCTTTTCATTAAATTTTACCTGATGCATCCATTTATCACAGGATAGTTTTACACAGGAACCTCATTTCTTCCTTCAAGATTTCATGTTCCCTGATTCTCAAGGAGGGTAATAAATTAGAGGCTTCTGGTGAGTGATTTCTGGAGTAGTTGAAATTAGTTCTACTATCTGCTCTTTTCTTGGAATCTAGGCCTAGCTTTAAAACTAACTAGGTGTGACCTGAGGAAAAATCATTTGATTTCAGTTCCTTCATTTGCAATCCATAATTTATAAATTTCCATCCCACTCTGAGATACTCTGATTAATTAATTTTGAAGATTGGGAAGGACTATGATTGAACTTTAAAACAGATTTATAGAGAGGTCCATCTTCCTTATTTGGGTCAGGTCAAACTAGAGACCCCCATATGGCAATTTCTCATTACTGTTTGCATGCTCTGAATACCAACAGGTTGATTCAATCAATCTCTAGTTTGGCTTGACTGAAATGGAATAAGCATTGCCTTAAAAGCTTGGCCCTCTTTTCTTTCACATAGGATAGTGAGAACAAACTCATCCAATCACTTTTAATTAGGGAAATAATTGTCTTTCCTCTTTCTTTTCCTCTATACTAGTACTTAACGATTGTGCATTAAAAGTAATCTTCACAAATTAAGACTTTTTTTATTTATAATTTGAAGATCCCATCTGACTTGGTCCTAGAGATGGAAAGCCATATCTCTTCCTCCTACAAATGTTCAATAAAGTGAATTAAACATTCCCTGCCTTAGAGGGTTAAGTAATCAATGACACATGCTTCCTGTGAATGCATAACTCATGTGTAGCATCCTGGCTTACAAACATGTTCTCCAGTTACTAGGGCCCCACAGTCAGGCAAAGTATTTTAACTGAGAGAAAATTGAATGTAGCCTATTCCCTTGTATGTTTGTAAATACGCACGTTTCCCCAAATGAACTATTGGAGGCTGCATTAATCTCCCTCTCCCTAGACGTGGCATTTGCAGGAAGAGTGGAACAGCCCTTTCTAATGGGATAGGAATTTGAGCAGTTAGTTACAGGAGGAAAATATTGGCTCCAGTGTCAGGAACAAAATAACTCTGATTTTGTAGCATCTTTGGCAATTTCTTATTTCTAACTGGAGACTCTGAAGATGGTGATAAAAGACTGGTTCTTGGCATCCATAGTTTGGCTTGGAGGTTAATATTTTACATTAATCCATCACTTCAGCTAAAACAGGCATAAAGTACCAAGGGAAAAGGAAAGCACATACTATAAAAAGGACAAAGTACTGGACATTCTAGCAAATATGTTTATGCTACTTTTTATAATGTTCCTAACTCTTGTTTTACTTGGCCTGCCTCTGTTTTGTTTGGTCCTTCCTTGAGGAGCCAGCCAAATAGTTGGTATTTGAAAGTCAATAGGGTTACTGTAGCTAAGAGAAACAGTTCATCAAATACAGGTAAATAAAGAACTGGGGATGATTACCTCAGCCTGCAACATTCATTAGGATGCTATCCTAAGACTTCAAAAAAAAAAAAAAAACCTCCTTTATCACTTAAACTCCATTTCCTTAGTTTCTTCATTTATAAAGTGGAGACAGTAATATTATCTACCTTCCAGAGTTATGAGGTCCAAATGAAATAATCATGATAAAGCATTTGGTACAGTGGCTAACACATAGTAAGTGCTATACATTATTCAGTCATTTTCACTTATGTATGACTCTTCATGATTCCATTTGGGATTTTCTTGGCAGAGACACTGGAATGGTTTGCTATCTTCTCTAGCTCATTTTATAAATGGGGAAACTGAGGCAAATAGGGTTAAGTGGCTTGCCCAGCATTATGCAGATAAAGAAGTGGCAGGCCAAATTGGAATTTAGAAGATGAGTCTTCCTGACTTCAAGTCCAGCAGTCTTATCTACTGAGCCACCTAGCTGTCCCAAATGCTATCTAAATGTTAAGTTATTATTATAAAGGGGGAAATAAGAAAATCTATAGAAGTCTCTAGAGCATTGTTACCATTAATTGTATTCATATTACAATTTTAAATTGTACTTCTCATCAGATTGTGAAATCTTTTCCTCCCACACACACCTGTTCTATATAAGTAACCTAATTAACCAGAGAATCTCATACAGTTTTATAATGGAGGAATTCTTCATCCCTTGATTTTTACATTTAGCAAAATGGAAGACCAGAGAAGAAAAGTAACTACAGAAATAGCAGAGAACTAAAATCCAGATATTTCTTAATGGGTAGTCTTCTTTTGCCCTAATCCAACACTTGATTGTAATACTTGTTCTATGATAGAGATAGTTAAAGTTGTAATGGATTAATATTCATACTTTAAGTAATACCTTGGAACTCTACCTAGCCTATCTCAATAATTTATAATTTATATTAAGTTGTTAATGGATTAGATAACTGACCTTAACTGTCCTCAAAAAATATTTAGTTAAAATGTTGAAATAAATTCTCTATGTGCTTTTTGTTTGCTCAACTAGTTAATAATACTTGGGCCCTGAAAAAGTATGAAGAAAGGAGTTGGAGAAATGGGAAGAAATAGTTGGTTTAAGTCTTGTGCTTAAATCCCTGTTGCCTTTTGAAGTTCTGAAGCAATACTTTACTCATTGTACTGACCAGTTTGCCATTGGTTCCCAGAAGAATGATAAATCCATAATGAAGAGAATGTTCTGAATTTGGATTTGGAGAAGTTCACATGGAATTCTCACTCTGTCACTTAAGAGATCTTCATCGTTACCCTCTCTGGACCTCAGTTTCCCAATCTGTAAAATGAGGGAATTGGGCCTCAGGGGCTACTCAGATTACCTCCAAGTTCCTTTTAAGATCTAGAATCTTAATCACTGTCCAAAAAGACGAGCCAATCTGTGACAATATAATGTGGCTAGACCAGTGTTAGATTACAAAGACCCCTTTTCACCTACTTGAAGTTTAAAAATCATAGTGGCCTTTAGAGTGTGACCAGGCATGAACCTGTGACAGGAGGCAAATTCCTACCAGAGTAAATACTACACCTGCTGCAAAAGGGGAAGAAAAGGACTTCTGGGATCCTAACAAATTAGGTGCTTTGAGATACTTGGAAAAGGGAAGTTCCAAATTAAGATATGAGGAATAATCCCCGATTTGGACAAGTTTAGAACCTAATCATATTAACTTTTAACCTGACACTTCTTAATTTCAGAGTAACTGCTTGAATAAATATGCAGAGCAGTTACAATTTCATGATCTTGAACAAAAATAGCAATTTCAAAACCCTCAGATCTTTGGTGAGGGAACTAGCCTATTTTATCCCAAAACAGTAATTTCATTTAAATTGGCTCTGATTAAAACAAAATAAAACAAAAGTCCAGACTTAGCAAACAGTAGGAATTTATTTTGCCTTCTGGCTACTGATTTATCATCTCTGACCTCTTGGTATCAGTTCTTTTTTTTACAAAATAGTTGGGAATGCCTTGGGTATGGTACAACATTGGATATTAGGAAATCACCTGACAAATGAGGTCTTGTGCCGACCTTTTAGCTATAATGTACCAAGCTAGAGAAACCTAATAACTACTTATTATATTTCCTCCTTAGACTTAAAACTCTGGTCTATTAGACCTGGAAGAAACAGTCTATAAAGTTTCTGTCAGGACTTATTATTCTCTATCTTCCCCAAGATAAGGCAAATGCTATTATAACTCCAAACTTCCCTTTGAATTTTTTTTTTTTAATCATCACTCCATGCTTGGTTTCTTATTTTAATTCATGCTTCACCCTCCTCCCTCTCCCCTTCTACTGTCTCCACTCCCAAGCTTATTGAAAGAAAATGAAGTTATAACACTTGAGCAATTTAATAAAAGGGCAATATATTGCAGCTTTAAATGCATAGTTTCTGGGAGAGGCTGCAAATTGGCATTTACCTGGTTTTCCTTGTCTGTCCACCATATGCTAGTTCTCTTGGATACTTAAAAAATTAGGTCCCTTTTTACCTTTTTGTTAATTCTATATCCTTCCTTTCTGCTGATTGATCTCCATGTCTGGAATACTCTCTCCTTACCTCCAGCTCCTAGATTCTATTTCCTTGAAGTCTGAGCTATATACTCAATATGTCAAATTTGGAAAATCTATTATGATTTCCATAAACATCAATTCATACATGATATATTTTTTTTTGCCCCTCTAATCTTAATTACAAAACTTTTTTTTTTTTTTTTAATGATAGCAAGTACATAACTAGAAATTTTTAGGTGAATCTAAGGCAAACTTAGATTCATCATTAGGATGAGAAAAGAATCCTGGGTGGGACTCCTCTCTCCCAGGGCCACTCTGCAGTTATATTGCTTCTTTCCTTAGAATGAACACAATACAGAAAAGTTTAGCTCAACTCCACAGTGTCCCATCTTCATGAGAAGTTCATTGTAGAACTTCCAGGCAGAACTCTTGGGTCCTAGCTGCCTCATAGCTACACAGCCTCTCTATTTAGGAGGAATGAGTAATAAAAAGTAATAATCTATTTCTCTGAAGGGTTCCATACTTAAGAGCAGAAAAGAACCTAAGGGAACCAACCAAGCATACAAGTGCTCCCTTGGGGACAACCACACCTGGTTTTAAATAACATCACTTCAGGGGATTTTGTTCCAATCTGTTCCTTATTTTGAGACCAACCTAATAGGGACCTGGAATTTCTTGCTTCTCCCTTTTGTACAAAATTGCCACAGGGAAGAGGTCTCCCTTGACTGGCCTTTTGGGCAAAACCTTAATGATTTTACTATTAGCAGAGTTTCAAATTTAAGGAGTATCATTTATTATGGGAAAGAGTTTTTGGAGGGGGATTTGATACATGTTGGTTGAATGGCCTCAAATTCATTTTTGCTTTAAAAAAAAAAGTTCTACTGCCTTCAATGGGTCTCTTTCCCCCTACCCTTACATGATCTTTGCCCCAGCAGGACTTTAATTATTAGTATTTTTCAAAAGTCAATTCCTGGTCAACCTAAGCATTCAAGGCACCAGAGATCACCTGATAAACACTCAGCCCTACAATAACAGTATCCTATTCTGTTTTAGGCAGGAAATTTAATGTAGTAACTGACTTTCTGATCTCATTTTAACAAATATCTAATGGCTTATTATCTGCTAAGGAATAGTGATACCAAAACAAACAAACAAACAAAAACAGTTCCTGACCTCAAAGAGCTCAAAATATGGACAATACATATAATTAAATCCTTTGTGGATGAAATGATGTCCTCTAGGAAAATTAAACCCATGATAATTTTTTTTTTCTTTAAGGACAAGACTTACGAGAAACTCTTAGGCTGAACTGAGAACTCACCAAAATCAAGCTAATTAGCATGAATAGAATGTGTAATTGTAATGTTTTGATACTTTGCAGATTGAATTGAATTGAATTGAATATATTGAATATAACTCTTATTTGTGTATTCTGTAATCAGGCCAACTTGTTTGTCCCCCATACTCTCCATAGAAACATTCCATCTTCAGTCTCTGTTAACTTTGCAAAGATTGCCATGGCCAACCTCCACTCCCTCCCTCTTCCCCACTCTGCTTCTTAGAATCTAGAGTTTCTCTCCCTGTACAATAAGAAAGCTGTCTGGTTCTGCACAAATATATTGTATCCAGGATATACTGTAACCTATTCAACATGTAAAGGACTGCTTGCCATCTGGGGGAGAGGGTGGAGGGAGGGAGGGGAAAAATCAGAACAGAAGTGAGTGCAAGGGATAATGCTGTAAAAAATTACCCTGGCATGCGTTCTATCAATAAAAAGATATTAAAATTAAAAAAAAAAAAAAAGAATCTAGAGTTTCCTTTAAGACTGCTCAAACATTACTTCCTTAAAAGACTTTGCTGACTTTTTTTTAACCTTGCCCACATGATTTATTTTATTTCTTTATTTCTGCATTAATTGATTTCCACCACTTCCCAATGAAATGCATGCTTCTTCAAGGCAGGAAATGTTTCATTTTTGTCTTTGGTTTTCTTTCCCCCACAAATGAAAGACAATTAGAACTAACCCAAAACATCATGGACCTTTTCTGAGGTAACTAATGGTTGGTTATCTATCTAGTGGTTGGACTACTTGTGGGTAATACAGAAATTAAGATTTTTTGAGGTCTGGGTAGGATGAAATGACCTCTAAGGTTCTTAAGAATTCAGTGCTTACTATCAGTTGTTTTTCAGAATTATGTAAGTAAGCTTGCTTGCTTACTTACTACATTAGTAATGGTCGACATCTATCCAATTCCTTAAATATAAGGGAACACTTTTTTTAAAAAAACTATATGATTATTATCCCTGAAAATATCCTTTTTGGTGCCGCTCAACTACAGCATTAAGTGAATTTAAAGTTTGTTTGCTTTCTTTACTAATCATTGAAGTCAGCTACTTTGGAACATGTGACTTTCTCTTTTTCCCAAAATGGAAGATCTGGCTTCAAGTCCAATTCTTAACACCATATTGCCTCTGTGATTCTGGGCAAGTCATTCAACTTCTCAGTGTGTTAAACAACTCTCTAAAACCACAAGTTGCAGAGAAAATGTCTATTTGCATTGGGCAGAGAAATTCTCCACTTTTGAGCATTCCCTTTAGCAAGGAAATCTCCCTCCCTTTCTAGTCCTTCCCTTTGATTTTATAACCAATATTCTTTCTCTCATACTAAACTATCTCAAATAATTAGTCTATTAATTGATCTCCCTGCATCTATTATTTATTAGATCTGACAAAATCATTATTCTGTGTTTAAGGAAAAAAAAATTAAACACTATCGTCTATTAGATAATAGAAGCCTGATTTTCAATTGGAGCTACAATCTAGCTCCAATGTGCTTTGCTAGCCTTGATGCATACATAATTTCCATGTATTCTAAGTACATATCAGATTAGACTACTAGTCATTCATCATTTCATCCTGTACTTTATTACTTGGCATGAATTTATACAGGTTGGTCCATGTCTAAAATTCATTCTTATAGTACTTTTTCCTGCTGAAATCCTTCTTTCTTTAAGGTCCAACATGGATGATCCCTTCTGTGAAATTATTCCTCTTTTCTTCCCAAAGTATACCTAAATGCTTTCAGAACACCTTGGATGATTTTTCCTATGCCTCTAATTCTATTCTGACCTTTACTATTTGCACACAAGTCCTATTCATTTCCTCTCTCTTCCCCCAATTTAATAAATCATAAACTCCTAAAGTGGCCATTGTTATCATTTATCACTATTATCTAATACAGTGTCTTTTATACACAGAGACTTAGTATTTGGATTGAGTTGAAATGTTAGTCCTATTTGGCATTCATAGGGTCTTGTAAAACCAAGTCCTAAGAAACTATAGCCTATAAAGAAAGGGGATAAGAGTATTCATAGTAGATGTTTTAATCCATTTGCTCAACTTCAAAACAAAAACATCTATCTAATAATCTAGGGCACCTAGAACTGCCAGGCAGAACAGTGGATAGAGCAGCAGACCTGAAGTTAAGAAGACACATCTTCCTCAGTTCAAATCCAGCCTCAGACACAAGTCACTTAGGCAAGTCACTTAACCCTATTTATCTGTTTGCTCATCTATAAAATGAGCTGGATGGAGAAGGAATTGATGAGCCACTCTAGTTTCTCTGCTAAGAGAACCTGAAATGGGATGATGAAAGGTTGTATATGACTGAAACAACTGAATAACTACTTCATGTTATTCATGAAGATATGGAGATACTCAACTACATCAATTTCCATTTAAACAACTGATCTTGTTAAACTTTTTAGTTATCATGGAAATAGTGTTTCTCAAATATCAAAATTCTGTTAAAAGGGAAAGGGGGGGGGAGGGGGGGAATTAGCAACATAGAATTTTTCACACTTAATGTATGTTAAGTTCTATTGTTATGTCTTAATTTTAGATAATTTATGTGGACATGTGCTTCTGACCTCTGCTTACAGATCATCTTGGATTATGTGCATCTGAGACTTCCCAATTGTGAATCCTCCTGAGATCTCTTAGCATCTCCTGAAGCCAGGGCTTGCAGCCAGCTTCTTCAAAATGTCTGCTGAAGTAGAAAGCAACATAACCAATGGTCAGCCTGATCAACAGGCAACCCCCAAATCATCATCAAAGAAAGAAAAAAAGAAAGGTACAAAGGATCTTTCTGATCTAATGTTTTGAAAATAAAAATCTTTTTATTTATTTTGGTGAGTTTCTTATTTTAATGTTAGGGAAATTCTCATACCATGGAAGAACTGATCAAGTGAGAGAAGGTAAATTGGCTGAGTCCCCAATAGGTATAATATTAAATTAAGTGTACTAGAGCCTGAGAAAATTGAAACCTTTGAGGAAAACTGTCCAACTTAAATGGAAAAATAGGGGAAGAAATTATAGTTTTTCAACTGAGAAGATGGCCAAAGAAGTAGGGGTTAGAAAAGAGATGGGAAAATTCTTATACTTGATTGTCATAAGAAGCATATGATTGTTTTATCACTTGGGACACCATGAGGTTTTTTTAATAAGTCTTTCTCAATTTTCCAAAATGAGTAAATTTAGATTTTAAAATCATCTCTTGTTCATTACATCCATCATTTCTTTCTATATCTTCTCCTCACTGCATCCCAATACCAATAACAATCCTTTGAAACCAAGAAAAGAAGACCATTATGAATTAATTGTTTGCCACGTCTGGAATCCATAATCATCTGATCAATATTAATTATTGACCAATATTTATTCTGACCTTGGATTCCTTCATCCACTTAATGGAGAGATGCAATCTTGCCTCTTAAAAAGAATTAGTATTTTTTAATGGCGGATGGGGAAGTGGAAGGTGAGAAGTTAGTGTTCATCTAATCTTTCTATATAAAGGCTCCAACATCTGAGGACTTCCTTTTTTGTAGTGGTTTTATTATGGCATCTGTAATTACAATTCTGCATGCTTTAGCCTACATTAGCTTGTAAAAGTCTATCCATATTTCTCTGATTTTCTCATTCACCATTTTTAATGGCAAAATAATATTACATTATATTCATATGCCATAGGTCTGAATAGTATTTTAAATTTCATTTTAAAAAACACTTTCAGGGGAATATCATGATACCAATCTAGATTAGTTGAATAATGAAATCCTCAAGTCCCATAGGTCTTTAGGCTCCTCTTGTCAAAGCACAAGAAAAACAAAGGGAGTTGTTACTATAAGGGATTTAGATCTAAGTGAAATCTTTAGTTCTAAGATATTATCTCTTTAATTTTTCCCCAGATCTTCTTAGAGATAAGGAACTAATCCAAAGCATTCATTTTTCTTTACACTCTACTCTTCTTCTCCATTCTTTGAATAAAATATTATTGAATATGACATTGCCAAAAGACAGTCAAAGGTGGAAGAAAACCAAACAGTTTACTTGCTCAATTAACTGGATTAATACTTGTGTAACCAAAAGACAAGAGTAGCCATAAATATTACAAAACGTTATGGAGGTTCTGAAGCATATTCATTTCTGAATCTAGCATCAACTATTTCACATACCCTTTACTTTTTAATCTATAAGCTTTAATTTTCCCCCCTTCTGTAGGAACAGAAAAGACAGATGAGTATCTCTTGGCCAGGTTCAAAGGTGATGGAGTAAAATACAAGGCCAAACTAATTGGTATTGACGATGTGCCAGAAGCAAGAGGGGATAAAATGTGTCAAGACTCTATGATGAAGTTGAAGGTAAACATTTGACCTCTGCCATATAGGGGATAGGCTATGAGATCAAGGTGTAATGGCATAGAAGGAAAATGGTTGGGTTAGCGAAGCTTGGTTAGATCTGGGTGCAGTTCATTTTAGCAGGCTTTCTCCTGTTAGGATAGTATAGCCTCATAGGCAGACGTTCTAGTAACAGTAGAGGAAAAGGGTGGGATAGAAAATGACAAACATCAGAAGTTATTGTTTTCTATATTTAAAGGGAAGTCATTGATTATTTTGGCTATTAAAACTAGAAATTCTTTTAATGTAATCAGATTCTTAGCATGCCTACAGCTGCTTTATGGACAGTGATCCAATGTGAATATTCAAGATCACCTTGACATAACCTTCAGCTTTATACCTCTCCTCTTTCCCAACCCCTAACTTTCAGGGAATGTCAGTAGCTGCTCGGTCTCAGGGACAGCACAAACAGAAGATCTGGCTGAACATTTCTCTCTCTGGAATTAAAATAATTGATGAGAAAACTGGGGTAAGAATCCATTAGCATTGAACTTGGTTTGTGACTTTCCATGTTGTGACTAGCTGGTTGGAAACTTGAATAAGTAAGCTTCCTTCACTCCACATGAAGCTCTGTAGGAAAAATGTGATCTTGCCCTTGGACATGCTAGGTATTTTTTTTTAAAACTAGAAAGAAGGATGAATAAAGAAAAGAAATCAAATTCTGATCAATTACTTTTGTGTGAAAATTTTCCAGCTTCATTGCAATTTTGGAATAGTTCTTATTATTCTCAGTAACAGTGCCTAAATATGAACATTCCGTCAAATGAATTGGATAGCAGAGGAGAGGAAATAAGTAACTATTACTATAAAGTGTTGTACCTTCTCTCTAAATCACCATTAACGATTTTCTTCTCAAGACAAACTTCTGTTGCCTTTTAGACTCCTCTGTCCTCCTTATATACCAGTAAGGATTTTACTTTAGTCTTTTATTTTAGTCAAGAGACTATGTAGTCTTACTTGTTTCTTAGTTATTCCCTTCAAAAACTTCTGGTTCTCTAATCTTCCTTTCATTTAGTGCTTATAGTACAGTATCCCCAAAAAAAAAAAAAAAAAAAAAAAAAAAACTTCGCAGAGTGAAAATAGTTTTAACAGAAGATGCATTGTTTCCACTGAGGTTTTTTTACAACTTGCCCTGCAAGGGAAAATGTGGCTTTAGCAGTCAACGAGAGGCCAAAAATTTCTTCTTCCCTCAAATTCTAGCTCCTTGAAGAGACTTGTCTAATGTCAGTAAAAGCAAGAAGTGCTAGTAATTCTGGCTGGTAAATGGACTTTGTGGTTTTCCAGAAACAAGTTTTAACTTTGTCACAGGTGATTGAGCACGAACATCCCGTAAACAAGATATCTTTCATTGCCCGAGACGTGACAGACAATAGGGCTTTTGGCTATGTATGTGGAGGAGAAGGACAGCATCAGTTTTTTGCCGTAAAAACAGCTCAGCAGGTAAGTACCTTAGCATCCCAGGGAAGTGAAGGGGGGAGCATATGAGGGGCAAGGAAGGGAACTGAGTTTAAAGAATTAAATGAATTTTATACATTATTTACCCCAAAACACAATTCTTTTCACTGGTTCCATAGAGTTCCATACTTAGCTATGGATAGATACATAGAAAGGTGGGTGAGGTCAAGATGCATCTGACTCCATTTCTTTCCTTTGCAAGGCAAATATAAACAATTCAGAACATGGCAATTGAGGGGTATCTTTTTTTTATTTTTTGCTGAACTATTTGGGGTTAAGTGACTTGCCCAGGATCACACAGCTAGGGAGTGTTAAGTGTCTGAGACCAAATTTGAACTCAGGTCCTCCTGACTTCAGGGCTGGTGCTCTATCCACTGCACCACCTAGTTGTTCCAATGGTGAGGCATATCTTGAATATGTTTTCAAGCAAACATTGGCAACCAAAGAGAAATAAATTATACAAGTGAACTTTTTAGTCAGTGGGACTTTTTTTGGGGAGGGGGGGGGAAAGGGGATACAAGAATATCATTTTACCTACCATGGTAGTTATCATTTTCTCAGTTTTCAAATTTAAGAAACAAAAGTCAAAACTTGGATTCCTTTTTGGAGGATCTAAGCTCTGGATTCTTTCTTTTTCATTTTGGACCATTTTCTTTTAATTATGTTTTGAATTTTTAAAATTACTGCCCCTTTCTAGTGATTTCTCTTCTACTCCCTCCCTTCTATAAAAAGAAGCAGAGGTAAGGAAAACAAACTTACACATTAGCCATATATAATAGCATATGACTTCTTACACATCTAGGAGACCATCAGAAAGGAGAGGCTTGCTTAAGTGAGTCAATATTTCTAAACACAATTGGTTACTTCCATCAATCAGAACACTAAAACTTATGAGACATAGCTTTAAAAGAGAGAGAGAGAGAGAGAGAGAGAGAGAGAGAGAGAGAGAGAGAGAGAGAGAGAGAGAGGTGGACAGAAGAGGAAAAAAAAAAAAGAAAGTGCAGTATAACTCAATTTGAATGAGCTTTCTTGGCATTTTGAAAACTAATCTGTGAATGATGAGTGTCCTTGGCAGATTACCATGCACAAATATTCTTGTTACTCAGCTGGGAGCTCTGTTCAAATTAACTGAGTGTGATAAAAATAAAAGGAAATCCAAAATGTCTTCATCTTTTGTTTGCTAATTTGAAATAGTTATACTTTTAACATTTATTAATTAATGAGCATTTGATAGGCATACTATAGCAAGCATCTGTATAGGGACTCATCTTCTCTAGATTCTGGAATAATAGCTATATATAGACCTATATAGTTATCTAGATATATTTATATATTTTATGTACATCTCTATATTTATCTCTATATCACACATATATGTGCATGTATCTGAAGCTAGATGTAATTAGAATGGATAATGATAGAAACACATTGTCTTGTCAATCCTCTAGTATGAATAATGGAATCAGGAAGATCTAGGTACTCAGGTACTTGCTCAGCTCTATGATTCAGTAGGTTAATTTTGCTGAGGCTTAGTTTCCTCATCTGTAAAATAGAGGAGCATGTAATACTTGCTCCTGTTGTGAGGAGCAAATAAGAAGGTATGTAAAGTGCTTTGAAAACCCTAAAGCTATATATGTGATATGTGAGCTGTATTAGTAGAATGGCATAGTGGATAGAGCATTGACCACGAGTCCAAGAAAATCTGGGTCAAATTCTGCCTTTGAAAAATAATTGTATATAATCCTGGAGAAGCCATTTAACTTATCAGAGTTCTAAGCATCTTTCTAAGATGGTAGCAGAAGTGCTAACCTGCATTGGTAGAGGAAGTCTCCTAGCCTGGGATTTCTGGATGTCAATGAAAGGAAAGGTTTACTCTTTATTCCTATCCTACTTGTTGAAAAGATCTATTGTTTGATAAGTGTGATTCATCCCTCTGCTGATGCTGATTGCAGCTCCTCTACTCCTTAATACTTCTGATTGTCCTTATGAGCTGCTGTGGCCAAAATATTTAATAACTGCTGGCCAACCTTTGAGTGATGATTCTTTGTACTCAACAAGGCTTATTCTTAGATAGCAGACATCCCATCTGTCACTAGGCTAGTTCTCAAAGCCCTTCCAGCTTGGCAAGCCCTGACAAGGCTTGGTGTGCCACTAGCCATAGCTTTTGAAAATGCCACAATACGATGAGGTTGTCTAGCAGAATCACAGTAAACAGTTCACATTACCTAACTTGTCCCAATCTATCTGTTCAATTTTCAGTTTTCTATTAATGGAAGAAGATATTGGATGAAAGAAAAAATTGGTTCTAATCTATAATGTTAAGTAGCAGTTTAGGAATCACTTTTTTTTGTTTGTCTTTCAGGCAGAACCATTAGTAGTTGATCTTAAAGATCTTTTTCAAGTCATCTATAATGTCAAGAAAAAGGAAGAGGAAGATAAGAAAAAGGTAAGTAGCAGAGTGCAACAGATTGACAGGAATAGATAGTTTGATAAGTTAGAGTTTGGGGTTGTTGTGTTTGTTTTCTCTCCAATAGTAGAGCATTTGGGTTATTGTATTTGAATGTGTTGCTTATCACTGAGATACTTGATTTCAATCTCTTGTCAGGATAGCCATAGACCATAGTACTATTTTAACGATCTTCTGAGATGACACTTAAAGACCATGAGGTTTACACATATCAGAATTTCCAGGGTAATTCCCAGGTTGGCTTTAAATCCTTGTTAGCCTAAGCTAAGAAATCTCTTCTAATCTACAGTGGGGAATGAAGGAATACATTTCCTTTTCTTTCTGGGCTAGAGAAGACAAAGGCAGATCTCTTTCCAGATTTCCTTTTCTTTTTTTCCCTTGAACAACTCTTCTGAATTCTGAATGATATTCAGAATCAGCCCATGTCTTCAAGAGTCCTATAAGCTAGGAGCACGGCTCTAGAAAGCCATGAAAGACATTGCCTATCTTTCGGAGGAGGCAAGGGAATTTTACTAACCTATTAATGCTATGTGGGATTATGTCAAGTTGCATGGAATTTTGAAAGCCCCTTCATTTTTCTGCAGTTTTTTTTTTTTTAGGATAGAAAAAAGTAAGTTTCCTTTTTTGTTTCTTTGCTTTAAGTAGCTACTACTGGGTAAAAACCAAAGTGGTGGTCCAGATTTCTGGAAAATCTAGGGATTTTAGTAAATGCAGCTAACATAATTTTCCATTTTTTTTTAATTTGTAGACTGCAGAAGCCAACAGGGCGACTGAGGTAAATTTGTTTCTCTACTTATATACTTATATAAACAACTTGATATAATACAAATGTTCCACTATTCCTCTCTTCTTCTGATTAAAAGTATTCTCCAATACAAAGTCCAAACTTTTGTTTAGTGAACCATTAAAGTTGACAATAAATGCTTAATTAAGCTATAGATTTGGAGTCAGAAGACCCAAGTTCAAATCTGAGCTCTGTTATTTACAACCTCTGTGACTTTGAATAAGAAAATGATTTTTCTGGGCTTTCTAAAAAAGAAGAGATTGGGTTAAGGGGTCTCTTCCAGCTCTGACATTCTCTGATTCTGTGATCTTTTCAGAATGGGAATAAAGACCTTCTGACACTTCATGATCCAGTTAGCAGAATGAGACTGGTATGTCCATGAAGACTTCTGATTCTATCCTATGTGTATCTATTATGCTCCATGGATAATGCTGATGTAGCTGTAAAATTACCAAAATGATGTAGCCATAAAATTACCAAATCTCTTTATCATTAATAATTCAGCATTTTTCTAATATGAATGATATTTTAATGTTAATGCAGTAACAAAATACTGGTATATGTCTGAATCTAATCAAAATTGTTTTTTTAAAGGGTGTTGACCAGATGGATTTGTTTGGGGACATGTCCACACCTCCTGACCTAAATAGTCCAACAGTAAGTATGTGTAGGAGCAGGCAAGGGGGAAAATTTTGTACTATAATAGCACATAGCCTGTAATTTTTTTTTTTTCGGTTTACTCTATTTATTTATTCATTCATTCATTCATTTATATAAATTTGTTTTAGCCTGTATTTTTATTTTAAAATACTAATAGTCAAAAAACTTGTTTTTCTTAGTAGGTAAATACCCCAAGTTGCCATGTGGACTTTCTATATAAAAGATAGAGACAAGGGGTAGGTAGGTGGCACATTTCACGGAGCACAGGCCCTAGAGTAGGAGGACCTATATTCAAACACTTGATAGTAGTTATGTGACTCCAGGCAAGTCACTTAACATGATTGCTTTGAGGAAATACACACACACACACACACACACACACACACAATTACCCCCACCACCAAGAACAAAAACCATAAAGACATTGTACTATTATTTGTAAATCAAAAAAGAAAGGAGCCAATTAGCCAGAATTCAAGAATTCAGATTCAATTCAGAATTCAAAGCCTCTCCTTTTTGTTGACTTTTTTTTACCTAATCAATTTCAGTTCATTGACAAGTTCAAAGTTTTGAAAGTAAGAGCACCAAAAGAAACATGAGACTGGAAATTAAACTAAATTTATTTTTTCCTTGTCCCATACCTATTGTTTTCTGTTTGTGATTCAGATTGAAAAACTAAATTATTTCAGTCAGTCAGCAAGTATTTATTAAGCACTTACTATGCATCAGCCATGATGCTAAGCACTAAGGAATTCAAAGGAAGGCAAAATCACTGACTTTAACATCAAGGAGCTCTCACAGCCTAGGTACATACAAGATATGTACAAAATAGATGAATAACACCTTGAGATATGATCTTTTATTCTTTCTCTCTGCCTCAAACTACCACTCATGTAAAAAGGTCTAGTTCAGCTATTTCCAGTAAAACTTGTGTAGGTCAGTAGTTCCATGTCACTTAAATATCTGGTAGTTTCTCCCTCTCACTCACACACTTCCCCTCAAATACTTGTAACCTGTCTTTGTCCTCCCCTTTCCATAGCTATTAGTTTATTGAGTGTCCATAGATTATGTATTAACATTTGACTGCTGTCTTATATGGAGTACCCCACCTAATTAATGTTTTATGCAAGCATTATCAGTCTCAGTAAGAGAAATGAGATGAAGGCAGACAAGGTGTGTGTAAAAGTCAGAAGGATTAAGGGAAGGACCAGTCTAGAGAAGCTTCTTAGAAAAATTGGGTCTTAAACTGTCTATGAAAATAAGGCAAAAAAAAGAAAAATACAACAAGAAATGACAAAAGGCATTTCTTTGAGAGTAGCATCTGGACCAAAATGTTCTCAGTCTAGAATTTTAGCCCAGTGTCTATCAGTTCCTCAAGGCTAAGCCTGGCTCTTTAACAAAGCATTCTCTTATGAGTCTCATCAGAAGAACTCTTCTTTCTCTGAAAACAATTCTCATTTCTATCTCACTTCAAAGTTTACAGAGTAGTTCCTGTGAAACAAAAAATTGGGGGGGGGGGAGAGACACCTTTCCCCCCACACTAATGAAAGAGAACAATGGTATAGCCTGTTTCATGTAGTAGGTAATGCAGATATCCTTATTTCCTGTGGCATAGGTAGTAAAAATATCCGCAACTGAAAGATGAGGAAACTGGGTCTCAGATTAAGTTGGCCAGGTTCACCCAGCTAATAGATATCCCTTTCCTGTTGAATAGAAATTAACATTCTTTTTATTCTTCCACATTGCCTCTCCTCTGAAATGTCACCACATGGAACAATATTGTAAGACTCAAGAATGTAAGGGATTAGGGACAGCATGGAATATTGGAGATAGAGCCGCCTTCAGAAAAGGCAGAGCTCATTTCTAGTTTTGCTTGTGTTATCCTGAACAAGTCGTTTTACTTCTACTCTGGTACTTTCTAAGACTATAATAAAGAATTATATTAATAGAATATTATATTAGTATATTAGTAGAAGAAGTTTTCTTATCCAGGAATTCTCTTGAAGTAATGAAAATACTAGTTAAGTATCAATAAAGTATTTATAGACATATCTTAGCTTTTGCTTCTAGATCTAGAGTGGAGAATGTCCAACCCACAGGCTATATATGGCCCCCAAAATCATTTGGAAAGACTCTGCCAAGGCACCCCCAGGCTGGGTACAACAACCTCCCACTGCTTCAGTTGATAATTTTGTATGAAGTGAATGATGTTATAAATATCCAAATGGCCTTTGACAGAAAAAAACAAAGGTTCCTTACCTCTGTTCTAGATAAATGTCTTTAAGTTTTATCATTCTGTCTTTTATAGCTTTTAGTATAATACTTTATACATCCTAGATGTTCAGTTGTTTAAAATACTAAGTAAATTAGGGTGGGTAGAATGTAGGGTCCCATAAAGAATGAACATGGCTCCAAAGGAACTGCACAGGTTAAAGTTGAGACTAGAAATCTAGATGAGGAGAGGTTAATTGACTAAATGTTTAAATAAGAGTCAAAAGAAAGGCTCAGGAGGGGGAAAAAATGAAATGGAAGGTTATAACCTGAATCAAACTTAAACTGATTATTTATAAGAAAATAAGTTTTATAAGAAAAAAGTTTTATGCTTTAAAAACAAAAAGTGAAAATACATGGCAGATAACATCAGGTTACTAGGCTTGAAAATCAGGGTAATACTACAGATATGCTTTATCTCCATTTTTGTAAAGAGTTGACAGAGTTTCATCATTCTGTTCAAGTGGACAAGGTAAAAAGCTAAAAACCATAAAGATTCAAAACTCAAAACAAAAGAATAGTAATGGTTTAATCCCAGTTTAGAAAGAGATTTTGGGTGAAGGACTTCAGAAATCTCTGCTTGGTATTGTGCTATATATAGCTAGTCCCAGATCAGTGTGAACAATGATTTCTCTGAAGTAGACATGTCATTGGAATTCACACTGCATATTTCCATTGGGCTGAAACCAGTTGTTTTACATAATTATAACTTCAAATAATATGAATTGGAATACATGGGACCACTTAGGGAGGAATGCATCATTTGCAGTAATCCAGACCCTGCTGTAAAAATGCTTCTCCTGATGACTTTAAATAAAGGCATAGGCATATTTTATTCATGTTTAAATACAGCTTAGATCAGGGATTCTTAAACTTTTTGCACTCCTGACCCCTATTCACTCAATACATAACTGTAGGTATAAGGTATATGAAATAGGTATACAGATTAAACATTTACTGATAATAAATCCTAATTTCTCAATCCCACATTCAATTATGTGACCCCACATGGAATTCACACACAGTTTAAGAAGTTTTGGCTCAGGTTACCAATATTAAAATAAATAAATAAATAAAGATAAAGGGACAGAAATGACAGAATTGAGAAGATTTTAGAGATCAGAGGGGAGAAAGGAAGGGAAAGGAAATAAGAATTTACGCAGTACCTACTTTGTACCGGTCACTGTGCTAAGTGCCTTATAAATATGCTCTCATTTGATCATCACAATAATCCTGTGAGGTGCAGTTTTTCTTGTCACTTTACAGTTGAAGAAACTGAGACAAACCAAGGTTCTATAACTTGCCTAGAC
Organism: Antechinus flavipes; assembly: GCF_016432865.1. Lineage (NCBI taxonomy): Eukaryota > Metazoa > Chordata > Mammalia > Dasyuromorphia > Dasyuridae > Antechinus > Antechinus flavipes. The sequence continues at coordinate 123,933,201 of NC_067398.1, read as the reverse complement.
TTACAAAATTAGTAGTTGTCTGAGGCTGGATTTGGACTCAAATCTTCCTGAAAGTTCTATCTGTTGTGCTACCTAATTGTCTCAGTTTGCCTGTCGTAAACAGGAACTGAAGATATTGTTCCTAGTCTTGGATGACCAGAAAAAATACTAGTGATGGAAATAATGAAGCTAGGAATAAGCAAATAAGCATATGTGTGTATGTGTGTTCAAAGCAGAGAATAAAGAAGAAGTAGATAAATTTTAAATAAATTATGTGTCAGATGTTGGCAGATTATGTAAATGGAAATGGTTAGTAGGTAATTAAAGATGAAGATCTGGAGATTAGGAAAGAAGTTTGAGTTGGAGAGTGATTACTTAGAGAAGGGTCAAGGACAGCTCTTAAGGTAGAGTTGGCCCTGAGGGCATTAGAGGAAGATCAAAAGTGTTAGGAGATATAAGAAGATAATCAGAAGAGTTCTGTGTCACAGAAAACCCAGAGAGAAGAAAGGTGAAAATATCGAATAAAGTAAAAGGTTTGAGGAGATTGAGGATTAAAATTATTGGATTTGAAGCCTCATGACTTTTTGAGAAAACAATGTCAGTGGAGGAAGAATAGTGGTGAGAAATGATTAAATACTGAAGAAATTGAATTAGCAAGTATGATCATCCTAAATGGTTTTAGGAAGAAATTAGGCTCTTATGTACTTTATACAAAATTAATTTTTTTAAGCACTTTCAGTTTTCCAAAGCTCTGTCTTCACATTATCCCAGTAGTACAAATATTTTACCAGATATAAAATAGGGACAATGAACATGAGAATCTATTTGCCTATGGTCCCAATAATAAAAATGAAGTTGAAGTTTGAAGCATTTTCTGCAAGTATTTAAGATTGCAAACTTACCATTTAACTTCCAGTACCTCTCTTCACCTCCAAGTTTCCTCATCTATAAAATGGGACAACTAAAATATGTCCAATATCTGTTCCAACTCTACATCCTATGATCCTGAGGCAGAATCAGACTATCTCTTCTAAACAAATTTTATTTATTTCAATGTGTTAACATTGATCTATATTTACCTTTTTTCCTTTTTTTTTTAAATTAGTAAAATATCATAGAAAAAGAATTAGGATTGAATTCAAGCTCTGCTACATGTGAACTATGTGATCTTTGCTTTTATTTCCTCATCTGTAAAATGGAAGGGTTTGGGCTAGATTTCAAAAGTGCCTTCCAGCTCTAAAACTTCTTACTTAATGTGCTCAAAATATAAGGCGCCAAAGGGTCCAAGAAAATAATCTGTTACTAAACTACATGACTATGAAAAACAATCTAGAAATAATGAATGTAGATTAGAGAGCTGACTTAATTTTGGTCTTTTCAGACCATACTGGGTCATAATCTAAATTTTAATACTGTAGAAAGACCTTTGCCATCTTTGGATTATAAAGACTCCCAACTTATTCAGATTCCAATTTATTATCTTTGATCTTGAACAAATCACTTTACTGATCTCCTTCTATTTCCTCCCTCATAAAATGAGGGGGTGCTTTGACTGGATGATCTTTGACCTTTCTAGCTCCCGATCTTTGATACTTCATCAATAGTTCTAGCTTTCCTTGCCTATGTTCATTAATATTATTCATCTTCCACTCCTACTTTTAGTCAGTGGAGGCCAAGATTGGTACCATGTAATCCAGATTATAAAATCTATGGTTAAAACCTAAGCAGGTTATCCTCAGATTCATTAGCACAACTTTAATATCTCTACCATGTATAATCTAAGAGGTAACTTCTAATACAGTTGATTTGGCAAGTCACCACGATTTCAACTAATACATTTTTAAATGTAAAATCAGTTGGGTTTTTTTTTTCCTATCTCGCCATTGCAACACCAAAAAGATCAAAAATGTGATCTCAAATTCTGAAATCTAGATCTCTTAATCCAACAGCAATGTCACTGAGTAGTTTAAGAGCTTCATTCATACTTATTACTATAAAAAACAGTTCAGTTCAAATATAGTCAAAAAAACTTCTCTACATAAATTCAGATTAAAACCAAAATCTTATTCTGTATTAAAAGCCTTTATGTAAAGGTAGATGAAAAGGGCTACACAGATAATAAGTATAAAAGGCAGAATTTGAACCTGGGTTTTCATACCCTAAGGACCGCAGTCTTTCTATACTACCAAAATATGTACAAGAAGAAACTTGTATTGTGAGAGCTGGACATATTGTTCAGATATAGGGGTTTAGAATAAGATTCTCCACTCCTCCCATCCCTCCCCCATTTGTGTATGTGTGTGTGTGTACTATACTTTTCTGCCAAACTTAACTTTTTCTTACACTTAACATTTCTGCCCTAAAAATATACTTCTAAGTATTTGAAAAGGGCAACCCCACTAATATTGAATATCCAGCTAAGCTAACCACGAGTGGTTTGTGTTCAAGGACCTACCACTTGAAACATCAAAGATGTTCCCATAGTGATTCTGTGCATCTTTCCTAGCAGAGTCCTATCTCCACTGTTCCCTCAGAGATGTTGAAACCTAAATATTCTTGAAAGTGATCAAGCTCCCTTTCAGTTAGAATCCTCTTTCTGCCCTGAGTGCTTTCTTTAATTACAGCCTCTGAATGCAGAGGAAAATGGGAGAAAGCTAGGCAAAAATGAGGATACAACAAGGATACTTACTGCTAAAGAAGGCAGCAAGCAGAGTAGAATAAAAAAACCTAGGCAATATGAAGAATTTATCTTACACACTGCCTGACTCATCTTACAGGATTAGACAAACCAAAGACCTAATTTCTTTCCTAACTCACCAAGAAACATTGAATTCTTGCAATTGGAACTCTCAAACTATTCCCACGGAAGAACCCTTGGTAGTTATGGTTCCCTCTAATTTTATGTTAGGATTGTTTTAGTACTAAAAACTATTTAAGGATGCCTCATGGTAGCAAGAAAAGAACATTATCCTAGATACAAAAAGCCAGAATCCTAGTTTACATTCACGTAGCTAATTAGTGTGAAACTCTGAACAGGCAAAGTATTTGACTTCTCTGAGCCTGATCATTGAACTGGAAAGAATTTTAGATATAAATTTTTGGAAATTTATTTCTCATCACTTTAAACTTTGGAGATATTTATAGGGTTTTGATGTATTATGCTGGGGAGTCAGAAAGTCATGAGTTAGAATTATATCTGAGACAATTAGATGAACCTGGGTAAATCACTTAACCTCTCAATCTAAATTTCTTTATCTATAAAATAGAAACAGTAGCACCAAACTCACAGGTTATTGTGAAGCTCAAATGAGATAAGGTATGTAAAATGTATCACACATGGAGTTATTTTTAGTTGAATGAGAAGCAATAGCCTTTAGCCAAGAGAATCACAATAGAGCAGGACCTTACTAAGAACTCTCATGAGCAAAAGTGGGAGTTGTGGAGAGAAAGCATATGTGTGTTGAAGTAAGGAGAGTGTATCAATAACTGGCTCCTGAATTGATAAAGAGAAAAGCTACCATGTGAGGTATGTCATCAATAATCACCATGATACCGCTCACATTTAAAACCCCGATATTGACTAACACTGTCTCTTTTCTTTCTAAATTTGATAGGAAAGCAAAGATATCCTGTTAGTGGATCTAAACTCTGAAATCGGCACCAATCAGAATTCTCTAAGAGAAAATCCCTTCTTAACCAATGGCATCACCTCCTGCTCGCTTCCTCGACCAAAGCCGCAGACACCTTTCTTGCCTGAAAATGCTTTTTCTGCCAATCTCAACTTCTTTCCCACCCCTAATCCTGACCCTTTCCGTGATGATCCTTTCACGCAAGCAAACCAATCGACACCCTCTTCATTTCATTCTGTCAAACCTCGCGATCAGAAGAAAGAGAGTCTGAATAGTTTCTTACCGATTCCACTGAGTAATGGGTCTCTGAATGGCGATTTTGATTACTTTGGGCAACAGTTTGACCAGATTTCTAATCGAACTGGGAAACAGGAGGCTCAGGCAGGCCAGTGGCCTTTGCAAATTTGCAAATTCAGCCAACAATCAGAACTCAAAATGGGGTACCTGAAAGAGAACAAAATGGCTTTCTTGTCACATCTTCCCCCAATTTTTTTATGGGAACCCCTTCCAAAGGACTGTCACTACCCAACGGAATAAAGCAGGACACAGAAAACTCTGCCCAGTACTCACCACATGACTCCATAACAATTATCCCACCTCCACAAAGTACCAAACCTGGAAGAGGCAGAAGGACTGCTAAGGTGAATTACCTTCTTCACATATCCATTGGCAGAATGCATGTTCGTTACCAAAGGGTGGCTTAATACAAGCTTTTTTTTTTTTTTTACTCCCTCTGCTACTGTAATTCCCAGTGTGGCATTCAGGTAGAAGGTGGGACCAGTCACATCAGTTCTCCAGGAATATTTCCCTATAATTATTCGTCGTTTTTAAACTTCCCTTTCCCCTTATAGCAGTGTTTATCACCTGCTTTCCACTTGCATGCTTTATCACTTAATATATTTAATTAAACAAGTTTTCCATTTTAATGCTGCCGGGCTTCTGTATCTCTGGTAAGTTGATCTTTACCTACTATGGGGCAAGGGAAGGTCAGAGTTAGCTTTGAAAAAGTGCTGCCACAATAACTTGTGAAATTGGGGTTTCATTTAGAAAAAAGAAATAGATGTTCATTCTAAGATTTATGAGTAGAAATCAACCCAATACTATTTAAATAGCTAATTCATCCTTTAGATTTGTATGTCTTAAAGTATATTTGTCTTCATATCTAACATAAGTGCTATGGAACGACTTAGGTATTTTCTTGGTCAAATGTTTCCATCTGCACATACTTTTCCAGCTTTTAGGCAGATTACTGACAAACTGGGGTAGCGGGGAGGGGAAAGAGTGATGACAGACCCGTCTCAAGCAGGTGTCATCACAGTTAAAAAAAATACAAAGAAATTAAAACTACAAAACAACAGCTGACTGGGAGTTACAACTGATGTATAGTTTTGCTCTGACTTTAACTCACTCTGCTCATCTATAAAATGGGAGGTTTGGATAAGCTCTTCAAGGTTTTGTCCTCCTCTGATGTTCCATGATTTGCTATCTAGTCTGATCTTTCTCTGTCAACAGAGTTCTGGGTTTTAGGAAATCTAGTTTTTTCTTCTGAAAAGTGAAGAATGAGAATAGTTATGATTATTTACAATTATCAAACTGATTTTTTTCTGTTTTTCTTCCCTCCTTTTCCTTCTTCCTCCTCCTACTACCACCAGTCTCCATTGAATGATATATTTGGGTCAGATCTTTTTGCCACTCCTACTACAGAATCCCCAGGTCAGACTTCACCAACAGGACAACCTCCAGTCTTGCAGAATAATCCTATGGACCTCTTCAACAGTAATGCTCCCTCCTCAGCGGGTTCCCTGGCTGGTCTAGGTAAGTCCATCAATTTCCTAATCTTGATTTATTCAGGGCTTTATTCAAGACTCAAGTCTTCTAATTATAGGAGATCTAAAGAACTGGATGTTGGAATCCTTACTAACTGCTAAGTAATTAGAGTTGATCTAATCTTACAAGAAGATGTTTTGGGCAGAACCTGAAACAAGGTACTAAGTAGAACTACCCATAATCCCTCTCCGACTGGCCCATTGGCCTATTTATGCTCCTTCCAGAGAGAGGGATTATGGGTTTTTTCTCCCATAGTGCTCTCTGGCCCAAAGAGCTTCAAGGGAGGTATGAACTCATTGAACTCCAATGAGTAAAGGTGTGAACACAAGCCTTGTATTGATTAGTTCTACTTAGTACCTAGTTTCAGGTTCTGGCCAAAACATCTTCTTGTAAGATTAGATCAACTCTAATTAGTTAGCAGTTAGTAAGGATTCCAACATCTCCCCCTTTCTTTTGTTTTAAAACATAGGGGGTTTCTGAGGGGGTACACATAAATCCATCAATATGGGCCAGAACTTTGTAACAGATATACATGGTATACATAAATCCATCAATATGGGAGGCATTATACATAATTTGCATAAGTACATAGCAATATAACACAGGCTAGTAGTAATGTAACAACATGAATCAACCTGAAGATTTACACATGTCCATAAGTCCTAGAAATAGTCCATAAGCAATCCATTGTCCATTAGTTCATGTGCCAGGAATCTAATAATTCTTATGAGCACAATCAGCAACAGAACCACCCGATATTTCTTGGGTCTTCTCCTTTGTTTCAAGGGTCTGCTCCATCTTTCTGCGATGGACAAGGCGAATGCGTATCGTAGGCACCCATCTGATTCCTTCTCCACCTGTAGAGATGCAAGCAAATCCTCTCCCCCAAGCAGTTAGTCTATCTGGTCCCTTCCATTCACCACTTTCTGGGTCTCTCCACATCACCTGGCGATTATCTAAAGATAGTGGAGCTGCTCGCACTGGACACTGCTCTTCTGGTGGGTTATAAAACCTGTCTGCTGGAGCCAGTGCATCTTTTGATGTTGGAATCCTTACTAACTGCTAAGTAATTAGAGTTGATCTAATCTTACAAGAAGATGTTTTGGGCAGAACCTGAAACAAGGTACTAAGTAGAACTACCCATAATCCCTCTCCGACTGGCCCATTGGCCTATTTATGCTCCTTCCAGAGAGAGGGATTATGGGTTTTTTCTCCCATAGTGCTCTCTGGCCCAAAGAGCTTCAAGGGAGGTATGAACTCATTGAACTCCAATGAGTAAAGGTGTGAACACAAGCCTTGTATTGATTAGTTCTACTTAGTACCTAGTTTCAGGTTCTGGCCAAAACATCTTCTTGTAAGATTAGATCAACTCTAATTAGTTAGCAGTTAGTAAGGATTCCAACAACTGGAAGTGGTTTTATTAGTCTCAACCTGAATTTGAAAAGTGTCAAGGAAAGGTGGGGACAGGGAAGGGGAGAGGTGGTTTCCCCTTCATAAAGACAAGTATATGTGTAAGTGTGTACATGTGGATTAAAATGTGGATTAAAATTCTGGATAACTATGTTAAAATCCAAAATATATTCTCACTGATCTACAAGTTTCTCAGGGCATTGTATTAAAATTATTTGCCCCCATGATCATACTATCAGTTTGTAGCTGGGGTGAAACTTGAACCTGGACCTTCTTGCCTCCATTTCGGTAGCCACATTTACATGATAAGCACAGAGCCTCAAACCCTAAGACTTAAATCAATTCAGTCCCCAAAAACAAATTTAAAAATCATTTATTGGTTCATTTATGTATGAGATGGGGTGGGGGAGCTGATTTATGTGATCTTTATTTTAAAGAACTGATAGGTGGCTTGTAAATTTTGTTTTATGCAGAAATTCAGAGAGCATGTGGTCATTGGGGATGGGGAAGGATTTCAGAACAGTAATCATAAAATCATAAGCCTGAATGGGAAAGGACAGAGTGCTTTGCAAGGAGGGGAGAGTGTAGAACATTACAGTTCCTTCACAATTTGATCCTGGAATGGCTGGCTCAGCAAGACCACTCTGAACTAGCCTCCCATCATTTTCAGACTTGTTGCTAATTTCAGTTCTTTCAACCAATGTCTGTCCTTTGGGGAGAGGGAGAGACTGGTGTTTGCTGTTTGACACCTGTATAGATTCCCACCACTTAGGAGTGGGAAGGTTCCAAGTAACATTTTTCTCCTTGTAGATCTTAAACCAGAAATTTGGATTTCTCAAATTTCAATACTGGCTCAATCATTAGATGTGCCCTTCTTCTGTAGGAAAACATTCTGATGCTGTCGTGTTAAATTTGTTGAGTCATGTCTGGGTGGAAGCGGGGGGGAGGAGGGGGGGGTGTTACCCAGCTGCTAAGTGGCTAAAGATTCTTTCTTGTGCATACTCCCTAACTTCTGATTTTCCTTGATAGCACATATGCTAGTACTCTTTGTAAATGTAGTATGGTCTTTCCTGGGCTTCATTATTCCACTTCTTACCCCAAAATGGTAATAGCAGACATCGCGGACCCCTTTATAGCAAGAAGGAAAATGACTGCTGTCATGGCTGTGATTAAATAACATCAGAGAGCTTGTCCTCTGATTATTAATCCATGCCTTGAAGAATTTTTATAGCCAATATTTTACTAGTCAGTCTGAAAATACAGCTGGACCCAATAACTGTTAATTTATTCAAATGAAGTGAAGCTTTTTTGGCAAGATGCCCCCGTTGAGGCCTTGGGATACACAACAGCAGAATACTGATGATTCTTCAGAGTTTGGCCATTGCTGTAAAATGAGCTCTACAGTATAGGCCCTGTCCACTAGCTGTGAGCCTCCGCCAAGCCACAGAAGGTTGTAGGTCTGGCTTCCGCCCCCAGCTGGGTGATCACATCCTTTGGTGAGCTGATGGGGGTAGAAGCTTAGCACTGATACTAACACACAGCTAAGATCTGGCATCAGGAGGACAGGAGATTGACCTCATATACACCTTCGTCCTTCCCTACCTCTCCTCTGCCTTGTGTGCCTCAGACAAACACACACACACACACACACACACCCCTGGCTTGCAGGACTTGCAAAATAGCTTCCTCTTGTGAGTGATGAGGAGGGAAGGCCAAAAGCTGAAAAACTCTCAGCTCTTATTTAGAGCTTTTTTGTCTTCCTCCTTGCCCCTCAAGTTTCATGATCAAAGCCACAAATTTTGCTCCTAAGAAAGTAAGAATAGATAGTACAAGACACAAAGTTTGTGAAATGATAGCTTGTCTTTTTGCTATTCTACAACTGATTTTTAAAAACCTAATTAGTAAATAATGAGTAAGAGAAAAGTCATTAATGGAACTAAAATGACAGGTCTGCTCATCTGAGTGGGTTATTCTTTCTAACATCTTTGAGTCAATCCAGTTTTTAGGATTATGTAAAACTGCCACTTCAGAGAATCCCAGATTTAGAACTGAGAGAACTCTGAGGTCAGTTCCAATTCCTTTATTTTGCAGGTGAGGAAATAGAAATTTAGATGTATGAAGTAATTTGCCCAGGCTCATGCTATTATCTAAGCAGGGTTTGAACTTGGGTTTTCTTGATTCCAAGTACAGCACTCCATCCAACATACCCTACTCTGTCTCATGCCAGAGGATCAGCTCTTCTCAAATTATGCAGTGGGACATCCTCTAGCTGAGTAAAGCAGCAGAACACATCAGAACTCTCTGGATCTAAAGTTAATTCCAGTCATCCTTATCTATATCTTACCACTGAACCCAGATGGTTTCAAAGAAGATGTGGCTGGTGATTTTGCATAGCCCTCCTTCGCTTAAACCCGATTCATTTGCAACTCATGGAATCATCTTTTTGGATATCATGGTCTACTTTGAGAACAAACAACAACTACAGAATTAGTCAACATTCTATAACAGAAGGCTTTAATTATATGGCCATACTATGGTTAAATTCTTATAAAGTAAAGGAGTTTTAATTTTTCCTCTTCTGATTTTCCTACTATCTCTAGTTTAATAAGTACAATGATCAGGGAATGGTAGTTGGAAACTAGTGTGTTGGCTACAATAGATATTTACTTGGTATCTAAGAAGGAAACAGTGATCAAAATGGAAGAGAATAATATGGAGACAAATATAAGTTCCAGTCTCATTAACTTTTTGAACTTGGACATCTGAGACTGTTTCCTCTTCTGTAAAATGAGTTTAGACTATTTCTAGGGATCCCTTCAGCTCTAACATGCTCAATTTTCTTTACTTAGCAAACAGGTACAATTTGCTGAAAACTAGCCATTTTTTTTTCTTTTGTCTCATCTCTACTAGAGTTCTGTTATTTTCAAAATGTAAAATCCATTCTTAGCTCATGGGCAGTACAAAACTGATAGTCGGTCAGATTTGGTTGAAGGCTATAGTTTACTGATTCCTGGTCTTGATCATGGTGATCATATAAAAATAGCAGAATTAATTTAGATTATCCTATAACCTTGCTGTGTGTGTACAAGCAGGGCATAATATACTGCTGCTAATAATAAATTCAATTTATCAAGCACTTTTAAGATTGTCAAGTGTGGCAAGATCCTAAAAAGTTGTTTGATTTCTCCTCCTCCCCCATATATCCTTCATTTGATACAGAAATAGCATTACCAAGGTCTCTTGTTCTATTCTAGTGGGATTAGAAAACTTTGAAGAACTTAGTGTCAGATAAGTTCAAGGCAGGTGGAGTTTTGAAATTAGGACTTGGGCTCTTTGTTTTCTTTTGAATGTATGTGGAAATGAATTATAGGATTTGCTTAATAGTGGCTAAGAAGGTACCCTAAATTTTCAGTACTCCCCAGAGGAAGTGAAAGAGGAAATGCCTGAAGCACCAGAACAAGCTGAAGGAAACCCTGCTAAAGGAAGCAGGGATCACTAGAATTAGAGAAACGCTTTTATTCTAAGGAGAAGCTTATATGATATCACATGAGGCAGACATGTTTAAAAGCTTGTAGGAAAATATGTTTAATAGGATGGAAAGTTCATGGAAGTTTGAGGAGGGTACCTCATAAATACCTTCACCTGCTTCTGCCTTTCTGATTAGAGGGCTCAAAAGCAAAAGAAAAAGTTCCTCCCATTGCCTTTTTGTATCGAGGTCTCAAAATCACAGTCATCTCTTCATTTGCCACCAGTTGCTCAGCTTGGTTTTGACTCCATTGCCATCCTAAATGTGTCCTATGGACAGATTTATCATCAGAAAATTCACCGTGGTAGACACTGCTTCATCTTTGTTTCATATACCTTAGCAGTACTCTCTGTTGCTTCTGCCTCTTTAAAAGTTATCATCTAAAGCAGAAAAAACTCCCCCCAAAAGCCCTCTTAAAATAGAACTCAGAATCCAATTCTCCCTGTGCAACAAAAGAACTGTTCGGTTCTGCACACATATATTGTATCTAGGATATACTGTAACCTATTTAACATGTATAGGACTGCTTGCTGTCTGGGGGAGGGGGTGGAGAGAGGGAGGGGAAAAATCGGAACAGAAGCGAGTGCAAGGAATAATGTTGTAAAAAAATTACCCTGGCATGGGTTCTGTCAATAAAAAGTTATTTTTTAAAAAAATTTAAAGGACTTTATATGGAGATGATTTTCATCAAAAGAAAATTAAAATTAAAAAATTAATTTGAGGTCATTCTGACAGTAAAGCAGTATATATTAGGATCATTTTACATAAGTTATTTCTGAAGTATTAGTGAGAAAATTTTTGACAGTAAATAGGTGACACTGAAACAATTTTGAAGGGAAAAGATAAAATGGAAAATATGGGCCTTATCTCTCTATTTGTGAGTTTGGAAATAGAATAAACAATTTCACAGGATGTTCTTTTAAAAAAAAATAGAACTCAGAAATCCTGCCATCTCTTCATTTCCCACCATAGTCATTACCCCATTTCCCTTAACTGCTTTTCAGTTTCCTTTTGTTGTCTTTCACCATTAAAATTTCTCGAGAGCAGAGATTGTCTTTCTTATGATTTGTATTCCCAGCACTTAGCATAGTGCTTGGTATACAGGAGGCACTTAATAAATGTTTATCGTCTGTTACATCTCACCATTATCTTCAGATTCCTGGCCAAATGTAGGTTGGATGATACAATGTAGAAAATGTGATTTAAAGTAGTTTTCTCATTCTCTATGAACTTCCCACTACCTTCAACAAATTTCCCATCACAGTCACAACTAAAAATTTTTTAGATCTCCTTCATATCAGGACTTGATGCGTTAAAATTGGTAGAAATTATGAAATGGTCCCCTTGGAATGTGAGCATCATGAGGTTTTATGAAAATAAGTGTCACAAATGTATATGAATTATCTTAAAAATTAACTGTCTAATGTGGTGTCTAGCTTGGCTTTACATATAGGCATTGTTACATTATATTTGTACAAGAGTGTCCATTTCCTCCTATGTTTGGGCACTTAATTAACTACCATAGGATTGCCAGTTGAAGATTTAATTCTATCTTTGACATTTCTCATTTAGTGAAATTTAATATTTTTCCTCTTTATTGCTTAGGTGGCTTACCAGTAACAGCACCTCAGACAGCATCATGGAACCCACCATCATTAGTTTTCAACCAGTCCACCTCAGTGCCCATAATGAGTTCTCAGCCTTCAGGATTCAGTCAGCCTCTCACCTTTAGTACAAACCCACCAGCCTCAGGCTGGGATCAGCCAACATCCTTTGGAGCCCCAACATCATCCTCACCCCCTCCTCTCTGGGGCTCTACCACAAATGCGCCAGCTAATACATGGCCATCACAAGCCTCTATGGGGAACCCTTTTCAGAGTAACATATTCCCAACATCTGCCACACCTGGCCAACAATCATCTGTGCTTATCTCAGGCTCACCACCTCAGCCTCCTCCCAGAACTGTCCCACAAAGGGATATCTCTTGTGATGCTTTCACTGCCTTAGACCCACTTGGAGATAAAGAAATCAAAGAAGTGAAAGAAATGTTTAAGGACATCCAGTTGAAGCAGCGACCAGCAGTGCCAGCAAGGAAAGGAGAGCAAGCATCCTCTGGGCCTTTCGGAGCCTTCTCCAGTTACTTCACTAGCAAAGTTGGAATTCCACAAGAGAGTGCAGAGAGTGATGATTTAGATGCTAATCAGTTGTTGGCCAAGATAAATGGTAAGGTGTTTACCCCGACAACCTTGTCCAAGGTAATCAGGTCCAGAAGAATCTAATGCTAGCTTCTTTGTCATTTCATTGATCATTCAATAGCTGCATTAAAAGTTTAACTATTTATGTTTTGGAATACCTTAATAAACACGATTATTATCTTTGGAAAAACTGGCCTGATATTGCCCCCTAGTGACAGGTGTCTTAGTACTGGTCACACTAGCCTTGAGAAGTATTGGAAACACTTGTGGAGTTCTCAGGGCTGACTCATAATTCTGGTTCTCTTTCAATTTCTGCATTAATTCTATCTTAAACAGCTTTTAAAGAGATCTTAAAAGCCTCTTCATAATAATAAGGAGCTCTTTTTGAAAGAGATTTTAAAAGCCTCTTATTGCATAATAGTTAGAAGCTCTTTTATAGGGGCGAGGCATGAAGTAGAAGGGGAAGGAATAAGCATTTGTTGAGTCCCTACTACATGCCTGGCATTGTCCAAAGCAGGGAAACAGACTTAAAACTCATCAGTCTAGAGAACTGTCAATGTGATTGAGAAGCCTCATCTATAACATATCCTTATTCACTTTGCATAGTCTCATGTGTTGAGGTTAAAATAATTTGCCAGTTAGATAGCCAGTGTGTATCAGAGGCAGATTCTGAGCTCATGTTTTCCTGAATGCAACACTGGCCTTCTATGTACAATATTGCGTTTGGATTCTTCCTCACAATTCTGAGAAAGAGTATGTAAGTGTTTTTATCAAATCAAATGTGATTAATACTTGTAAAATGATTAGCACAGTGTCTATAACACAGTGAACACAATAAATGTTTGTTCTCCTTTATCTCATTAGGCAAATGTTATCAGGAAACTATTTAGACAAGAAGCCAATCTACTAAGTAGCATGTTTTGGATTTTTGTTCTTTTTTTTCTTTTTAAAGAAGCACCAAAGCCAATTCCCAGGCAAAGCACCCCATTAGCATCCAAGCCAGTGGAAAGCTCATTTGAGAACCTTTTTGCAAAAGATCCTTTCCATTCTCCATCGCAAGCACCCGTAAGTATGATTATTAGAAGAAACCTGAAAACTTGACAAATTATTATTTAGTAATAATAATAATACTAATATTCAATCTAATTGGTAGGATCAGTTTGCTCCACTTTAATTTTTAAGAATCTAACTTTTAATTCTTAATTCACATTTCTGTCATACATACACAAAAAAGATTAGAGATTCAACTTTGAGAACTACACTCATCTTTGGCACATTGCTTCTCCTAGTCAAAGATAATACAGCTCTCCCTGACGTATTATGAAGGTTAAAATGCCCCTACAGTCTGGAAAATCTGCGTATGATTTTTCTGGTTCATTTCATACTACAGAAGAAATCTGAATCTTATTTTTCTTTTGTGAGGTGTTTACAGTATTATACATATATCTTACATGTTTCTGAGTTTCTAAACCTTTTCTGTGTCTTCTACTGGCTTTTGTGTATTTTCTGCAGCTTCCACAAAGCTCCCTCAAAGCTCCCATTTAATTTCTTATATCAGCTTAATATATAGTGCATCCTCAATAGGGAACTCAGATGTGAAAAGGATAATTACTAACTTTCAGTGGTCACCATATGCTTTCAACTGTTATACTTGGGCAAATATGGATACTTTAAAGTAAAGTGCCTGTCCTTGGAAGTATTTATTATGTGACATAAAATCTGAATTTAATTGTTTTTCCAGGGGAAACTCAAAGTTATAATTCTACCCTAAAAAGATTAATTTTTTTAATACGATTAATGGCAACAATTTTTTTTTTAATTTTAATAGCCTTTTATTTACAGGTTATATGTATGGGTAACTTTACAGCATTGACAATTGCCAAACCTCTTGTTCCAATTTTTCCCCTCCTTCCCCCATTCCTTCCCCCAGATGGCAGGATGACCAGTAGATGTTAAATATATTAAAGTATAAATTAGATACACAATAAGTTTACATGACCAAACCATTATTTTGCTGTACAAAAAAGAATTGGACTCTGAGATATTGTACAATTAGCCTGTGAAGAAAATCAAAAATGCAGGTGGGCAAAAATATAGGGATTGGGAATTCAATGTAATAGTTCTTAATCATCTCCCACCTTTCTTTCGCTGGGTGTAGCTGGTTCAATTCATTACTGCTTCATTGGAACTGATTTGGTTCATCTCATTGCTGAGGATGGCCAGGTCCATCAGAATTGGTCATCATATAGTATTGTTGTTGAAGTATGTAATGATCTCCTGGCCCTGCTCTTTTCCCTCAGCATCAGTTCATTTAAGTCTCTCCAGGCCTTACTGAAATCATCCTGTTGGTCATTTCTTACCGAACAATAATATCCCATAATATTCATATACCACAATTTATTCAGCCATTCTCCAATTGATGGGCATCTATTCAGTTTCCAGTTTCTGGCCACTACAAAGAGGTCTGCCACAAACATTCGTGCACATACAGATCCCTTTCCCTTTGTGATCTCTTTGGGATAAAAGCCCAGTAGTAACATTGCTGGATCAAAAGGTATGAACAGTTTGATAGCTTTTTGAGCATAGTTCCAAATTGCTCTCCAGAATGGTTGGATATATTCACAATTCCACCAACAATGTATTAGTGTCCCTGTTTCCCCACATTCCCTCCAACATTCCGCATTATCTTTCCCTGTCATTCTAGCCAGTCTGACAGGTGTGTAGTGGTATCTCAAAGTTGTCTTAATTTGCATTTCTCTGATTGATAATGACTTGGAGCATCTTTTCATATGGCTAGAAATAGTTTCAATTTCTTCATCTGAGAATTGTCTGTTCATATCCTTTGACCATTTATCACTTGGAGAATGGCTTGATTTCTTATAAATTAGAGTCAATTCTCTATATATTTTGGAAATGAGTACTTTATCAGAATCTTTGACTGTAAAAATATTTTCCCAGTTTATTGCTTCCCTTCTAATCTTGTCTGCATTACTTTTGTTTGTACAAAAACTTTTCAGTTTGGTATAATCAAAATTTCTATTTTGTGATTCAGTAATAATCTCTAGTTCTTCTTTGGTCGTAAATTCCTTCCTCTTCCACACGTCTGAGAGGTAAACTATCCTGTGTTCCTCTAATTTATTTATAATCTCATTCTTTATGAATGGCAACAAATCTTAGAAATTATACCAAATAGCATGCTTAGGAAGCAAACTTTCTGTTATAAGTTTGTACTTTCACTTGGATTTGGATCTAATTATCATCACTATTTCCATGGAGTTCAATGGAACCCAAAGATGTAGTCTCCCAACTATTTTCTCACACAGCTCTATAATCCAACCAAACTTCTTTTTTAAAAATTCTAGAGATAATTTGAATTTTTTTCTTTATGATCAAGACTACTTATAGATAAAATGCAGATCAACACTCAAAGATAAGACTATTTATAAGTTTCCATTTGGATATTATATCTCCATAGACTGTGTCTCCTCAGCCAACATCTCATCTATATGGGGATCCTTTTGGAAATCGGTTTGCATAACTTCTGTAAGTAGAAAGTTCTTTAAAATTAATTGTCTGAGGGGAAATTAAATTTAGAATAAAGTTAAGTGTGCCTTACTTGAAGGTAATAAAGTTGGGATTCCATTCTTAAAACAATAGCACAGTGTTGAGAATTCAATTATAGATCTCAAAGTTTGTTGGTGGTATGCTAGATAATTCAATTTCTTCTACCCATAAAATCTACACCTTAGTTCTTATGAACATGGAGTTCTGCATTCCTTATATCTGCTAAAACATTAAAAAAAAAAAAAAATAGAGGACTTAAGAATTCCCCCAAAGTGTCACAAGCAAGCAAGATGATTGGATAGTTTGGGGGGATATTATTTGAGAGTTTGAAGTATAGCTCTTGAAATTTGCATTGAGCACAAGAATTCCTAGTTAAACCTCCAGTCATACAAGCAGGAAATTCAGGCTGAAGACCAAGAAGAAGATATTTTTTATTGTACTTGTCCCTAATTCCTGTTGTGACAGAACTGTGTATTTACACAGGTCCCCAATCCTTTACCTGTTACATGAAAAGAAATTGGTAAATAGCTTCATCTTTGGTTTCAAGCATGACTAGCCCACACCAGTTAACTTTAGACATATCAGATGTCATCAATGTATATAGTGATTTTTATTCTTAAAATATCAGGTGAATATTGGATAAGGATTTGAGTAGGGAAGGAAGAAGAGAATAGGAAGCTCTTTGTAACATATATGGAAAATAGCTGCTAATCTACAAAATAATCAAATTGGGCTTTTTTATTACTTTTACTTGAAAGGTATACATCATAATAGATTTGTCTTATATTTCTGGACAATTAAGCAACAATTTAAAGGACTAAAAAGTGAATGTAATTTCCCAGGGAGCAGCACAGTTTACCTTCAGGGAGTGATTTTCCTATTGCGGAATTATAGATTATTTCCCATATGTGGCTTCTTCTTATTTAATGATATCTGAAACTATTCAATTTTCAATTCCCCAAAAAGCCTCACTTTAATCCCATTAATAGTGAAACAATTTATAATTATTTTTCTGTGTTTGTAAAGACTTGTGACTTTTTTCTCTTACTCTTCATTAGGATTTTGGTGCATTCCGTATCAAGATGGCCACATTTGCCAAGGACAAAGCTACTAGTGCTCCAGCTTCAACATTCATTACCTTTTGCCTAATTCCTTGATGACTTTTTTTTTACTTATAGAGATATCTTTTCACTTTTTGCCCAGACATAAAGCTAAGCTTCAAAGCTGTGGCTTGAAACATAAGATATAAGAATATGACCTTCCAAATCTTAAAACAAATGAAGTCAAAAGAATTTCTCCAATGTGGAAGGGATTGGGGGAGGGGGAGGAGGAGAATGTGTCTACTGGAGACCCTATCACTTTCCTTTCTCAAAATACTTGACATCTCTCAAAGAACAAATGTTAAATTATATCATCTAAAAACACACTCCTTCCAGAACTCTTGCTCTGCTAACAAGTTTTGAAGTTACTTTTATTTAACAAGTTTAGAATTTGTGTGGAGGTCTGCTCCCCCCACTTTTTTTTTTTTTTTTGGCAAGGCTTACAAACTTAAAAATTCATGATTGTAAAAGGACTGGGCATTTATTTTTAAAAAAAATGAGACAAAATCTTACTTTCTCCTCTCCCCTTCCATCTCCAGTGATGTAATCTAAAGGAAATCCTTCAACCATTCATAGATATTTGTTGTCACATTACATATCTCCAGACCTCACTTTTCAAAGGATGAAAACCCTTTTTGAAGCTCGCTTTTGGGAAATTCTGCCTGATCTTATTATAGGACTGACTTTGGGTTTTTTTGTTTGTTTGTTTTTTACTTTGATGGTAAAAACTAAAGCAAATTGTCAGTAAGCATATTGAGGGGAGAGTAACATTTTTTCTCTCCTACTCCTAAAACATTCACTATATGATCTAATTCTTCAAATTTCCCTTACTTTGACCCTATATTTTCCCCTTTTTATAGAACTGGCAAGATTCTCTTGGTTTATGAGAAAATAATCTCTTTACCAAACCACAGGTCTGACATTGTTTTGAGACCTTTTGATTAAAAGAGGGTATAGTCACATAATCAGAGTTACTCAACTAGAGGACACATACTTCTTTTTCCTTAAGTGAATATGAGGCCACAAACTTGAATTTAGGTTCCAAAATCCAGATCTCTTGATAACATTTTTCAGTGAGACTGCTAAAAGTCTACTCATCATGGAAATAATTGTACTTAAAAGATCAGTCTATTATTAAATGAAATGATTGGTCCAAATGCTTCTGGAGTTTTAAGTGGTTACATTGGACCCTTTAAAGTAACTAGGGAATTTTCTTCAAACAATGACTAGGGGTTGATAAAGAAAAAAAAAATGCATGAAAGATGTCCAGAATCTGAAGTTATTGGTTATAACTATGACCATAATGACCTTTTTTTCCTCTCCTTTTGAAAAACCAAAAACAAACTTGAACACTTTCCCAGTATATTTTATCTCTCTATTTTTAGCACAATTATGGGAGTGAATTTTTGCCAAAATGAATTTTGTATTTCGTGTGTATTATTGTTATTGCTTGTCTTTGACCCTTAACTCTCAGGTTCTTGTGGGTGTTAAACATCCACATTCAATGTTAATTTTGGGTGGAGGAAAAGGATACCTGCCTGCAGTGTCAACCAAGTGGTAGACTCATGCACTTCTTTTGATTTACCCCTAAACCCTAAATAATTGTGTCTAAGGTAAAGTTATGGTGACTTATCTAATGGTAGTATCTGATTAATGTATAGGCTTAACCTTTCTGTCTGGCTTTCTGCTCAACCATTTATAAATATGAACTTGAAATAGTATTTTAATGCCCAAATACCTAAACTTGTGCTAAAACTGGAGACAATTATTTGTAGGTAACTGGGATTTTTGAAAGTAATTTCTTGAAACTGAATTTCAGCCACACATGTCCTGTACAGATCTATTTTTTTTCTCCTGTGCACTTTTCTGTAATGCAAATAAAGCTATGAATTTACTCCTTCTCAATAAACTGGAAATATAGAATCAATTGCATCTTGTCCATTTATTCTACCTTCCTGAAATCCTCTTCTGATAACTTGTGGGGTATTTTGTACTTCAAGGTGGAACTGAAAGAAGATAAAGATAGGTGAAAATCAGTGGTGCTTAATTTTTTCCCCCCAAAACTAGCTCATCTGATTTCATTTTCTGGCATTACCTGTCCTTCAATGAAAAATGGAAACAGATTCTAAAATGATTACTAACCTGAGAACGTGGCTGTGGATGGACAAGAATAACCCTGAACTATCAATAAGCTGACTTTAAGGGACAGCTAAGTGGTGTAGTGGGTAAAACATTAGCCCTGGGATCTGGAGGACTTCAATTCAAATCTGGATTTTAGACACTAGCTGTATGATTCTGGGCAAGTTACTTAGAACTGATTGCCTCTCTCCCAAATTGAATATAATAACTAACATTTGTAAAGTATCTACTTGGAGTCAGTCACTGATAAGTGTTTTGTTGTATTTCAATCTCATCCAGCTCTTTGGAGTTTTCTTGGCAAAGATACTTAAATGATTTGCCATTTCCCTCTATGGCTTGTTTTACAGATGAGGAAACTGAGATATATAGGGTTAAGTGACTTACCGAGGGTCATATAGCCATATATACCAACTGTCATAGAGCAAGTGGAAACTACCTCCTGTTAACTAAGTGTTTGAGGTGGGATTTGAACTCAAGATGATGAGTCACTATCCAGTGTGCTATTTAGTTGTCCTCTATATCTCAATTAAACACAACAGTTAGAGGGAGATTCTAGTATTATCCCCATTTTACAGAAAAGGAAACTGCGATTAAGTAACATACCAAGATTCACATAAATTATAAATGTCTGAGTCCTCATTGCCAGCACACTATCCACAACCACACCTAGCTGCCTTAGCCTGATTCTTCTTAATCTTTTCCATGCTACAGTGTCTAGTTCATTTCCAAAGTCAAGCAGGGAAAAAATGTTTAGGCAAGCTTTGATTCTATAGACAAGCGTCAGGGTTAAACTAATTTTATTACAAGAGTACCATGCAACGAGGCTGACTGAGGAGGAAGGAGAAACTATTTCAAAACAAACTAATACAAAGTTAAAGTTTTTGAAGGTAGACATGACCTACCTCTGGTTGTTTGCCAGCCCTTCATTCATTTAATGCAGCTTTCCCTTCTCCACCCCCATCTTAACACCCTGATGTCAGTAGGTAAGAATGCAGGAAAATAGCTCACACTTGGAGACTGTATTGCTTCCCAGGACTGCAGAAACAGTTATACCTGAACCAGGAGATTTGAGAAGTAATTCTCTGTTGTGCAAATTCTCTGCAATATCTAGATGCCTGGAGGGGAATAGGAAGGGGGAGTCAAGGAAGGCAGTGGAGAGGAGGGAGAGAAAGGCAAACCCTTCTAATAGACTGCCTGTTTCAGCCTTCTTGCTTAACCTTTTCAGCTCTTTCTTTCCAAGAAAGTTTTTAACCTTCATGCTTTTATCAGTGTTGTGAAGAGCAAGGACTTTTAATGAAGTGGAAACCACCTGCTGTTGACTAACCCAAGAGTAAAGAGAAATGCTTATTCAAGCAGTTTTTCCAAGAGAGGGAGAGGGAGTGGGGGAAAATCAGAGTAAAATGACCTTGTCCTTGACTGGACACGTCAAGCTGAAGTTATTTACTTACTAACACTATTCTCATCTGTTCAGATTTTAACAGTCATCATTTTGTTTGTGACAAGGCTTCTTTTTTTAGGTAGTGAGAAAATATGACCTACAAAGTATAAGCACATGAGGAGCTTTTAAAAAATACAATAAATAATAAATCTAAAACTAAAAGTTAGCATAAAAATGTGCAATGGGGAAATATAAGAAACTTTCATGAAAAATGTAAAACTAAAGCAGAGTCTCCTTTTCCTCTGTAAATAAGAAATACAATTCTGAAAATAGAAACAATAGGAAAAAAACAAACAAAAAAAAAGAAATTAAAGGCATAAAAAAGGAGGAAAATAAAAATAACTTTGTTAATGATATAGTTAACTTAGAAAATTCTAGAGATTTTGGGAAAATGTCCAAAAAAAGTTTTGGGATACAAAACATCCATAAAAAGTCATAACATTTTTATGTAATAATAACAAAATTTAGGAGCAAATAATCAAAAGGAAAATCTTATTCAGACCAACAAAATGTATAAAGTATATCTGGGCATTAAGATAAAATGATTTTTTTTTAAAAAGACACTTAAAATAATAACAAATTTAACTGGAGTACTTGTTGATCTTTGCCAATATAATAAAATGGCAATATCTAAATTAATTTACATTTTTAAGGATAAATCTCAATCCACCAAGGGAATATTTGTTAGAGTTAGGCAAAGAGATAATTTTTTTTGAAAGAACAAAAGATATAAAATTTCATAAGAAAATAATGGGGGGAGGAAAAACAAAGGGGAGAAGCACTTCCAACATCTCAAATTATAATTTAATCACACATAGTATTTGGTACTGATTACAAAATAGAAAAGTGGATCAGTGAAACAGACTATATAAGGAAGAATTAGAAACAATTGAATTCAATAATCCAAAGCTCAATAAACCTGAGTTCATAAATTACTTGGGGAAAGATTCCCAATTTGACCAATGTTATTGGGAAAACTGAAAAGCAATTTGGCAGAGATTAGATTTAGACTAACATCTTACACTACAATAAGCTTTAAAAAGATATACCCAAATCACAAAATTAAGAAAACCAGGTCAGGGGAATTAGGGAGAAATTATTAACTAAACAAGAGATTTAAGATAAAATAATTACCTAAAATGGAAAGGCTTTTGCACAAACAAAATCAATGCAAGTAGGATAAGAAGGGAAGTGAATGATTGAAGGAGCAAATTTGCATCATACATAAGGATCTGAAATATAAGATGTATAAGAAAGTAATACAAATACGTAAAATTATTCTCCCAATGGATAAATAGATAAAGGGTACAACCAATTTTTATTTTATTTTATTTTATTTGCGGAGGCAATTGGGGTTAAGTGACACAGCTAGTAAATGTTAAATATCTGAGGCCAGATTTGAACTTATATCCTCTTGACTTCAGGGCTGATGCTCTACCCACTGTACCACTGAGCTGCCCCAGTACAATCAATTCTTAAGAGAAAAATTGTCAATTAACAGCTATATAAATTTTTTAAAAGACTTTTATATTTCACCTGAAAAATTTTAAAATGCCATATGGTTTGGACAATCATCCACTAATAACAGTAACCTGTGATGCTATTGTTGTTATTCAGCCCTTTCAGTTTTGTCCAGCTCTTCATGAGTTGTGTTTTTTTGGCCAAAATACTGAAGTGGTTTGACATTCATTTTTTCCAGCTCATTTTACAAATCAGGAAACTAAGGCAAACAGTCAAGATACTTACCTAAGGTGATAGTATGTAAGGACAGAATTGAACAGACTTGACTAGTGTCTAAGGCCAGATTTGAATTCAGGAAGAGGAATCTTCATGAGTTAAGGGACTATACTCTACTGTTCCACCTACTTGCAATCAGTACTAGCAATCCCTTAAAATAGTATCCCAGCTCTGCCACTTGCTACCTATATGACAGGGTAAGGACAGTACCTCTTTGGGCTTATTTCATTATATTTAAAATAAAGGAGTTAGACTAGAAATAATCTCTAGACTTCTCTTGTTTATTATGAGGCAGCTAGATAGCTCAGTAAATAGAACAGTAGACCTTGAATACAAATCCAGTCTCAAGCACTTGCAAGTGTAATTCTGGGCAAGTCATTTAACCTCTGTCTATTTCAGTAACCTCATCATTAAATGGAGATAATAATAACACCTAATTTTGAAGATTGTGAGTATACAATAGAATTATATCTGTAAAGTGCTTTAAGTACTATAATGTTAGGGTTATTTTACCTTATGCCATATTTTCATAGACCCAGTGATTTCCATTAAACATGTTTTTCTTTCCGTCGCAAATTTATCCTTAACCTCACCAAAAAAAAAAAAAAAAAAAAAAAGTAAAACTGATTGGATTTCCAATTCTTTTCCTTTAAAGGGAGGAGTACAGGCCTGGATAATTTCCAAATTGGATTGGCCTTTAAATAATCCAGTGGTCAAATAAGTTATATTTCCAGAAATATGCCATAAACAGCAGGAAGCACAATGCAAAGTCTTATTGCTGAAATAAGATCTTTCTCTTTTTCCCTGCCCCCTTTCCCTTCTCATCTTACCCTCCAAGATCTCTGGTTAATATTTAAGCTATGATTATTTGAGGAGATTGCTAAATAATGAAATATCTGTGTTTCTTGCTGGGAAGTGTTTATGCAACATTATCCTTTTATTCTTAAAAAAAAAAAAAAAAAAAAAACTTTGTTTGAATGTTGGAAGTGTGCTTTCTGTGTTGTTAGTCTGGAAAGCTCAGGATTAGGAACCCCAGCAACTCCCTTTAACATGATAGTCATTAGCATGTTGCTGGTACAAGATCCAGCAATTTGTCAATTTACCTAATCAGTTACTGAAGCTCCTCCTAGGTTCTTCTTTTTCTGAAGAGTTCCAGGTTGTAATTACTAGTCACATGCAACATACTAGGTAGAATACTGAAAATATGTCCTGCAGGCCTTAGTCATCTTTGGGAACTGGAGGGGATCCTGAATTAAAAGACATTCGGTTTCTATACAGCCAGGTGCCAAATAGTCACCTGCAGAGCCCTAACCAGTTATACCTTGGTTCTGATAGGCTAACTCTGGTTTTATCCTGCTGGGATTCAAGCTTCTGTGATACTTGGAATATTGGAGAGAATGTGGGAAAACAGGGGCACTGATACATTATTGGTGGAATTGTGAACACATCCAGCCATTCTGGAGATCAATTTGGAACTATGCTCAAAAAGTTATCAAACTGTGCATACCCTTTGATCCAGCAGTGTTACTACTGGTTACTACCAAAGAGATCATAAAGAAGGGAAAGGGATCTGTATGTGCAAGAATGTTTGTGGCAACCCTCTTTGTAGTGGCTAGAAACTGGAAAATGAATGGATGCCCATCAATTGGAGAACGGTTAAGTAAATTGTGGTATATGAACGTTATGGAATATTATTGTTCTGTAAGGAATGACCAGCAGGATGAATACAGAGAGGACTGGCAAGATTGAACTGATGCTGAGTGAAATGAGCAGAACCAGGAGATCATTATATACCTCAACAATACTGTATGAGGATGTATTCTGATGGAAGGGGATCTCTTCAATAAAGAGATCTAACTCAGTTTCAATTGATCAAGGATGGACAGAAGCAGCTACACCCAAAGAAAGAACACTGGGAAATGAATATAAACTGCTTGCATTTTTGTTTTTCTTCCCGGGTTATTTATACCTTCTGAATCCAATTCTCCCTATGCAACAAGAGAACTGTTTGGTTCTGCACACATATATTGTATCTAGGATATACTGTAACCTATTTAACATGTAAAGGACTGCTTGCCATCTGGGGGAGGGGGTGGAGGGGAAAAATCGGAACAGAAGTGAGTGCAAGGGATAATGTTGTCAAAAATTACCCTGGCATGGGTTCTGTCAATAAAAAGTTATTTATTAAAAAAAAAAGTTTGAAAAAGCAAAAAATATTACATAAATATCAACCATCCTCATCATCATTAATATTATTGAATGCTTATCCTGCCCATTAATTTGCTGTAGGATTTTTTAACCTATAATACAACAGCAAAGCATAACTAAATTTCCAAGTGTATTTCAAAACAGTTCATCATTCAATTTAACTTAGCCAAGAAAAAACTACGAACTTTTCTAAATATATTGGATGAATCAGTTTCCAAATGGGAAAGCTGCTTACAAGTTCTGGTCACACCTACTTATAATTAAGCTAATTAGTGTAAAATATTCTCAGACTTTATATAAAGGCTTTGCCTTTCTTTATATTTGCACTCTCAAAATGGGCCTCAAGAATGAAACCCATTAAAGAGATGCAAAAATATGTATGTGGTATCTCCTGGCTATACATTCCCTGGGCCAATGCTAACATGTTACTTGCTAGGCTGCACAGGAAGTGGCTTGTGGCCATGGAATCATTCAATTATCTAGTTATAATCATTTCCCACCCATTTCATTAGCCATGGAAAAGTCTGCTCTGCCTTTGTAGGCTGCAGTACTGCACCAGTGAAACACCACTCAGATATGTTGTTTTCACAGCAGTCTGAGAACTGTTGAAATCAAGTCCTTTCTGTCCTTAGGAGCCATGAATGATGGGCGTTATAGGATTCTGGTGGCTTTAGCCTCTATTTACAAGCTGTCCTGATCTCAGCCATGTTGTACATAGGAATTCCTTGCACTCCACTTTCCTGAATTCTGAAAGCTCCTGATAAGCATCTACTTTGTGAAAGGCATTGAGCTAAGTGGTGGAGATTTGAAGACAAGTCTCTCCCTTCAAGAAACTGACATTCTACTAAGAAACAATATATACATAGATAAGAATAATAAGTATAAAATACATGAAAGATAACTGAAGGCTGAAGATGGTGGAGAAAGCATCTACAACTGAGAGGATGCTTGTATTGACAAGTCAAATTAATACCCCTGATTAGAAGAATAAAAATCTTCTTTTTGTACTTAATTGTTTCCATTACTGAATTCTGTTCAACAGATATTTGGCACTTACTATTAAAGAAGAAGAAAAGGAGGAAAAGAAGGAAGAAGAGGAGGAAGAAAGGAAGAAAGAAAGGGAGAAAAAGAACAGTTGTTTCTTCTGGAATTATAAACAAGATTGAAACCTTTATCCTGCTTTTATTTTTCTTTCAGGTTCTCCTAACTCCAAAACAAAACCAAGCATTAATAGAAAAGCACACCACATTGGATCAGTGTGGGAAATGGTTTATTTTTCTAGTGGTAACAAAGAACTTTTATATAGTGTTTGGGATTTGCAAATCCTTCTCATCTTATTCGGACTGATAGATGTTATCACTCTCTAATTTACTGACAAAATTGAAGCAGAGATGCATAGATTGAATGGCTAACCCATGGACTACTAAATGTCAATGGCAGACTTTGAACCCAGATCTCTCCTAATTTTAGGTGTCCTTCCTAATGCACAACATTTTTCTATGTTTTAAAATTTTTTCTCTGTATATATCTAACCAAAATACAAAAATATTCCATTGTATTGAATCCTAAAAATGCAAACATACCTTATTGAGTTCTGTGATTGCACT
The DNA here is from genome assembly GCF_016432865.1 of Antechinus flavipes. Taxonomy (NCBI): domain Eukaryota; kingdom Metazoa; phylum Chordata; class Mammalia; order Dasyuromorphia; family Dasyuridae; genus Antechinus; species Antechinus flavipes. The sequence goes on along the minus strand of NC_067398.1, from coordinate 123,906,842 downwards.
GAAATAATTTTTTAACAATTTGCTATGTTCTAGAAAACATACACACATACAAAATTGGGTGGGGGGGGGAGGTTGTGGGATTTTTGTTTTTGTTTTTTTTACTTCTCAGAATTTCAGTTTTCTTAACCATAAAGTAAGGAGAGGGATTTAAACTCAATTCCTCTAAGGTTACCTGGGCTCTAAATCTATGTTCCTATGACATTTGCCATTCCCTAAAAGTGATAAAAGCTATGAGGGTTAGGATCTGAAAAGGAGTAAGAAAAAAAAATTATCCTAAGCAAAAGCAATGGAATTAGGAAGGAGGAATATAACTAGTAATACTGGATCTAACAATGGGTGGGCCACCCAGGGGCTGACACAGAATTTTATGATGACACATGGAAGGGGTGGTCACTATGGGAAGCAAGTAAGCTTACAAGGGAGAAAGTTCTTCTTCTTTGCTCTTTGTTCTTGAAGAGGACCATGACATCAGGAAGGTGATGCCTTGGCATACAAGACAATATGTGAGAGAAGGCTTTCAAAGTCACCAGCCTCATTTTTTTTTTCTGAAGCCATCTGGGTCCAGTGGCCAAATGTAGATCAGGATGGAGAAGGACTTAAATGTAGAGTGGAGAAATTCCTACTAGTAGGTGGTACCCTGAGACAAAGTCCTAATCTGCAGATAGCCTTTCTACATCATTGAGCTTAGTGCAAATCACCTCAAAATCAGAAAAATATGCTTAGAATTTTGTGGCCCTCATAGCAGAGAAGAAGAAAATGTGTGTATTTATGGTATTAAAAGATTAAATATGTTGATATACAATATGATACATATGCTTTATTCATTTCTGAGTTCCTAACTCATCTATTTTTCATCTAAATTTCATCTATTAGCCTTCATGTGATGTCTGCAGTTTCCACAAAACTCCCTCAAAATTCCCATTTAATTTCTTATGCCAGATCTGCCATATATTGAATCTGTGATGGGGAAAGTCAAGATGTAGAAATAACAACTACTTATAACTCTCAGTCTAATTATAGTTTGGAACCTGAATATTCAACTAACTCACTGTTACTGTTTTGGATGAGATTTCTGTGCCCCTATAAACAAAAGAGCTAAAGCTTCTGATCCCTACCATTCATTGTTGTGGTTTTAGTCCCATTTGAGTTCATCTGGGGTTTTCATTGCAAAAATACTGAATGGTTTACCATTTCCTTCTCTATTCATTTTACAGATAAGGAAACTGAGGCAGAAAGGGTTAAGTAACTGGCCCAGGGTCACATAGCTAGTAAGTGTCTGAAGCTAGATTTGAACTCAGAAAGATGAGCTATCCTAACTCCAGGCCCAACACTGTACTACCCAGCTGTACATTAGGACACTCTAAAGAGGCCACAGCAAATTGGAAATATTATACAGAACTAGAGAGGCCCAACATCTCAACTAAGGTAGAACCAAAATATAGAAATCTCATTTTTCAAATCTTCAGAAGATTATATTAACAGACCATTCACTTTTCTTTGACTGGACTTTGGACCCCTCTAACAGAAATCAGCAATGACTCTGACCAGTGACAGGAAATACTTTGAGAGTACTCTGTCCTTCCCACTAAAGATAAATAGATTACAAAATCAATCACAACTACTCTTTTGGTAACTTCCTAAGAGACAAGCAGCATGTCCCTTGATCAGAGATTCAGATTTCTAATATGGATTTTGGAAATAAATCTTTTGATGGATGGATCTATGACAAGGTGAGCCCATCATTTTTTCCCTTTGCTAGATAGTTCTCATTTCATTTAATCCAACTAAACATTGCCCTGATTCAAATCTCAGTCCTGTCACATGACTTTTGGGCTTCATTTAATCTTCTGTCTTCCTCCATAATATGAGGATTGGATTAAATAGGACATGAAGTCCTTTCTAACTCTAAATCTAGCTACCTCTGATCCAGTAAGTGCAAGGTCTAGGTGATCCCCAGAATCATTAAAGATAAAAATGATAACATTCCTAGACCCCAAGAGCTTGCTGTACTGTATGATACATGTTATTTGAGAAGGAAAAACAGTATTGGTAAGTGGGGATATTGGGGAAGGTTTCCCAAAAGAGGCAGTAGTAGCATCTAAATTGAGCCTTTGAGTATGATAAGAATTCTGGGAGTCAAGACTGAGGGGAGAGTCCCATTGCAGGAGACAGAGTGGAGATTAAGGACTGATTAGGAGGTTGATATAATAGTCTGAGCTAGAGTGATTTCTGCTTAAACCAGGGAATTAATGGAAAGAAGGTGATAGATAAGAAAGATTGTAGAAGTAAAATTGTTGAATCATTAAATAACTGTATAGACAAGGGAAGGGAAAGGCATAGAAAAGGAGTTGAAGATTACCCTCAAGTTAAAAACTTGGATGACAAAGCAGGGGAGTGCCCTTAACAGAAACAGAGAAATTGAAAACAATCTTGGAAGAGCTATTTTATTTTTCTGACAGTTTCCTTACCTGTAAAATGAGAGACAGCTAGGTGACACAGTAGATTGAATGCCAGTCTGGAGTCCAAAATATTCCTTTTCCTGAGTCCTAATCTGGCCTTAGACACTTGCAAAGCTGGAGAAGAAGATGGTAAACTACTTCCACATATATTCTTTTTTTTTTCTTGGAGGTGAAGGAAGGCAATTAGGATTAAGTGACTTGTCTAGGATTTGCAACTAGCAAGTGTTAAATATCGGAGGCTGTATTTGAATGCTGGTCCTCCTGACTCCAGGGCTGGTGCTCTATCCATTATGCCATGTAGCTGCCCCACCATTTCAGTGTCTTTGCCAAGAAAACTGAGTCAGACATGACAAAATTGACTAAACACCAAAATGATAGGGTTGAACTCAATGATTTCTAATATGTCTTCAATATTTAAATTTGCAATCCCAAATGCCCAAATCTTAAATGACTAATAGCACCTGCCTTCTAGGACCCCAACTCTAGCAGTAGGAGTCAATGAATGAAAAAAAAAAAAGTAGCATTTATTAAGCATGTATGAGGATCAGGAGAAGCAAATACAAAAGGAAGAAAGTCACTGAACATGAGAAATTAGTCTATTGGAGAGAGATACTACTTAGGAGAGAACAGGGTCTCTTAGGAAAGAAGGACAGACAGTCACAGGGATGTGAGCAAAGCCACAAGATAGTTGATTGTCATATTATTTCCCTGATTATTAATTTGATTAACATTCTCAGATGTTGTTCTTAAGAACAAACTCTCAAAATCCAAATAAGTTTTCTATTAATATTTATTTTGTGAGGCAATTGTTCAGGGTCACACAGCTAGGAAATGTTGCATGTCTGAGGCCAAATTTGAAATCAGGTTCTCCTGATTTCAGGGCCTGTGCTCTATCCACTGTGATATCCAGCTGCCTTAAAGTAGTTTTCCAAAGAAATGTATCAGGATATTTGATAGGGGGAAACCAATGGGAAAAGAGATATAGTTCTCTTCTCTGGGCTCTGGAAGATTGATATTTATAAGATTTAGATAAAGGAACCCATATAATAATTATGTATTCTCAATAAAGCATTTTGCTGAGAAAGCAATTTGAAAGCAAAATAAATTGAGATGACGATTAGTAAATAGAAACATTCCTGGATACCCAAAATTCCTTTTAGCCCTCTCCAACATCCTTGGAGAGTTACTACTGAAGTCAGGGTGATATTCTAGTACAAACAATTTCTTTTTTTTTCCCTGAAGCAATTGGGGTTAAGTGACTTGCCCAGAATCACACAGCTAGGAAGTGTTAAGTGTTTGAGGCCATATTTGAACTCTGGTCCTGCTGATTTCAGGGCTGGTACGCAATCCACTGTGCCATCTAGCTGCCCTTTACAAGCAATTTCTAATCACATAAATTGGATCTAAATAATACAATAATGTTTCTGAACAATGTAACAAATGATAAATAGTAATCTATATATACATATGGCCCCAGGCAAGCTAGATATGGTAGCTTGGGTGATTTGACATTTAATTACTCACCAATCAAGACAGCTTGGCCCTAAGGCAGTGTGCTTAAACTGAATAGACTATGTTAAGAGGAGAAGGGAGAAGAAAATAAAGAATATATCCAGAAAGTAAGAATGGTTGATTATATCACAATCTACAGACAGTTCCTTTTTTAAAAAAAATAATAATAATAAAGCTTTTTATTTTCAAAATATATACATAGTTTTCAACATTCACTTTTGCAAAACCTTGTGTTCCAAAATTTTTTCTTCCCTTTCCCTCACTGAATATCTTAGACAGCAAGTAATCTAATATATGTTAAACATGTGCAATTCTTCCATACGTATTTCCACAATTATCATGCCATACAAGAAAAATTGTATCAAAAAGGAAAAATAATGAAAAATAAAACAAAAAGCAAGAAAACAACAACAAAAAAAGTAAAAATACTATGTTGTGATTCACACTCAGGTATAGCTGGATCTCTCCATTACCAGTCCATTGAAACTTGCAGGCAGTTCTAAGAGCAGAATGACTGAGAAGAAAAATCATTAGAATTGCAGGATCTTAGACTAGGAGGCAGGGAAGGCAGGGTAAAGGCTAAGTTGATCGGATGGGAATATTAGTCTTCTTAGAGGAAGCAAACAGAAAGTAATTTTTATCTAAGTAGAGGACTGCTGTAAATCATAGAGCTTAATCTCCAGGAGCAAGAGGAGAGAATTTCTGGGGGGAGAACTAATCGATTGGGACCTCTACCCTCCGGAGACCTGTAACAGCCACGAGGAGTGAAGTGTTCTGATATAGTAGCCTGGGTCAGTAATTAATAAATGGTCAGGTCAGATGAGCAATTTAGACACACCCATAAGAAACTTAAGTAAAGTTAAGCCCTCTATAATGCTCTGACTCCCTGGCCTTATGCTTCTGCTCTGATTCTGAGTTTTCCTCACTAAAGACTCTCCATAGGTAAAGGATTAATACTGTGAATCAGTTTTAGAATTCATATTCCCTAAACTTGAAACCTTACCTTAAAAAGAAAGAGAAATGGCTTTGAGGAAACTTACTGCTTTTTTTTCTGAGATATTTTCATAATATGTTTGAAGAACTGGGACAGTTTTGTTGTTCATTCATTTCTGTGAAGTCCAAGTCTTCATTATCTCATTTGGGTAATTTTTTGGCAAAAATACTGGAGTAGTTTGCCATTTCCTTCTCTAGCTTATTTTACAGATGAGAAAACTAAGGCAAACAGAGTTAAGTAACATCCTCAGGGTCACACAATTAAGGAATCTCTGATGTCAACTCTGAAATGGGGACCTCAAACTTTTTAAATAAGGGGCCAGTTCACTGTCCCTCAGACTGTTGGAGGGCCGGACTATAGTAAAAACAAAAACTTTGTTTTCTGGGCCTTTAAATAAAGAAACTTCATAGCCCTGGGTGAGGGGGATAAACGTCCTCAGCTGCTGCATCTGGCCCACGGACCCCTGAATTAGGCCCTGTGCTTTACCCACTATGCTTCACTCACAATGGAGGGAGGTTATTGATATTCTAATGACATCTAAAATGGATAAACCTTTATCCTGTCAAACATCAAGAAGAAATGTCTATAACCTAAAGATATAAAACCTTTATTTCAGCAATCATTTAAGAGGGAATGATTATAGTCTGGAGTTTTGGGGCAGAGCAACTGAGGTAGACCTTTATCTCATCAAACGTTAAGAGGGAAAAGTTATAACCTGAGGCAGAATAACTAAATAGGACAATTGGAGAAACTGGGTCACGACATTAAAAGGGAACTTTGGGACAACAATAACCTCTGCAATGTTAGGCCTATTTCAGTTTGTACAAACTCTTTTTATATCTTCAACTGTGCAAAGATTAATTGATCAACCAACAAGGATTTAAGAAGTGCCAGTGTCTTGTGCTGAGAACTATATATACAAAGACAAAAAGCCCAGCCCACCAGGAATTATATTCTTCTGATATCCCATTATATCTCAAATGAATCATATTGTCCTTTTCAATTATGTATTTTCATGAAATGTAGTCAGATGAAAGACCTTAAAAAGGCTCCTCTAGTCAATATATGTGATCACTCCACCTTGACTTCCCCTTGAAAACAGTCAATCCCCAAATCCAATTATACCACCATAAAACAGATGGGAATTCTGATGTCTCCAATTCCACTTAATCAATAAAAACCTCCTTTCGTTGAGTGTACCATAAATTAAGGTCAAGGGCCATGCTAATTTTCATCTTTGTCTCTGCAACACCTGCCTATCACATATTTGTACATAATTTTTCTCTGAACTAAAATAAACCATGACTACTTACCTAGAAGATCCTTCTGCATATATGAGAAATATCATCCCTTTTAATAGCTATAAAGAGAGAAGGAACAACAACCACTTTACAATTTAACTGAAAGTTCAAAAGACATTTGAGGATGTCATTATTGGGATATAATAGATCAGAAATTCCTATCTAGGATTCATAGAGCATCAGAACCTTCTATGACATTGCTGAATATATATACATAAAAGAGGACTTCAGAGAAAGATGAAAACGTGTAAGCATAATTTGAAATAAGATAGAAGATAGTGCCTATTTATCTCATAGTGATATTATAGTTAAACAGAAGCAAGTTTGGTTAAGTTTATATGTATTATAGCTACCTGACTGGAAAACATTCAAGGAATAGAAAAGGGTAGGTGAAATTGGGGAACTTTTGTTTATTTATGATTTTAAAAAGCTACTTCCATCTTCCTAGTTACTGTGTGATATATTATATATATATATATATGTTACAACTATCAATGGCATTCAAATACTCATTAGGTATCTACTCTGTACAAGATGCTATCCTAGATCCCCCCAAAAATAACAGTATAATGGCTATTGTTCTTTGTCCATTGTTCTCAAAGAGGACCAGGACATCAGAAAGGTGATACTATGACATGTAAGTATGGATTGAAGTGAGTCAAGTCACTGTGCAAGGTCACCTGCCTCACTTTCCTCTCCAGAGATAGCTGGGTCCAATAGCAAAGTATACATCCCCAGTTGTCTTGAATAATAGTTAACATTCATAAAGCACTCACTATGTGCCAAGCATTGTATTAAGCACTTAGCAAGTATAATCTCATTTGATATTTACAAGAACCCTGGGATGTAGGCATGATTATTGTCCCAATTTTATAAATGAAGAAACAGGCAAACAGAATAATTTGTCCAGGATCATACAGCTAGTAAGTGTCCAAGATCAGACTAGAATTCAGGTTTTCTTGATTTCATTCTTACAGCTGTATCCATTGTGTCACCAGCTGCCCCTAAGATCATAGATTCAGAACTGGAAAGAATTTTGGAGTTGATGTCATACAAAACTTTTACTTTAGAGTTGCAGATCCTGTGACCTAGAGAGATAAAATAGCTTACAGAAGATTAGACAGGTTCAGAAATAGCAAAGCCTGGAAATGATACTGGGACCTGTGATGCTAAATCCATCACTGCATCAAACACATGATCTTGTCCTCATAGAGTTTATAACCTAATAATTAAGTAGTTGAGAAATAAGGAAGTGCCATATAAAATTATGGAAGTGCATGTAAGTTGCAACAAGATGCAATGTGAGTTTGGAAAGAGAAAGGATCATTCTATCTGGGAAGCTCAAGAAAGGCATCTAGAAAGAGATGCTGTTGGGAGTGAACCCTCTTTTATCAAGTTGTAAGTGTTCATTATTAACCCCAAATCAAGATGTGCTAGACCTGCTAACCTAGTCTACATATTAGTTATCAGCATATATAAAGTGTTTTGTCTGTACACACACACACACACACACACACACACACACACACAATATATATATATATATATATATACACATACATACACACACATGCATATATATATGCCTGGGAGTAATTTTTGGCTTTATAAGTTACTTTTTCCAAGAAAGGCAAATTACAGATTTTAAGTTTTTGTTGACATTATTTGTGTAATAATGCAAATTTTACACTCTGGATAAGTCCAAAATTTGGTCAGTCCAACTGTCAAGAGATTAGTTGAACAGTCTACATGTACTAGGCTAAGTTTTTCATTCATAAGAGGAAAATTCTGACCAATAAGGTAGAAAGTGTGATGACCGCTTATTTAAAATCAGCCAGAGTCAGGAATTCAGGTTAAGGGAAAAATCTTCAATCTTTATTCTCAGTAAATACACTCAGAGATGGAAAAGGATTGTGATAGCAATATGGGCAGCTGTGACAAGAAGCCAGCTAGCAGAGGAGGCTTGGAGGCCAAGGGCGGTCACGATAGCAATGCAAGTAGCTGTGACAAGATGCCAGTCAGCAGTCTCTCTTTCCGCTTCCCTTTCCACTCCCCTGCCTCCACCCACCAAAATTGTCATTTCCTATACAACACATCAGGGCTTGCACAAAGAGTGGGCGGGGGCTATTCTTTCTCCAAGTATATATATTAATAGAGTATGGTCCAATTACTATTTAGCCTCATGTGCTTGGGACCTCAGTGCATCAACTCGAGCCTCAGCCCATTACATCTCCCGCTTTCTTTTGTTTTAGAACACAGGTGGTCATGCCATCCCTGACTCCTCAGGGAGGTCAGAGCCCCCAAGGGGAGGTGATCATACCCTCCCTGACTTCTCAGGAAAGGAGGTGAAAGCACGGAAAAGGAGGTGATCAGGACCCCCCCCACCCTAACTTCTCAGGAAGGGAGGTGAAAGCACTAAAAAGGAGATAATCACACCTTCCCTGATATCTCAGGAAGGGAGATGAAAAGCACCAAAGGGAAGTGGGGGGTGCTAGTGGATTTCTGGGCTGAAGGGTCTTATTATGCACAAACCCATCAGCATGGGAGGTATTACACGAGCACATAGCAATAACACAGAGGCTATTAGTGATGACTCTTCCCACAGGCAGTGCAGGCTCTATGTGGTGTAACAAAAAAGGTTTGAACCCTTTTATAAATATGGTTTATAAATATGGTCCTAGCCAAATATTTTTGGCCATTCAATTTTTATCAGTTGAGAATAGAAATTCCACTCTTTTCTAACATCCTTTATTACTGACTTCTCTGAGCAATACAAGGCAGACCTTGAATTGCCAATGTTTTGGGGATAAATAAAGAAAATAATTTTTCCTTCTTTCTACCTGAGTGTGACTCATTTTACAGTGTTTTGTTCATATTAAGCACTCAATAAATTAGATACTAAAGTCAGTAATTAAGGGGAATTCAATTAAATTTAAATCACATTTATCAAGCACCTACAATGTACACAGTGCTATGCTAGATACTGGCAACACAAACACAAAAACAATCTCTGCCTTCAAGGATCTTACATTCTACAGGAGAGAAGAATATTGAAATAGCAGCAAAGGTTAGCTTTTCTTTCCAGGAGGTCTAGGCAGATATATTTTCCTGCCTTCCAAAATTGAGAACCAAATTGAATGATTAGTGATTATATTTCATGTTGCCAAAGCTAAGAGTATAATCATTAAAAGAACATTGAAGTTCTCCAGTAGTACTAGTCCATAATGGGGAGCCATTGTATAAGTGAGACCACCACATAAAAATAATAGAATTCATAGTGCTTTAAAGTTTGCAAAACTCTTTACAAATATCTCAACTTTTCCTTTAAAATAAAAAAACCTTGAAAGATAGGTGCTTTATTCTGCAGATAAGGAAATTGAAGCTGACAGGTTAAGTGGCTTGCTCAGGGTTTCTCTGATTCTAAGCCCACTACTATAGACTGTGCTACTTAGCTGCATAATCAAATATATCTTTAAGGACTTTAGTAACTAAAGCTTCTGGACTAGGATTCAAATGTGTCTCCTTCCTACCCAATTCCATTCTATAAAGAATGATTTATGAGAGGTTTCAATGTATATAAAAATATCCAATCAGATGTGTTTTGTTTTATTTTTACTTTTATTATATGAAAAAAATAGTGTATATCTTTTTTTCCATGTCCTTTTTTAAACTGTTGCAATGAATCTTTCATTCAATCATTGTGCTCCCCGCTCCCTATCAAAGAATCATTTTCTCATTTGGAAAATATTTTCATTTGCTGAGGAACCTTGCTTACCAGAAGAGGGTAGGAGCAGGGTTTCACTATCATTTGAACCTCATGTATTTACCTTGACCCTTTCTTAAATAGAAAAACCAATTTGAACAATCCAGATTGCAGGCTGTGCAGTGCCCTGCTGAGCAGACGTGAGATCCCATGCATGCCCTGGGAAGGCTGCACTGCCTTTGAAGTCCTTTGCCCTTGCTGCCTGCCATGTTCAGCTGCTCCAAGGAGAAGAGAAGGCCCCCTGAGCCTGGTGCTCCTGACCCAAGCAGCTGCACCACAAAGCTTTCTTTGGCTTTAAGTCTCATTGCCCGTAGGTTTCTATTTGGAGACCTAGCAAGGGGAGGGAGAAGTGCATGATTACTGACATTTTATTACATTTAAAAAGCAATTAAGAACATACCCACACACATAGTTCAGTATATATTTCTAAAAATAGCAATGTCAGAGTCAGCATGGGATAGTGAATAGAGAATTGTCATTTGAGCCAAAAAGATTTGGGTTCTAGCTCTGCTTTTCACACAATCTATGTGACTCCAGACAAGTAATTTAACCTCTCTGTCCATTAGGTAACTCTCTACAGGAGTTCTTAGGAAATATGAATTTAAAATTGTTTTTAAATAATTATTTCAATATAATTGGTTTTCTTTGTAATCCTATGTATTTTATTTTGCATATTTAAAAACCTTACTTTGAGAAGGTATATACAGGCGTCATCAGATTTCCAAAGAGATCTAGGACATAAAAAACAGAAAAGACCACACTAGAAATTGCAGAGAAGGTGCCAGTTTGCATTGATAGATAGTGTTTTTTCATCTGGAAATTCTCTCTACCTTTGAAATTACAAGTCAGGTTCTTATTCCATTCCTTAATAATAACAATAGCTCACACTAATAATATACAACTTTATAATACTGTGCATTCCTAATAATAAAAGCAGTTTGCATTTATGAGCATGATCTCATTTGATACCACAATAATCCTGTTATTATTATTCCCATTTTCTAGATGAGGAAGCTGAATTTTTTTCTTTGATCCCTTTGAAATACAGACATAGTAGTGGTATTACTTGGTCAAAGTGTCTGCACAGTTTTATAATCCTTTGGATATAGTTCCAAATTGTTCTCTAGAATGGTCAGATCAGTTCACAACTCCATAACAATACATTAGTGTCCTAATTGTCCCACATCCCCTCTAGCATTTATCATTTTCCTTTTCTGTCATATTAGATAGGTTAGGTATCAAATGGTAGTTTGGAGTTATTTTAATTTGCATTTCTCTAATCAGTAGTGATTTAGAGCTTTTTTATGAGATTATTAATAACTGATTTTCTTCTGAAAACTGCTTGTTCTTTTTTTTTTTTTTTGATGTTTTATTTGATGGGAAATGACTCTTATTTTTATTAATTTGGCTCAGTTTCCTATATATTTTCTTCAAATCTTAGTTAATGTCTTACCTTGTCCAAGAATTTTTTCCTGGTGTCTTGATGCTGATCTCCCTCCCTCAGAGATTGTCTTCAATTTCTGTTGCATTTATCGTTTGTTTATAGTTCGTTTTCCACACTGTCTCCCCTGGACTCTGTAAGAGGAAGGACTCTTTTTTGTCTTCCCAGCCTCACAAATGCCTGATGTATAGAAAGCACTTAATAAATATTTGAATTTGACTTGAACCATTTAAAAGAAAATTTATCTTGGACATATCCCAAATACTGACAAAAGAAAAGCTGTGGTCATAGCTCTGAATCAAACATCTAAAACACCAATGTTTCATTGTTGTCATTTCATTTCAACAAACATTTATTGAATTCACACTTCATGCTTTATATTCTGATAGTGACTTCTGGTAAACTTTCTTTCTTTGCCAAAAAACTAATTTCCATTTATCAAAATTCTATTCATCTAAGGCAAGATCTTATTCAAGAGCTGTCTCTTCAAAGAAGCCTTCATTTTCTTTTTTCAATAATGTTTTCCCCAATTACAGATCAAGATAATGTTTAGCATTCATTTTTATGAGATTTTAAGTTCCAAATCTTACTCCCTCTCCTTCCCTCTTCTGAAAATGATAGACAATTTGATATAGGTTATACATGTGCTATCATATAAATGATAATTTCTTATTAGTGACCGTTATGAAAGAAGACACAGATCAAAAGAAAAAATACAAAAAAGAATGAAGTGAAAAAAGTATGCCTCAATCTACATTCAGAGTCCATCAGTTCTTTATCTGTATGTGGACAACTTTTTCTTTCATAAGTATCTTATATTCGTCTTGGATCATTGTGTTGCTGAAAAAAAAGCTAAGTCATTCATAGTTGATCATCACACCATGTAGCTCATGCTGTCTGTGTAGAATGTTTTCTGGTTAAAGGGTAATAACATAAGAAAATGAGAAGAACAAGGAATAGTCTATCTGTTAAATTTATGGGGAGGGGAAGAATTCATGACAAACAACAGAAAGAATTATGAAATGCTACATAGATAATTTTTATTATATTTAATAAAAAAACTTTTGTATAAACAAACTCAATGCAACCAAAATTAGAAGAAAACTTAAAGCTAGGAAGCAATCTTTCTAGCAAGTGTCTCTGATAAAGTCCTCACTTCTCAAATATATAGAGAACTGAGTCAAATTTATAAGAACACAAGCCATTGCCCAATTGATAAATGGTCAAAGGATATAAATAGCCAAATTTTAGATGAAGAAATCAAAGCTATCTATAAGCATATGAAGGCATATGAAAATTGGTACACTAAAGCATTGTTACTGCAATTGTAAACTAATCCTATCATTCTAGAGAACAATTTGGAATTATGCCCAAAGGGCAGTAAAATTGTACATACCTTTTGATCCAGCAATATCACTATTGGGTCTGTATCCCAAAGAAATCAAAAAAGGAAAAAAAAATTTACATATACAAACATATTTATAGCAGCCCTTTTCATGGTGGCAAATATTAGAAAATGAAAGGATGTCCATCAAAAGCTGAACAAGCTATGGTATATGAATATAATGGAATACAATTGTGCAACAAGAAATGATAAATAGACAAATTTCAGAAAAACCTAGAAAGATCTATACAAAATGAAATGAACAGAACAAAGAAGACTTTTTGGATTCACTACCCACTCCCACCCCAGCTGGAAGCAATCACTCCATCCAAGCCCACAGCATTTTACTCTTTTATCATCTTAATCAGATTTCTTTGTCTATTATCTTTCCTATTGGAATGGAAACTCCTTGGGGGCAGGGACCATGTCTTACAAAGGACATTGTGCAGCCCAGTGCCTGGGATATAGTAGGAAGGAAGGAAATAAGCATTTATTAAGTGTCTGCTATATACCAGGCAATGACCAAATGCTTTACAAATATTTTATTTAATTGTCACAGCAATCCCAGGAAGTAGATGCTATTGTTATCTGCATTTTATAATTCAGAATACTGAGGCAAAAAGATGTTAAATGATGGGTTCACATTCACCCAACAAGTAAATGTTTAAGGCCATATATTGATTCAGGTCTTTCTCACTCCAGGCTTTACCCATTGTTTCACATAGCTGTCTTTAGTAGGCACTAAATAACCACTTGTTGAATCTTACTTTGATTGAATAAATTGAATTAGATCTGAATTTTTCCCACAAACTAAATTCTTCCATTTACTATCATTGTGGTACAGTATGCAAAGAGTAGTGTGTATACAGTCAAAAGACCAAACTTCATATCTTTACTCATCCACATACTGTAACCTTGGACAAATTACTGAACCATTATTCTGGGCATTATTTTTCTCATCCTCCAACTGAGAGCACTGGAGTAAATGGATTGTAAAGTCCCTTCTAGATCCTTCACACTGCAGAGAATTCCATCCCTGAGTCCACCTATTGGTCAGCTTTTCATAAGAGAACAACAAAGAGCTTATATTTCTACTGAATTCCTGCCACAATTCCTGCCCCCTTCTCCCCTTCTTGGGAAGCCTGAGAAGGCAGAGCACCCATTGATGACATCTCATTCCTCTGTCATGCATTCATTGCTAGATCAAAGATGTATTCACCTGCTGTGTTGATGCATATCACTTTGATCTCAGCAATGATTTTCCAGCTGAGATTTAAATATTTAGAGAATAATTTGTACTTGATTAGCACATTTCATTTTGGAATAGCAAAAGTATTTTATAAACATGTCTTCATTAATCCTAACAGCACAGCAGGGAGATGGGCAGGTGGTGAATGATTTACATATGGAAAAACTTGAAGCAAGCAAAGAGAGGATTTTTGCCAGATGAGAAATGAGTTCACTGGAGAGGGGAGCTGGGAACAGGAGGAAGAAGTGGAGGAGATACATGAGTACTAATCTTTTTGACATTTATGGAACATATTCAGTTCCAAAAAAACTTCACAATCTTTGTACTTTTAACCTATTATTCATTTTAATTTGAAAATATTTTTAAGGCACACACAATAATGTGTCCTATGTGCTAGGGCTACAAAATAAAAAATGAAATGCCATCCCCTGCATTCAAGAAACCTAAGGACTATTGTAGAACACATCATGTACATGGATAAGTAAATTACTAGATAATTCAAGGAGGACAGTTAAATAGTAATTATTTTCAATCTAGTTTATATATAGCTTGTTCTTTTGTTGTTGCTGTTTGTCATCTTACCCATTCAGTTGTGAGCTTGTTGAGGATAGGGACTGTCTTTTTGCCTCTTTTTGTATTTCTAATGGCACATAGTAGGTACTTAATAAATATTTATTGATTGATCATTGATTAATCAACTGAAGAGAGTAATTGCTCCTGAATCCTCAATAATTAGGAGGAAAATAAATACTAAGACAAGAAAGATAGAAAAAGGCAAGGTTGAAAAAAAAGCTTTTAAAAGTCAAACTGAAAATTGCATTGTGATCTGAGAGGTAATATACTATACTGCTATTTATTGAACTGGGGAATGTGACATGGTCCAAAGGGCACTTTAGGAAAATCACTTTGGCAGCTAATTGGAGGGCAGAGTGAGAAGAGATTTGAGATAGATTAGTCAGAAGATTATTACTCAGTCCAATAATGAGATGATGAAAGTTCTGAGACCCTCCAATTCTGAGATTCTACAATATAGAAATTAAAAAAAAAAGAAAATTGAAGAAGGAATGAGTGATTATCATTGTCTTAAGAAGATACTAGGCTATCAGTATTAAAGAAGAATCATAGAGGTTTTTGTATATGTAAATACTTATATCTTTATGTATGTTTAAGTTTTTAAAATTAAAAAAAAAACAAGAAACTGAATCCCAAAAAATTTAAATAATTTGTCTTTTGCTTTCTATTGCTTCTGAAGTCACATAGTTAACTGGAAGAAACCTAGCTAGTCTGCTTCCTAGTGAATGCAATTCAGATCAACAAATAATGAGCATTCCTATTTCCAAAATAACACATTAGGTGGTATCTAATATTCTTTTAATTTCAACATATTGTACATGGAGATGAGGGGGAGAGAGAGAGAGAGAGAGCATAAGAAAGTGAGAGGGAGAGAGACAGGGAGAGATAGAAACAGAGAGACAGAGATAGATTCAGAGACAGATACATGGACAGACAGACAAAGACAGACAGACAGAGAGAGAGAGGCAGAGAGAGGCAGAGAGACTGAAAGAGGCAGAGAGAAACAGAGGCAGAGAAAACAGAAATAGACAAAGAGACAGACAGGAAAACAGAAATCTGAACTTGGAAAGATATTTTTTAACTGACTTTTATATGGTGTTTTAAAATTTTCAAAGCATGTTATACACATCATCACTAGTTATTCCATTAACCTGTGAAGCAGATATTTCAGATATTACAAACCTCATTTTATAAATAAGTAAATTGAGGCTGTCAGGTAGAGAATTTGCATATAGTCACACAAAAAGTAAGGACCAGAAGTCAGATATGAACCCATAACTTTTTGAGTTTAACCTTATAACCATTATAATTTGTAGTTTCCCAGCAACAATATGCTCTAGTTTATTAAGTGTTTTTTCTAATATTATAGTGTTTTATTAACAAAACATATGCATGGGTAATTTTTCAACACTGACCCTTGCAAACACTTCTGTTTCAACTTTTCCTCTTCTTCCCTCCATCCTGATCCCTAGATGACAGGAGGTCCCATACATGTTAAACATGTTAAAGTATGTGTTAAATACAATATATGTGTACATATTTATGCAGTTCTCTTGTTGCACAAGAAAAATTATATTTAGAAAAGTAAAACAAAAATGCAAGCAAACAATAACAAAAAGAGTACAAATGCTATGTTGTGGACCACACTTGTTTCCCAGTGTTCTTTTGTTAGGTGTAGTTGGTTCTGTTCATCACTGATCAATTCAAGAACTGAATTGAATCCTCTCATTGTCAAAGATGGCCACTTCCATCAGAATTGATCCTCATATAGTATTGTTGTTGAAGTGTATAATGGTCCTAGAAAGATATTATAAAGATAAAACTACCCCAGTGGCATTTTTTGATGCTGCTTTCACATATTCACTTTTCTCAGACTTTCAGAAACCACATTAAAGAGGTTACCAAGAGAAGCTGGGGCCCCTGCTCCTGTAGACTGTAGCTTGAGCTCCTGGAGTCAATGGTCTTCATGCAATCCTTGCCAAAAAGAAATGGTAAGACACAGTAATGACAATCATTGCCCCTGCTGTACCCACTCTAATCCCAATAGCACATTGTTGTTGTTTTTTCCTTCTCAGTGTACTATTGAGATACTAACTAGCTCAATTATGACACGAACCTAAAAAATAGATAGTAATTTAAATTTATTTCACTATTTCTTTGCAGTGAAACTCCACTGGAAAAGATAGAAACAATATAATATACAGAATAGGCATTTTTAAATCCTTAAAGATTACCTCCAAGAAACAGTCTGTAAATACAACATGAAAGCTCATTTCTGCTGCTTTTATCCTGTTTCATATTGGATTTTTAGTTTCACATTGATTTTCCTGATAGACAGTTGTATGAACATTTTTAGTAATATTCATAACTTCCTCATATTTTTCAAAGATTAATCTTTTTTTTTTTCTTAACAGTATCGTTCACGGACCATTGAGGTTTTTGGCCAGTTTGGTGGGAAACGGTGCCTACAATCTTTGGGAGACAGGCGTAGCTGTGAATCTAGTAGTATTTGTAGAGAAGAAGATGACTGTGGAAATGATTTTAAATGTGAAACAGGTATTATTTCTCTCACTTCAATTCATCAGTGTGGAGTAAATTGCTTGACTGACATTCTTGAACATGGATTGTTTCCTGTAAGTTCTGGGATATTCGTATATGAGTGAAAGAAATTAAACTAATTTATTTGTATATGAGTGAAAGAAATTAAACTAATTTATTTGTATATGAGTGAAAGAAATTAAACTAGTTTAATTCTAAATTCTAAATTCCAAATTTCCATTCTAATTTCTAAAAGCCCATAACTTTGATGTAACTCATCCAATGAATTCAAACTTATCTGTACTGTCCTTCAATTTTATTAATCCAGGACACTGGGTGTCTTTGGAGTTCAGTATGTTTGTGTATGAATGTGTTTGTATACAACTTATCATTTACACCTATGATACAGTAGATGGAGAGTTATGGCTTCCCTCAGTGTGATACAGATGGAATTCTAAAATAATAAAGCATCAAAGATATTTTATTCTACTTTATGTAATATAAATTATCCCATGACATATCAAGTCATTATTGTTTTCTGATTTAGGTCGATGCATTAAAAAGAGACTTCTATGTAATGAAGATAATGACTGTGGAGATTTTTCTGATGAAGACAATTGTGAAAAAGATCCACGTTCCCCCTGCCGTAGTGAGACAGAATTGTCTGAACTTGGTCGGACAGCTGGATATGGGTCAGTATCCACTTAAATTACAGAGGAAATAAATATTTCCTCATTAGGTGAACATTATCTCTGGGGAAAAGACAAATCACTCTATAGACAAAACAAACTGTTCTCTCCAGAGCCAGGTCACCATGGAGATAAAATGGAATCCTCCAGGGTAAAAACAAAGAACCAGGGATCCTCAGCCCTTGGTGGCCCATGCAGAGGTTAAATCCCTTGTGCTTGAAACAGCTTGGCTCAAATCCCAGTCCAAAGACCACTTAGGGCCCCAGGAAGAACATATCCTTTTTCACCAAATGTAGACACACACACACACACACACACACATACACACACACACACAAAAAAAAAACAAGTTCTAATTTCAACTTTGACTTTTACTACTTGTGTAGTTCTGAGCAAATTCCTTAGTCTAAGACTCAGTTTCCTCATTGGTAAAATGTGAATAATAATGCCTGCACAATTTACTTTACAATTATCATGAAAAGAGTTTTAATAATAATACTAACTAAAATTTAGTTAGTTTGCAAACACTTAGTGTGTTTGCAAAACATTCTACATATGTTAACTCATTTAATTGTCACAACTTTATGAGCGAGGTGTCATTATTATCCTAATTTTACAAGTGAGGAAACTGAGGCTTGAGGCTTAGAAATGTTAAGTGACTTAAAGAGCTATTACTAGTAAATGTCTGAGGTCTCCTCACAAGAAGGTGGGGAAGACACCATGTACATACATTTATATACAAAAAAAGCACAAAGTAGTTTGTCAGGAAAGGCATTAAAGGCTGGGAAAATCAAGAAAGATTCATGTAGAAAATGGTGGGTTCTTGAGCTGAGATTTGGAGGAAGCTCAATTTTCTAGGATAAAGTAAGGTTTAGGGTCTATTTATGCTGGCTACATCCATGTATATCCCCTAATTCCTAGACAGCTTTGATAGGACCATCATCATCTAAAGTCTAGAATGCAACAAATGAAGATACTTATCAACTAGTTAGTTTGATAGGTTGGCTACTTAGATTATTAAACTAGTTAGTTTGACAGTCTTCCCTCCCCCAAGGAATTAATAGTTTGGGGGTTGTTTGTTTGTTTTTAATTTAATTATTTTTTTAAATTGGGAATGGTAGCTCATATATTATCTAGTTAGCAAGCAGATAAGGATTATATAGTGTCATATTAAGCTAAGTGTATATACAAGCACAGCCCCTCCAAATGCTTTGCTCCCCACACCATTTAGTAATAACTTCTGTCTGACTTTTCAAGACCCCATTTGTTTTTTTGTTTGTTTGTTTGTTTGTTTTTGCAAAGACACTGGACTGATTTTGCTATTTCTTTCTCCAACTCATTTTACAGATGAGAAAACTGAGGCAAACAGGATTAAGTGACTTGTTCAGAGTCACATAGTTAGGAAGTATCTGAGACCAGATTTGAACTCATGGAGATGAGTATTCCTGGCTCTTAGTGTGGTGCATCTCTTTATCCACTGTGCCACCTCATAGCTGTTAAGGAGGTTGAATCAAATAACATCTGATACTCCTTCTGTTGTTCAGTCACATCCAATTCTTTATGACCCCATTTAGGGTTTTTCTTGGCAGAGATACAGCAAAATGATTTGCTATTTCTTTTTCCAGCTCATTTTACAAATGTATCACATCTCCCACCTCCATGATGTTTCATGACCTTTTTATTTCATTCTTTGGCCATTTTTCTGAAAGTATAATTAAGGTGGTCTAGTGATAGAACTATTTGTTCCCTGCAATGTTCCTTTACTTTACACATTTTCATATAACTAGTAAAGAATCCTAAGTGGGATTTGTCTATATAATAGCCCTAAACAGAAAATACATATAATCATTAGCATTTTCCTAAATGAAAATATTTTTCATGAAGAATTTAAGTGCTTGCTATGTATCAGACACTATGCTAAATGCTGGGAATAAAAATACAAATGTGTAAGAAAGTCTTCATTTACATTCTAAAGAGCTAACATTTTATTAGGGGAAAATATTGCATGTTGGGGAGGGAGCTAGAGTTAGGAAATAGGAAGAAAGACGAACAAGTTGATAATACACATGTAGCACCATGGCATAGAGATGGACTGAAAGGCATGTGATGGTCTGTTTCCAGGAAAAGTAAAGTGAAGGCTCATCTATCAGAACTCTGTATCCAAGGGAAAGGAGTCCAAGAGACAGCAGGAGTAAGAGAAAGGCTAGAATGCATGTGGCATGACATGGATACAGTTAGTGAGGAAGTTAGATGGCAGTCATGTTCTCAGCAACATAAATTGAAAGTTTACTGTCCGAGACATTGGATCCTTTTTTTTTTTAATAGCTTTTTGTTTTCAAAATGTATGCAAAAATAGTTTTCAACATTTATCCTTGCAACACCTTGTATTCCAAATTTTCTCCCTCCTTTCCTCCACCCCTCTCCTAGACAACAAGTAATCCAATATATGTTAAACATGTACAATTCTTCTATACATATTTCCATAAATGTGCTGCACAAGAAAAATCACATCAAAAAGGAGGAAAATGAGAAAACAAAACAAAAAGCAAGCAAACAACAGTAAAAAAAAGTGAAAATACTATATTGTGATCCAAATTCAGTCCCCCATAATCCTCTCTCTGGGTGCAGATAGCTCTCTCCATGACATGTCTATTAGAATTGGCCTGAATCACCTCATTGTTGAAGAGAGCCACATCCATCAGAATTGATCATTGTATAGTCTTGTTGTTACCATATATAATGATTTCCTGGTTTTGCTCACTTCACTTAGCATCAGTTCATGTAAGTCTCTCCAGGCCTCTCTGAAATCGTCCTGGTGGTCATTTCTTACAGAACAATAATATTCCATAATATTCATATACCATAATTCATTCAGCTATTTTTCAACTAATGGGTATCCACTCAGTTTCCAGTTTCTTGCCACTACAAAAAGAGCTGCTACAAACATTTTTGTACATGTGGGTCCTTTTCCCTTTTTTATGATCTCTTTGGAATAAAGACCCAGTAGAAACACTACTGGATCACAGGGTGTGCACAGTTTGATAACCCTTTGGGCATAGTTCCCTATTCTTCTCCAGAATGGTTGGACCAGTTCACAATTCCACCAATAATGCATTAGTGCCCCAGTTTTCTCACATCCTAGCCAACATTTATCATTATCTTTTCCTGTCATTGTAGCCAATCTGAGAGGTGTGTAGTGGTACCTCATTTCTCTTATCAATAGTAATTTAGAGCATTTTTTCATATGACTAAAATGATTTTAATTTTTTCATCTGAAAATTGGCTGTTCATATCTTTTGACCATTTATCTATTGGAGAATGAATTGTATTCTCATTAATTTGAGTCAATTCTCTCTATATTTTAGAAATGAGGCCTTTATCAGAACCCTTGGATATAAAGATTTTTTTCTAGTTTTCTGCTTTCCTTCCAATCCTGTCTGCATTGCTTTTACAAAAACTTTAAAATTTCATATGATCAAAATTATCCATTTTGCATTTCACATTGTACTCTACTTCTAAATTCCTTCCCTTTTCATAGATCTCTAGACTGAGAGGTAGACTATTCTTTGATTTTTTTTTTCTGAGGCAATTGGGGTTAAGTGATTTGCCTGGGCAGGGTTACACAGCTAGGAAACATAAAGTGTCCAAGATTGGATTTGAACTCAGGTCCTCCTGACTTCAGGGCTGGTGCTCTAATCACTGAGCCACCTAATTGCCCCATATCTGTTGCTTTTCTAGGTTGCTTATAATGTCACTCTTTATTTCTAAATCATGACCCCATTTCGACCTTATCTTGGTAATGGTGTTAGATGTGGGTCAATGTCTAGTTTCTGCTATATTATTTTTCAATTTCCCCAGCAATTTTTGTCAAATAGTTAGTTCTTATCTCAGGAGCTGTGGTCTTTGGGTTTATCAAACACTAGTTGGACTAGATTGACTATTGTGTCTTGTGAACCTAACCTGTTCCACTGATCAACTAATCTATTTCTTAACCAGTATCAATTGATTTTGATGACTGCTGCTTTATAATATAATTTTAGATCTGGTACAGCTAAGAGCCATTTGATTCTTGAAACATTGTAGTTTGTAGGCTTATATCCCAAAGAAATCTTAAAGAAGGGAAAGGAACCTGTATGTGCAAAAATGTTTGTGGCAGGTCTCTTCGTAATGGCCAGAAACTGGAAACTGAGTGGATGCCCATCAATTGGAGAATGGCTGAATAAATTGTGGTATATGAATATTATGGAATATTATTGTTTGGTAAGAAATGACCAGCAGGATGGTTTCAGAAAAGCCTGGAGAGACTTACATGAACTGATCCTGAGTGAAATGAGCAGGACCAGGAGATCATTATATACTTCAATAATAATACTATATGATGATCAATTCTGGTGGATGTGGCCATCTCCAGCAATGAGATGAACCAAATCAGTTCCAATAGAGCAGTAATGAATTGAACCAGCTATGTACAGCGAAAGAACTCTGAGAGATGACTATGAACCATTACATAGAATTCCCAATCCCTATATTTTTGTCCACCTGCATTTTTGATCCTTCACAGGCTACTAGTACACTATTTCAAAGTCCAATTCTTTTTGTACAGCAAAATAACTGTTAGGATATGTGTTACATGTATACATATATTGTATTTAATGTATACTTTAACATATTTAACATGTATTGGTCAACCTGCCATCGGTGGGAAGGGGATAGGGGGAAGAAGGGGGAAAATTGAAACAAAAAGTTTGGCAATTGTCAATGCTGTAAAACTTGTACACATGCATATAACTTGTAAATAAAAACTATAATAAAAAAAAAAAAGAAGAAAGAAACATTGTAGTTTGACCAAAGGGCAATTAATAACCCAATGAATAGAGTGTCAGGCCTAGACTCAGGAAAATTCATCTTCCTAAGTTCAAATCCAGCCTCAACATTTACCAGCCATGTGATTCCTGGGCAAGTCATTTAAATTAATCCTGTTTGCCTCAGTTTCCTCATTTGTAAAATAAGCTGAAGAAGGAAATGGCAAACCGCTTCAGTATCTTTGCCAAAAAAACCTAGAATGGGGATGTAAAGAATTGGACATGATTGAAATAATTGAATACAGCAATAACAATTAGACTTTTCATGCTTTTTGGTTTACACAGTGCCAGAGAATATGTGATTTAATCTTCATGGTAGCCTTGTGAGATGGTCAGTATTAGCCTCATCAAACTGTGTATTCCCTCTGATCCATTAGTGTCTCTAATGGATCTATATCCCAAAGAGATCTGAAAGGAGGGAAAGGGACTCACATGGGCAACAATATTTGTGGCAGCCCTTTTTGTAGTGGCAAGAAACTGGAAACTAAGTGGATGCCCATCAGTTGTAGAATGGCTGAATAAATTATGTTATGTGAATGTTATGGAATATTACTATTCTGTAAGAAATGATCAAGAGAATGATTTCAGAGAGGCCTAAAGAGACTTACATGAACTCATGCTGAGTGAAGTGAGTAGAATCAAGATCACTATGCATGGCTACAACAAGATTATACAATGATCAATTCTGATAGACTGGCTCTTTTCAACAGTGAGGTGGACCATTCAGACCAGTTCCAATGGTCTTGTGATGAAGAGAGCCATCCACACCCAGAGAGAGGACTGTGGGAACTGAGGGTGGATCATGGCATAGCCTTTTCACTCTTTTTGTTGTTATTTGCTTGCATTTTGTTTTCTTTCTCATTTTTTCCCCTTTTTGATATGCTTTTTCTTATGCAGCACAATAATTGCGGAAATGCATGCAGAAGAATTGCATGTATTTAACATATTGTATTACTTACTATCTAGGAGAGAAAGTAGGGAGAAGGGAGGAAGGAAAAAAATTGGAATACAAGGTTTTTCAAGGGTAGATGTTTAAAATTATCTATGCATGTGTTTTGAAAATAAAAAAGCTTGGGGCAACTACATGGCGCAGTGAATAGAGCACCAGCCCTGAAATCAGGAGGACCTGAGTTCAAATGTGATTCTCAAACATTTAACACTTCCTAGCTGTGTGACCCTAGGCAAGTCAATTAACCCCAATTGCCTCAGCAAAAAAATTTTTTTTTTAATAATAAAACTTTATATAAAAAGAAGAAAAAAGGAAAAAAGTATTAGCCCCATTTTACACGTGAGAAAATATTCTCAAAGAAGTTCTATGACTTGCTTAGGATTATCTAGCTAGAAAGCAGTAGAATCAGGGATCCCACCCAGGCCTTCATAAGCTAAATTCTAGACTTTCCCCCCAATACAACAGCTGCTTTTCTTAGGACCATAGCATCACAAATTTCAAAGTAGAAAGGACACCAGATGTCACTGGATCCAATCTTTTCAATTTACAAATGTAACACCTGAACCTCAGTGAGGTTAAGTGATTTGTTTGAAATCACACAGATAAATGCCATGAGCAAGGATTCAGACTCAGATTCCATGATTTTCGATTCATGTTACCTTCCTTTTCACTGTATTCTTTTCTTTTTATAGCTTTTTATTTTTTCAAAATACATGCAGAGATAGTTTTCAACATTTCCCCTTGAAAAACCTTGTGTTCCAAATTTTTCTCCCTTCCTCCCACCCCCACTTCCTCTAGCATCAACTAATTCAATATAGATTAAACATATGCAATTCTTCTAAACATATGTCTACATTTATCATTCTGCACAAGAAAAATCAAATCAAAAGGGGAAAAAATGAGGAAGAAAAAAACAAGCAAGAAAACAATAAAAAAGATGAAAATACTTTGTTGTGATTCTCATTCAGTTTATTCTTTTCTTAAATAAACAAAAAATATGAGCTAATTGGAGACCATTGATGCCAAGGAATTTATTGCAGTATTTATGTATTTCATAATCATTTAATAAGTAGAAAATTGTACTACCCTTGTCCTTATATATTTATCTTTTTTTAAAGTGCCATTGATGAAATATTTGAGTGCTGCATCTTTAACCCCATTTTCCCCATAAGTCATAGCTTTTGTTGCTTAATTTTGCATAGCTTGGTGCTTTATGGGAATACATAAATAGCAGAACTGAGTCCATAGCATCTTTTTGAATGAAAGATTTTGTATTTACACAGTGATTTATTCTTTTTAAGATCTTTTCATACATCTCATATCATTTGAATTTTATAATTCTACTGGTATTCCCTCAAGTGCTCTATTGCTCTATATGCCATTTTTGTGACTTTCTTTGACTCTCTTCCTTGTTTACGATTCCTTAAAAATATTGTCTTCCTCATTAAAATATAAGTTCTCTGAAGTCAGGAATTATTTTGTTCTTATATTTGTATATCTAGCATTTAGTTGAATACTAAGTACATATTAAGTACTTAATAAATGCTTGTCATCCATCCATTCATTCATTATCCCATTTTAAGGATGAAAAAATTGAAATACAGAGATGCTTTGTAATTTGCCTAAGGCTCACATCCATTCATTTGTAGAGCCAGAGCTAAACCTGATATCTCTGGATTCCATTTCATTATATCATATTACTGCCTCAACCTCCACCCCCATCTCCACTCCAACAAAAGACCTGTAGTTGCTTCCTCCACTTCAAAGCAGAACTGATATATAATATTTTATTTTAAAATATCTTAAAGCAGGGACTTGGCTATTGAATTAAAGATGTAAAGTGGAAAAACAAGAACTAATACTTAAAAATGGATTATAAGTCAAAAGGGGTCATTTTACAGTTATATTTATAATAATTTAGTACATAACAATAAAGATTTTCTTTATTTACTCTGATTACTATTCTTACATGGTGCCTTCTAAATGTCTGCACTAACAGACACAAAGTAACAATAACAAGAATAATGATGATGGTGAAAGTTTCTACAGCCATGATAGTAAGCTACATATCTACACTTTGCAATCTGGACAATTTCTCCAAATTTTATCTTGTCAGCTGTCACATACAGCCAAATCTTTTTTTCATAGATCAAAGCTCTCAACATTTGTCAGTTCACTGGGAAAAAAAGTATAGGCTATAAGTCCTATACTTTTTCTCCCAGTGAACTGCTTTTCCAATTGAACAAGTATTCTAGGAGAGCTGGGTTGCAGCTCTGAGAGACCCTTGCCTTATAGCCTTCGAAGATTTTCAAAAACATTTAGTGTAATCCCCCACACACCATCTTGTACTCATTGAAAACACACAAATTCAAACCAGATGAAATTATGTATGATATGCAAAGAATGCTTTCCTTGTGCTCCAAACTTAAAAACTCCCCTGTGAATCAAGCCCAGGAAGATTCCCCTCTAGTTCACCTGAAAAACTGGTGAGTTGGAACGCAGATGGGGACACAGGCTCACACCAAGTGCTATCCAGAGCAGACAGGGGTTTTCTCTCCCCAAAGATGGCATTCCAAATGTGAGAAATTTTCACATTACATAGAAAATCAAACTATCTCACTGTAGACTAGTCTAGCTGGTTTTGTAGCTATAAAATCAAATGTTACTTCTGATGAGTTTTGATGAGATTCACAGCAAAATCTCATATGGATCCAACCATACTGGCCATTATGCCCCCAGACATACCACATTCCTTTCCTTCTCCATATCTGCTCATATCACTCCATTCCCTTTGCTTGGAATGCCTTCCTTTTTCTCTTTACTTTGATTCTTTTGGTTACTGCAGCCCACAATGAGAATGTTCATATAATTCATATAATAACAATTATGTGAGAAATACCATGGCATAATGGATAGAGAGTCAACT
The DNA here is from genome assembly GCF_016432865.1 of Antechinus flavipes. Taxonomy (NCBI): domain Eukaryota; kingdom Metazoa; phylum Chordata; class Mammalia; order Dasyuromorphia; family Dasyuridae; genus Antechinus; species Antechinus flavipes. The sequence goes on along the minus strand of NC_067398.1, from coordinate 123,880,202 downwards.
TTAAAACTAAGGAACATCTGGATTCCAGTCCTGCTTCTGACATATTCTGACTGTGTAACGTAGGGTAAATCATTTAATCTCTTGGTGTTCCTGCTCTTTAAAATAATAAGTAGCAGAGGAATGCCCATCAGCATTGGTAAAGGATATTTGCAGGTCTAGTCTTCATCCTGATAATGATAGCTGACATTTGTGTAGATTTAGCAAAGCACTTTAGCTATTTTATAGTATTTGAAATATATTACCTTTATATTTTATAATTTATGTACATATTTTATAAATAAATATAAATATTTTATGAAGCACTTCTCATAACAACTCTGTGATATAGACTATATCTGTAGAAAAAAATCCCACAACCTAGCACCATTTCAGTGGGAAGATTTCAGTGGGAACACCTGCTCTGTCTACTTGTGTGAACTGTGGCAAATCATTCTACCTCTGTGTAGAAAGTCACTTTCCTATTTTTTTTTAAAAAGTGGGTTGGACTAGATGACTTCTGAGATTCCTTCCGGGTTTAAAGTCTTGTTGTGCTCAATTTTTCTTCCCTCCATTTGACATTAAATCTCTTATTGTTTGTATTCCAAGGCAGTTTAGTAGTTCAATGAATAGAATTCTGAGCTAAGAAGATCTCAGTTCAAATCTGGCTTCAGATGATTTCTAGTTCTATGACCTGGGACAAGTCAATTAATCTCTCTCAGTTTCAGTTTCCTCATCATGTAAATTGGGTATAATATCAGCTATGGCAAGTAATCTTACTGTTACTGAAGTTAATGAAAGGTGATAACAATATGGTTTGTGTCCATAAAGATAGAGGTGCTAAAATGTCTTATGAGACCCACTCATGTTTCATTTCTTAACAATAAAATATTTAATTGTCAAAATTTAAATATAATTTTAAAATAAAAGAATTTTTAAAAATTAAAACTTAATTTATCAATTGTTGATTTTCTTTCATAAAGATTTAATATGAATGGCAGGATTATTGCTTTTATTTAAAATGTCTATTCATGAATTCTGATCTTTAATAAATGTCTTCTCTAAACATAAAATAATAATTATAATAGCATTTATGTCCCAGGCTTATTGTGAGGATTAAATGGGATGACATTCATAAAATACTTTGCAAATATTAAGGTACTCTATAAAGGCTATCATTATTATCAAAAGGGCTTTTTTAGGAGATGTATTTTTACTTCTCGGTCAGTCTTTAGAATGTTGTACAAATTCTATCTCCTTAACTGAGCCACCTTTAAAATGTAACAGATTTCACTAGTTGGTTAGAGAGAAAAGGAAAACTCAGCTTCTTTCTGCTGATTCAGAGCTTTCCTGAAACATGCTGTCCAGATGAATATAATATTGCTAACTGGCTGTCAGTAGCACAGGCTTTTTTAATGTTTCTGTAGCATTGATGGTAAGCCCGTCCTAATTTAGCCACATTCTTTTGCCAAGTTGTCCTTATAATTAGTGACATGATTTGTGATACAGCTGCCTCAGGGAGAAACTGCAGGTGTACAACTTTGTATTTTCTTTTCTATGCCAATCTAATCAGTAAATAATTATTAAATGCCTACTGTGTGGCAGGCCCTGTGCTAGTTACTGGAATATAAACGCAAAAAAATGAAATCATCTCTTCTCATGAGGAATTTACATTCTAGGTGGGGGGAGACTACAGGAACATATATAAACATGTACAAAATTAATACTTAGAGAAAATAAATATATGAAAAGTAGTAGATAACAAAGTAGTTTGAAAGTGAGGATGTTAGCATTTGGGAAGAATCAGGAACAACTTCATGCAAAAGATGGTGCTTGAGCTACCTCTTAAAGAAAGGGACTTTCTGCAATGGAAGTGAGGAGAGAATGTGTTCCATCTGTGGAAAGGCATTGACAGGGCAGATGGAGTGAGTGCTGGCTGTGAAAAACAGAGAGAAGGCCAGTTTGCTGGATCACAGAGTGCAAGAGGAAGAGTAACATCCTTCAGGACTGTGAGGGTAGAGTAGAAACAGGTTATGAAGGGCTTTTATGAAAGGTTTAACAGAGCAGGCAATATTTTTATCCTAGAGGCAATAGGAAAACACTGAAGTTGATTGAGATGAGAGCAAGTGTCACATGGTAAAATCTGTGATTAAGGAAATTTTCTTTGGTAGTTTTATGTAGGGTGGATTGAAGGGAGACCAATTTGGAAGGTGTTTCAATCACTAAGGCAAGAGAGTCTGAACTAAGGTCATAGCTCTATGAATAGAGAAAAGGGATAGGATTCAAGAGAAGACATGGCAATCTCAAATAGTAAGACTTGGAAAGTGATTAGAGATGTAGAGTGAGGAAGGATGGGAAATGAAGGATAATGCTGAAATTACAAAGTGGAAGACCAGAAGAATGTTGTTGTCTCTTATAAGAATAGTGAAGTTTGGAAGAAGGGAAAATTTGAGGGAAAAATGAGTTCAGTTTTGGACATGTTTAAGTTGGTGATGTCTCCAGGATATTTCTTGAAATATCCAATAAGCAATTGGTGATGTGGGACTGAAGCTCAGGGGAGAATCTAAGACTGAATATGTATCTATATAGATATATAATCACATATGTATATATACAAATGTGTATACATCTGTGAGTCATCTGTATAAAGATGAAAGTTAAATTCAGTAGAATGAACATGCATGAAGGAAAGAAAGAGATGAAAACTTATTATCTCTCCATCCTAAGCAAGTGAACTAATCAGTCCCAGACACTATAATGAATGATTCAAAGACTGTGGTAATAATTTCATTCTTCTAAATTAACACTATACACTTTTTACAAAGAAATAGTTTTGTGCAAAATGCCAAACATAGTCAATTATATGTAGTATACAGTCTTTAATCTTATGAATCAGCACATAACCTTTTTATATTAACAAGATTCTTGTTTTCTGAAAGTTCTCCCAAAAAAGTTGGAAATTGGGGCCAGAGAAAGGGGAAACATATGAACTTTTTGCCAGCAAACTGGAATTTCAGTGTTCCTGTTGGAATGCCGGAAAGTACACTATGTTTAATACAGTCCTGGAAACAAAAATGAGGTCCTTGATGTGCAATGAGACAGCTGGAGGAGAAGACACATGTTTAAAGAAAGTGCAGAGAGAAAAGGAAGACGTACCAGAGTTGATTCATAGATGAAACCTAACACACACATGTTAGATTGTGCCCCAGGGATGTACTGTTTGCAAATAATTTACAGAGTTGGCATTCCAGTCTCACAGTTTAAGTTGCTTTCAAGAAGAGGTGAGATTCAAGTTAGAGCAGTTAGGAATCAGAGCCCATTTCTCCTAGTGCTTTTCTTTAGTATGCTTTTGCTATTGTTCACTGAAGGCATTTTTTTATTCTCAAATAGTTTAGGGTCTTCTTTGATCCAACTTTACTACTAGAGACCCTAAAATGAGGGAAAAGAGGTTCTTAAATAATTTTCTTCCTGAGTGTTATCATGGTGATGGTGATGATAGACTTATGAAATATTCTTTAGAGTTAGAATAGTGAAGGCTACTCTAGTAAATTTACTGTCCTTCTGTTCTGTTCTCAGGATCAACATTTTAGGGATGAATCCTTTGGACACCCCCTTTGACAATGAATATTTCCATGGTCTATGTGAGAGAGTTCGAGATGGAAATACTGGGATCTATTATCGTAAACCCTGGAATGTGGCAACTCTAAACTATGATGTAAGTTTCTCCACAGACCCTACCAAATCATCCTGTAACTTCTCAGAATCTAGTTCTAAAGACATCAAAAAAGACCTTAATTAAATAAATTTCGTGAAAAAATATTGAGTGAAATTTTGCAAATAAGAGAAATAATTAGTTGAATGCCCAATAGTTCTTACATTCATTTTATTACCATCTCAGAAAAAATCTTCAAATCAGCCATAATCCAAAACAATCATTTTATGATGAACTGACCTTCTTCAATAAATTTAAGAAATCCATCACCAACTATTTTAGAATAATGAGAAGAAATTACTGATTGGTAGAAATGATAAAACCTATAATGTGATGAATAATGATTTAAATGGTGATTATCTTGATATTCATTACTTGACTTAGAGTAATGATTCTGTAGCTATTACCCTGCCCTTTTATCTTAATATCCACTTTTTTTCTAACATCTTGTGAATGTACTTCAAAATTCACTCATTGACTAATGAGTAATGGCTAATTGACTAATAGCTAATACAATCTTATCATGTTCTACCACATTAGACTAGAAAATAGCCCTAAATAAGCTGTCACTGAAATCTGAAATCTTAATGTCTTTTTTAGAGGCTTGCATAACTTTTCTAGAACTATACTTCAGATAAGGAGTAAGGAGTACTTAATGTTCTTTCTAGATTTTCTCTGGGGTTTATCCCCACTATGGATTAAGTTTATTTAGAAAATTCTTATAACAGTGGAGGTAGGAAAGAAAAAAGTTTGGGAAAGAAATGAGGCACTACTTGAAAAAAGTTTGGAAATGGGAAATGGAACATCAAATTAGTTATGGATCCCATACAAATGTAGGTGTCAAAAACCTTTTTGGTGGCTCCTTGTGACATTAGGATTACCATTATCATTTGTTTGTACAAAACTCATTTTTCTTGTACCTTATGTCACCTTGGAATGGAAAAGAAGAAAGAGAAGAATGATGAAGGAGAAAGGGGGAAAAAAAACCTATATAGTATACCTTCTGTTCCATACTGATTCACAGGAGGATTTTTTTTTTATTTGATTTTGATTTGATTTGATTTGATTTGTACCTGATACAAAAAATAGATCTGTAATGGACTGAGAAAAGTCATGTAGACCATTTTCCTGATTTCAGCCTGGACTGTGTGAGAAATAATAATGTCCTGTCCTTTTTTTAAAAGATCCATAGAGTGATAAAAACTACTGAGATAACTGGAAATTAGTATGGCAGAAATTAGGCATGGACCCACACAACACCATATACCAAGATAAGATCAAAATGGGTCCATGACCTAGGCATAAAGAACGAGATTATAAATAAATTAGAGGAACATAGGATAGTTTATCTCTCAGATTTGTGGAAGAGAAAGAAATTTGTGACCAAAGATGAACTAGAGACCATTACTGATCACAAAATAGAAAATTTTGATTATATCAAATTAAAAAGCCTTTGTACAAACAAAACTAATGCAAACAAGATTAGAAGGGAAGCAACAAACTGGGAAAACATCTTTACAGTTAAAGGTTCTGATAAAGGCCTCATTTCCAAAATATATAGAGAACTGACTCTAACTTATAAGAAATTAAGCCATTCTCCAATTGATAAATGGTCAAAGGATATGAACAGACAATTTTCAGATGATGAAATTGAAACTATTACCACTCATATAAAAGAGTGTTCCAAATCACTATTGATCAGAGAAATGCAAATTGAGACAACTCTGAGATACCACTATACACCTGTCAGATTGGCTAAGATGACAGGAAAAAAATAATGATGAATGTTGGAGGGGATGCAGGAAAACTGGGACACTGATGCATTGTTGGTGGAGTTGTGAACGAATCCAACCATTCTGGAGAGAAATCTGGAATTATGCCCAAAAAGTTATCAAATTGTGCATACCCTTTGATCCAGCAGTGTTTCTATTGTGCTTATATCCCAAAGAAATATTAAAGAAGGGAAAGGGACCTGTATGTGCTAAAATGTTTGTGGCAGCCCTGTTGGTAGTGGCTAGAAACTGGAAATTGAATGGATGCCCATCAATTGGAGAATGGCTGGGTAAATTGTGGTATATGAATGTTATGGAATATTATTGTTCTGTAAGGAATGACCAGCAGGATGAATACAGAGAGGCTTGGAGAGACTTACATGAACTGAGGCTAAGTGAAATGAGCAGAACCAGGAGATCATTATACACTTTGACAATGATATTGTATGAGGATGCATTCTGATGGAAGTGGATTTCTTTGATAAAGAGACCTAACTGAGTTTCAATTGATAAATGATGGACAGAAGCAGCTACACCCAAAGAAAGAACACTGGGAAACGAATGTGAACTATTTGCATTTTTGTTTTTCTTCCCGGGTTATTTTTACCTTCTGAATCCAATTCTCCCTGTGCAACAAAAGAACTGTTCGGTTCTGCAAACATATATTGTATCTAGGATATACTGCAACATATCTAACATATATAGGACTGCTTGCCATCTAGGGGAGGGGGGGAGGGAAGGAGGGGAAAAATCGGAACAGAAGCAATTGCAAGAGATAATGTTGTAAAAAAAAATTACCCTGGCATGGATTCTGTCAATATAAAGTTATTATTAAATAAAATTAAATAAAATATTAAAAAAAAAGATCCATAGAGGGAGATCCCATTTTAATGTTTAATAGCCCTATAAATACTTAATGAATGTTAAATTAGCAAAGAAAACATCATTTAATTACTTTTTTCTTTTGATTTCAAAATAACCAGTTGTTTTTCTTTATTTCAGACCAAAGCAGAAAAAAGATTCAGAATAGAGACTTATGAAGAACACATACTTCAAATATTAGAGACATTCAGAGAAAGGAAAACAAATTTTGGCATTGAACTGTCTCTAAAACTCACATTTACTGAAGACCTTTTTAATTTAATCGATACTGTAAAATCTTTTGGTTCTAATGCTCCAGAATTTGGGGAAGCTGAAGCTAGACCTCCAAAATCTGAAATACTTAAAGATGAAGTTCCTGGGGCAGAAGAAGCTGGGGATGGAGCCTCTGAAAAAGCAGCATCTGAAGGAGAGTCTAGTCGAAAGAATGAGGCACAAAATTCCGGTCTAACATTTCGATTTAGATACTCAAAAACTGAAAGCCTCCACCTTATCAAACACTATGCCTCAAACAAGGTAGGATGAAGAAAGTACACAATATGGAATGTTTTTAAACCAACTATAATAATAATTTATAATGACATTTATTATTATAATTTTATATAGAATTTTAAACTATGCCAAACTCTGTACAGATCTTATCTTATTATCCTCACAACAATCCTGGGAGATAGCCAGTATTATTTTTCCCATTTTATAGATGAGGAAACTGAGGCAAACACAGGTTAAATGACTTGTTGAGAGTTTTGGTTTTGTTGTTATTGAGTCATTGCAGTCACCTCTAACTCATTGTAATCCTATTTGGGGTTTTCTTGTCAAAGATACTGGAATCGTTTGTCATTTCCTTCTCCAGTTCATTTTATAGGTGAGGAAACTAAGACAAAGAGGGTTAAGAGACTTGTTCAGGATCTCATAGCTAGTTAGTGCCTGAGACTCAGGTCTTCCTTATTCTGAGTCTGGTACTCTATCTACTAATCCCCCTTTAAGATTTATACAATTAGTAAGTGTCTGAGGCTGAATTTGAACTCAGGACTTCCTGAGTCCAAGTTCAGTATTCTATCTACTGGGTCACCTGAGAATTGCTTCAATGATTTTTACTATCTAGAGCTGGCAAAAAAAAAAAAAAAAAAAAAAAAACAGAGAAAGACATTCAAAAACATTAAACTAGAATATGCATTACTGGTGAAAAAGTAAATATTGCAGCTAGAATGACACAAAGAGAGATTACTCCCTTTTTGTAAACAAGGGTGCAATTTTCTTTGTCTCAGAATTGATGTTTGTGGAGCAAACATCATTAAACTCTGATTTTGTCATTCATAGAAGTTTGTCAACCATATGTCAGGGTTCAGGTATATTGACCAGGGACTATGATCGCATATTATTCGAACACTGACACTAACTATCTATTAAATATTTTATAAGCTAATAGTAACAAGATATTTATAAAAGATGGTGTACAATTACTGATGATTCACTATAATTCATTATAAAGAATATTCTTTTGTTCTTTATGACCATAAGGCAATGAGATTCAATCCATAAACAACCAGTTTTATGACTTCCTTATATTTCCTATTTCCTATTTCACAAGTTTTAGAATTATTCAAGGTTTCAGCCATTTAGTCCAACCTGTGCCTTTAAAGAATCTTGTGTGTGTTGTATGTATGTTTCTTATGTGTGTTTGTGTGTGTGCTGAGTTTTTATGATAAAAGTGGATCTAACCATTTTGAAATAAATATCAAATCTTCTTTCTCCAAAAGTTCTCTTGGCTTGAAACTTTCCCCAATAACTATATAGTATCTTAATGGTAATAATAATGCAAGTATAGCTCTTAGATCCCAAACAATGAATACCTCAGATGCCAATAGAAAATCCCTACTGATAAATCTGCATCATAAACTAGTCAAATTTGACATCTTCTAATTTAATTCTTCAGAAAAATACACACATGGACACTTGGGAGAACTCTTCATAAAAACTCAGTGCATTACTCATACTTTGCAATCTGATCTGGGGATTAGAATATGTTTTGTGTATCTTTGAGGCTCAGTTATAAATTGGAATTGGAATCAGCAGAATGAAGCATTAATTTCACATGACTCACTCTGTACACAGTGTGAATTCTTCTTCCCTGAAACATTTTTGGAACTGATGACACTCATTCCCATCAGGTAGTCCCATCATCCTGCAGCTCAGAAGTCATGTGTGGATGACCAGCTGCCTGAAACTCTATGTCCAGAGTCCAAAATTCAAAGATCTCTGTACATGATTTGGGCCAACTACAACTATAGCAGGAAAACTATGAACGGGTCCAGCTCACACTTAAGACAGATAGAAACAAGATATTTGGATTGCAAAGTCTTCTGTCACTGTCACAAAATTTCTGTTTTGACAATTGTTAAGGTGCCTGGGACTTCTTCACTGCCAAGTTGTTAGCCTATGCTTTTCTACACATATACTAGCATTGTCCTACTTTTCCCTTCTCTTTTCTTCTCTCTTGCCCTACTTCTTCTCCCTCCTTTTCTCCTTCCTTTCTCTTCTTTCCCTGCTTTTTTCTCTGTCTACCTCCTGCCTTTCCTTTTTTATATATACTCTTTCCTCTCCCTCCTCTTTCTTTTTCCTTTTTGTTCTCTCCTCCTTGTTTTTTTCCTCTCTCCCCCATCTTTCTCTGCCTTTTCTCACTCTCTCCTTTCTCTATTGCCTTCATTTTCCTCTTTCCCTTTTCTCTATTCCCACTTACATTCCCTAATTCCCTTCTCTCTTCTTCCCTCCACTTCTTTCTCTCTTTTTTCTCACTGCTCATCTTTTCTCTTCTGCCTTCCTTTCCCTTCTTTTTCTCCCTCTTTCCTTTTACTCTTCCTTTTCTCTCTACTCCTCCTTTTTCTCCTGCCTTTCTTTTCCTCTTCCTTCCCCCTAAAATTAAAATTCCAGATCCTAGCTAATTGCCTGAACTTGGATAACTAATTTCATTGCTTTTAGAAATCAATCCATCCATCAATCAACAGGATTCCTCTTTCAGTCAGTCACAGGAGAAAATACATATACAAATAAGTATATAAAAATATATGTCACATACCTACAAGATAATTTCAAGGAAGGGGGGAAAGGGAGACATTAGTAACTAGGAGTGTTAGGGAGTATTAAGAAAGACCTCAATTAGGAGATGGTGATTAAAGTAATCGTTGAATGAAGCCAAAGATTCTGAGTTAGGGAAATGAGAAGAGAAAGCCCTCAGAACATAGGAGATGCCCAATACAAAGGTACAGAAATGAAACTTGGAACATTTTGAGCCAATAAAAGCAATAAAAAACCAATCTGGAGTATGTGAAGAAGAACAATGTGTAAAAAAAAAAAAAAAAAAAACCTGGAAAGTACTCAATAGTCTCTATCTCCTTCTCCTTCCTTTCTCTCCTCCTCAAAAATAAAAGGTGATTGGGCTAATGGAAGAAACATCAAAATGGTATCTGAGACCTGAATTCTAGAGCTGCCTTTGCTAACTAGTTGGCAGCTATGAACAAGTCACTCAAGTTGGTAGCATGATATAATGGAAGGAGAACTGAACTTGGAAGGGAAGCTCCAGTGGCAGTTCTAACCATCGTTAATCCTTTAGACTACAAATATCCATTCTGAGTCAAAGGATTCTCACTCCTATCCATGCACAAGTGCCTCTTTAGAACATTTTCTCTGTAATATTGACTTGACATTCACAAATGCTTCATATTTTAGTTTAGTATTTATTGAGAGTCTTTCTCCTTGTGTAGTCACTGCAAGTTCCAAATCTCATTTTGGTCTTCTGTAAGTTGGCTTTAATACTATTTATCCAGTGAGGGGTTGCTAGGTGGTACAATAGATGGAGCACTTGTCTTGGAGTCAAGAAGACCTGAGTTCAAATTCCAACTCAGACACTTGACACTAGCTATGTGACCCTGGGCAAGTCACTTAACCTTGATTGCCTCAAAAATAATAAAAATAATTCTCAAGTAACATGCCACCTCTAAGGAACTTTGTCAACTGAAATGTTGACTACTTAACATCTCTGAACAACTTACAGCTACTTAAATGTAGTTGACTTTTAGTTTCTCTGAGTCTTGGGTTTCTCAACTGCATCTTATTGTCAGTAAGGTCCTTTATAAAATCTTGTGAATAAAATGTTCATGGAAATGTGCTTAGATTTTAATTACTTATCTTAAAAACAAGGGCAATTGATTCACATTTCTCCTCTTTGTCCACTTTATAATGCAGACAAAAATTTTTTTACATGTAAAAGGAGAAGTTCAGCTTGGAAGATTCCAAATGCGAAATCGAGATTTTATGTTGAAAAGTACTTTCCTGGATGACTTAAAATCTCTGCCTACCAACTATGAAAAGGGAGAATATTTTGCATTCTTGGAAATGTATGGCACTCATTACAGTAGCTCTGGGAATATAGGAGGAAAATATGAATTGATATATGTATTGGACAAAGAAGAAATGCGCAAGAGAGGTAGGTCTAATGTTGGTGCTCTGTTGGTTTTTTAGACCAGAAAGTGGCCATAGCCACTTTCACTGATGACTTTCACCCCCCAAAAAAGGGCAAGGCAAAGTTTCCAGCAGACAAGTTCTACTATCTTGATTTTCTGAAAGAGGAGAAATATGTTTGAGTACTCTGCTCAATAACTTTATCAATCAAATGAAGAATAGACTATCTCCTGGAAATTCTTCAATTTGGTCATGGACCTCCCAGCAGACCCTCAAGAGAATCTTGTGAAACATATGCAACTGAAACTTGTTTAACATTTAGCAGATAACAAAACTGTTCCCAGAAAAATACAATTAAAAAGATGAAAGAAGTTTTATAGAACCCATAGTTTTTGTTTTTGTTTTTGTTTTTTTTTCATCTATTTTATCAAGCAACAGACTGCTTTGATTACATCCTCATAATTTCCCTGGTTTTCTTCAAGTCCCAGCTTATACCCCATCTCTTACAGGAAGTTTTTCCCAATCATTCTTGATTCTAATTTCGTCCCTCTGTTAATAACTTCCAACTTATCCTCTAAATAGCTTTTTTGTATAATTTGTTTTCTCGTTGGATTTGTAAGTTCCTCAAGGGCAAGGACTATCTTTTTCTTTTCCTTGTATTCCCATACTTAGTATGTAATAGGGGCTTAATAAATGCTTACAGACAGAATAACATGTAGGACATTGAATATTGTCCAATTCAGCTAAACTCATTTTTGAACACTGTTAAGTACACACACACACACACACACACACACACACACACACACCCATATATATATATATACACACACACACACACACACACACAAACTCATAACCAAATCAATTTTTGCCCTCTCAGAGCTTACTTTCTATGGGGAGGGAAGAGTTTCAGTAGGCACACTGCTAAGTAAATAATGCAGAATTCAGGCTGAGAGTGATGTATAATAAGGCAGGAAAGATAGGCTGTGAAGAGCTTTAAAAGGCAAAGAGATAAATTTACATTACCAAAAAGAATAGGGTAGAATTCCAGTTCATTTAGTTTGAGGTAAGGGTGAGGTGACAATGTCAGAAGCACCCTTTAGGAAAACATTTAGCAGCATTGTGAAGAATGGATGGATTACTAGGCGGGGGGAGAGGAGAGAGGGGATGGGACGGCGTAGATAATTCAAGGAAAACAATTAGGATGCTATTTCAATAATCCAGATGTGTAGTGATGAGTACCAGAAAAAAATTGGTGGCTGTGTGATTAGAGAAAAAACAGATGCAAAGGGTATTATGAAGGAAGAACCAGAAAGATGTGGTCACTGATTAGTTGTACAGGATTTGGGGAACTAGGAGTTCAAGATGACAGCAAGATACTGAACCCTGGGTGATTGTAAGGAGAGTGACAGAAATAAGAGAATTTGGAAGAGGCATGAGATTGGGAAGAAAGTGAATGAGCTCTTTCTTGGATAAATTGAGTTTGAGAGGAGAGAGTTTGAGAGAGTCTTGAGATAAATTGAGTATGGTGATTTAGAATCTCCATAAACTGTTGGAAATGACATTTCCTCTCTCTCTATGCTTCATTTTCCTCATGTATAAAATAAGATCTAAATGATCTAGACGAAATGGGATCATAGAATTTCCTATGAAGTTATGATTCATATTATTTTTCCTATAAAAACCTATGAAAAAGGATATAAAATTTAGAGGTGGAAGGTTTGTTAGAGGTCATTAAAGTCAATCCCCTCATTGTGCAAATAAGGAAACTGAGGGTCAAATGGCTTGCCCAGGATCACAGTGTCTGATTTGGAATTTGAATGTCAATCTTCCTCCCTCTGGGTCCAGTGCTATAAGTCCATTATTCTGCTTCTCTCTTACATTCCCCTCTCTAGACATGAAGTATATTTTGTGCCCATGATCCCATGTCCTGGTTCAGTATAGCCTCCCTCCACCACTCCTTCCTCATTCCCAATCCAAAACCTTTGCTTCCTAAGAATGGCAGAACAAGGTGTGCTATTCACCATTAAGTTGGCAAGCAACAGAATTCCATTGAGTACAATTGAGTGATGTTAATAAGAGAAGGTGCAGAAAGATAGCCATGATGCTTTTGTAAGCAGCAATGACTCCCCAGAAGCAAAATAAATCTTTTTTTTTCTTTCCAAGTAGCAAAGTCAGAGTTTATTTGAATTTGATTTAATGTATAAATCCTCTAGGAATATTCAAATGAATTCTTTTTGTAGGTCTTGAAGTACATGATGTGCGGAAATGCCTTGGATATGATTTCGATTTTTCTTTTCAAACTATAATTGATTTCCAAGCCAACATAAAACATTCTGATTGTTCAGCAATAAATACAAGGCAATTAGGTAAGTATGGCTCTATCCAGGCTACTGTGTGTGACCATGTATCTGCCTCCTTTCTCTGGAAATAAGAATCCCTACTACCTTTTCTTCTCTCTCAACATTTTTATGCTTTTGGAGCTGGGTCAGAATGTCTCTCTAGATTTACACCAGAACAGAACCACTGAAAAGTTAAAATACTTTGTATAAGATCTGACAGGAAATCACTAACAATAGAAATAAAGAAGCAAGGATTTATTAAGTACTTATTATGTGCCAGGCAGTGTATTAAGCTTTACAAATATCTCACTTGATCTTCACAAAAGCCTAGGAAAGTTGGTATATTATTTGTCTCCATTTTACAGATAAAGAAACTGAAGTAGAGGTTAAATGATTTGCCCAGGTTTATACAGCTAGTAAGTGCCTAAGGCAATATTGGAAATCAGATCTATCTGACTTCAAGTTAAATGTTCTGTTTGCTTCACTGTGCTATAGATTGGGGTAAGTACTTAAGGTCATATCTTGAAGTCCCAGGTTTGTCCAACTCACTGCATTACTTTTTAAATTTCTCTGCCATCACTCTGGCTTGTCTTAAAATATCAGTTCTTTCTCCCTATCCCTGATTGCAAGGGCAGGCACATAAGCTAATTGAGGGCAGGAACTATTCTTGTTTTTTTAACCTCAGAATTTTTATCAAGTTGCCTAGTATACAATAAACACGTAATAAATAATTGTTAGTCTGACTTCTTGTGGATTTTGCAGCTCTCTCCCTGACTCAAAATTTACTTGTCTCAAGCCTCACATACCTAGAGTTCTTTCTTCTAGCCTTTTTCATCTCCATGTCAAAAGTTACCTGTCTCAAGTCCAATTCTTACCTTACTCTTCCTTACTCTTCCAAGTTATCTGATAACAAATTTGAGATGAAGTTAAGGATTGATAATGATTTCTTGTGTATCCCAAAATATATATTATTTTCATTTTAATGGTATTTTTAGTGATTTCATGCAAAGGAGTGAATAAAGTAAGGATTTCCATTGATAGGGAAGATATTTTAATATGTCATATTCTCATCAAATGAACAAGGAGAGAAGCTGGCTTGACCATTGCTCCAGTTTTCATTCCAGACATCTTTCTAGCTCTTTGGATTTGTCTTCACTGTTGTAAATACCTTAATGGCCCTGGAATGGCATGAACTATACCCCCTTCCCCCAGGCAGTCTCTCTGTATTTGTTCCTATTCGTTGTCCTTAACTATGGCACATGTTGGCCCCATTCCCACAGATGCCATGTCCCCAAAATTCTCTATTCATTCCACTGGAAATCAAAATACTACTTCCCCCCTTCCCTATTTCTTCCTTACAAGGTACAAGTTCAGACTATAAGAAAGCTCCAAGCCATGCTAGGGCCCTTCTTTCTGGAGCCTCTAGAAAAAGAGTCAAGAAATGGAACTTCTTTAATAGTTGAAGCAAACATCTGCAGAAGGGAGGAACAGTAGAAAGAATATGAGTTTTGAAATGAAAAGAGCTAGGTTCAAATTCTAGCCATGATACTAACTTTTATACTTACTTGGTGTATGTTACTTAACTCCTCTGAAACTCAATTTCCTCAATTTCAAAATGAGACAGTTTAACTAGATAATTCCAAAGTTTCCTTTTTTCTTTAAATCTGTGATCCTATGAAGTAGTTATATTTCAGGGAGTTTTTAGGCTTTGTTGGAGAGGAAATGATTAGTACAGAAGGAATAGAGTGAGCTTCTGCCTTGCTGACCTGTTTAAGATAGTACAGTGAACCTGTACTAGGTATTACTGCTATGTCATTAGATGAAAGACTTCTTAGGGTTTCTGTTTCAAAAAGAGCTATTTATGGATTTGTACTTCTTGTGGAGTTCCTCCTTTTGGCTTTCATAGTATCTTGCCTTTCAACTGTCTTCTGGATCACTACTTCCTCACAGGAAAGAGTCACTGTTTAAACAGTGTGGAGCTCAGAAAGCTTTTCAATGCCCTCTTTTAAACTCAAATTTCAAGCACTGAATTTATTGATTCAGTTGGAGATAAGGAGCCATAGTAGAGTTAATCAGTTTCTTTGGACACTTTCCAGCCACAATTTACAAACCATGTCACACACACACCCCCCATCCTGATCTTTCCACCCTCAATTCCAAGAACCTTAGACCCTACCAAGGTTCTGATAGGTATTCCACCTTATCTTGTTCAGGACTAGATTTTCATGCTACTTACCACTACCAGCAATAAATGCTTCCATCCAAATAAATAAATAAATGCTTCCATCCAAATTTTTCTCCCCATACTTTTAGCTCCTCTTTTGTGTTACATTCCTCCATTTGAATGTAAGTCTCTTGAGGCTTACTTGGTTATTTTTATACCTCCCAATGCTTTATCACTATCCCAGTCTCTGGCACATTTTTTGGTTTTTGGTTTTTGCTTAT
The DNA here is from genome assembly GCF_016432865.1 of Antechinus flavipes. Lineage (NCBI taxonomy): Eukaryota > Metazoa > Chordata > Mammalia > Dasyuromorphia > Dasyuridae > Antechinus > Antechinus flavipes. The sequence continues at coordinate 123,864,615 of NC_067398.1, read as the reverse complement.
ATATGTTTTTTACATATTTCTTTATGAATCATGGGAGAGAAAAATCAGAACAAAAGAAAAAACCATGAGAGAAAAAAAAAAGAAAATGGAAAAAATGTGAATATACCTGTGTCTGGCATATATTAAGGACTTAATACATGCTTTATCCAACTCTCCTTGGACGGACCAGTTTTTAGAAGGCTGAGTCATGTCACCTTCACAAAAGTTTTATGTGGAAGCCATCTTAGGTTCCCAGAGACTATGTCCCTTCAACACAAGCTCTAGCAGGTTCTACCTAGCTGAAACATATCAGGTACTGTCTTGGCAATAAATAGTGTTTGTCACTTAAGGACCAGCCTCCTTAAGATTAAGGGCCATCACTGGAAATTTTGCAATCATGCAATGAATTTTTTGTCTATGACAACCCATATATTAAAGAAAAATACAAAAAATCCTCAGGCTTGGTAGTCAATCTTCACTTTTGCAGAAACAATGGTAGAGTAGTAGAAGGAAGGTAAAGAGGAGACATAATGGGAAAAATAGATTTCATTATATTGCCAATAATATACGTATAATTATATGTATATATATGAAATAGTAACAAACATTATCTATAAAATGTAGGATGAGGTGGAAAATTCACTAATTTGTTCATGCCCTTATACAGATACCCTAAATTGTTTATATCCTTATACAGACAGATAGATGATAAATACAGATAGATAGATGGATAAAGCACTTATTTTGTTACCAGGCACTGTTTGAAATTTTGAGAAATATAAAACCAAGAAAAATTATTCTTACCCTTGAAATACTTACATTTTAGTAGGGGAGGATAGCAGCTAAAGAGAAGGGGAAAAGTGAAAGGAAAGATACCCAAATAGCATCAAGGCAGGTGGTATGTAGATAGAATAGACCAGAGAATGAGCTAGTAAAGAATAAACAGAGTCTGACTGGGACTCATGATGTGGTGATTCCAGGCAAGGGTTTGGCAATCATCCTGCCAGTCTCAAGGTTGAGTCATCCTCAGGGGTATACTTCCCAGCTGCTTTGATGCAGTAATTCCACTATTAGTGTTATCCTAAGAATGTCCTATGTATTATGAAATATTCATAGCAGCATCTTTTGTGACAATATTTTTTTTTTCAAATGAAACAGGTACCCATTAAATGGGGAATGTATATGAGCAAATACTACTATGACAAATGTGGGAAATTAGGACAAACATGGGATGATTTATATAAAGTTACATAGTGAAGAAAGCAGAACCATGAAAACAAAATATGTGTTAAAAATAACACTAATGAACAATTGCTGAAGAGCTATAATAAATTATCTTAGTCCTGGAGAACTGATAAGGAAATATACTCTCCTCATCTCAGTAGAGAGATGAGAACAATGAAGAGATAACAAGGTTCATGCTGTCAAATGTGTTTAATCTATTGAATGATTTTGTTCAAGTTTTTTTGTTGTTCAGTTGGAAATTGGGGCAAGGATTAAGGAAAAATAATATGTTAAAACAAAAGTCAGTAATAAAACTACAAGAAAGAAAAATGCATCAATCTTTTTAACCTCTTTTTCTCTCTCCCTTTCCTTTCTTTGAAAATCAACAGAACATTAAAAAAAAAAAAAAAAAAACCTACTCGTAGGCTCTCTGTCTTATTTAACTACTATTATAACTTCTGATGACATTTCTTTTTTTTTTTTTTTTGAGGCAATTGGGGTTAAGTGACTTGCCCAGGGTCACACAGCTAGACAGTGTCTGAGATCAGATTTGAACTCAGGTCCTCCTGACTTCAGAGCTGGTGCTCTATCCACTGCGCCACCTAGCTGCCCCTCTGATGACATTTCTAAGGGAATATTTGTATCATTCCCCCTCTCCTCACTGGAATGTAAATATGTCTTCATTCTGGCATATAGTTCATTCTGAATGTTCACTCATATTGACTTTTTTCTGTTCTTATTGATTCTTTTGTATTTTAAAGTTTCTACTGATCTTCTCATCAGAAATATATGGAAGAGGCAGCTACTTGGTGTAGTGTGATAGAGCACCAGCCCTGAAATCAGGAGGATCTGAGTTCAAATGTGGCCTCAGACACTTAACACTTCCTAGCTGTGTGACCCTAAGCAAGTCAATTAACCCGAATTGTCTCAGGGGAAAAAAAGAAAGAAATATATGGAAATCTTCTGTTTCATTAAAGCTCTACTTTTTTTCTGCTGTAGATTTTTGTTCTAATTAATTTTTATTGTAAATCCATATCTTTTTGTCTTTTTGTATATGTATTCCAAGATTTCTGCTTTATAGCAGTAGCTGTCAAATTTTGTTTTATTCTGATTGTACTATCTCTGTATGTGAATTCTTTCTCTTTGGCTGCTCATAATATTTTGGATTTCAGCAATAATATTTCTGTGAATTTTCATTTTAGATTTCCTTTCAGGAGGTGACAAATAGAATACTTGTCATATTACTTTTACACATTACACATTATATATTACTTTTATTCTAATAGATATAGGAAATTTTATTTCATGACTTTTTTGAATACTAAATGACATTCAAGTTCTTGTTTGGATCATAGTTTTCAGGAAGTTGAATGTTTACTAAATGATGTCTCCTTGATATGTATTTCAAGTTAACTATCTTTTATGAGGTAACATATTTTCTTTCATTTTTTTTGGTACTTTGATTTTGTTTCCATATTTCTCATTGTTTCATATTGTCATTAACTATTGCTTGATTTCTAATTTTCAGAGTCTGTTATTTGAGTAGAGTTTTGTATCTATTGTACTAAGTCACTAATTCTTCTTCCAGATATTTTCTCCAAATCTCTCTTTTTCAATTCTTTCTTTTAGCACTCTCATTTCATTTGTAATATTGTTTTTAAAACTTTGGTGGGGGAAGTGGGAAATCTTGCTTTATTTCTTATAAGAATTCTTGTTGATCTTGCAGCCAAGCTATGCTTTTGAAGCTTTGCTTGTGGATATTTTGAATTTCTTCTCCTTTTTCTAGACTTGTATCTTGTGTTATAATAATTCTTTATCATGGGAGGTTTTTTTTTTTTGTTTGTTTCTTCATTTGTTTGTTTATTTATTCTTCTAGTCTTACTTCTTATATTAGAACTTTGTGTTAGAAACAGTCTCTGTACACTTTTGTCATCTAATTGGAAGGAACTGTAAGCTCAGTCTTATTGAGTTATAGATTGACTCCTGGTGCTAAAATTCCTGTCCTACTCACTTACCTCTGGGCTGAGTCCATGATAGATAACTGTAGAATTACAACACAATTGTTGGCCACTCCTCTGCATCTGCCCACAGATTAAATCCAAAATCCTCAGTTGTGATTAGAATTTCAGAGTTGTAGATTTACCCTTAGTCTGAGCCCAGGATTTGAATTTAAAACTCTATTCCTAATTCAGCTGCTACTTCATCCCTGTTTCACAGTTTGTCTCTTGATGCTTTGCTTATGACTTTAATTGCTACTCTTGACCTGGAAAAATGGTCCATTGCGGTTTCCCCTAAAAATTTCCAACCCTAGCTCAATAGGGATCTTTTAAAATCTTTGTGAGAAGAGTTTAGGCAAGAACTGGGCTATATTGTTTCTTCCTGCTCCATGATTTTTGCTGATCTCTATCAAGAACTTCTAGTTTATATCAATAATTTCCAGCATCATTTATTTACTTTCATGATCCTGTCCAATAAGGGCATATAAAACATATCCTGTGATATGTAATAGTATATATGAAAGTATATGTGAAAGCCATCTAGAGGGATAATGTAGCTGAGGACAATAAGACAGACTGGCTATTAGAGGTAGATATTTTTTATTTCTCAAACTGTTATCATGAACCATTTATATCCTATTGTCATCAGCTATTCATCCATCCTGGACTGTTACATAGCCACATATTCTCCAGCTTTGCTAAACTAATGGAGTCTAGCTGCTACTCAGTTAAAAAAAAAAACAACAACTAGAAGATAACCCCAAGATCCTTAAATTGGAAACACAATCATCATGTAGATGGTACAAGGCAAGCCCACAGTATGAGAAATATCTCTGAATACTTTCTTGTACTGGGATAGGAAATATATGGTGGTTGTTGAAATCATCAAGGCTGTGGAGATGAAAACAAGGTTACCTAAACAGCCATGAAAGCCAACCAAGACATGAGAGACTGAAAAAAACCAAAGCTGCTTTATCACAGAGTATTCACTAAAATCCAGTCTCTGATCCATTAAACACTGATTTCCTGAATTTACCAGCATTGGATCTTCAGAAAGAATTTCCAAAAGAATAGCCTAGAAGGAAATACATTCACCTCCTCACTCCTGCCTCCTTCGTCAGGGACTAGACTCAGACCCATCAGCTCAATTTTTGGTTTATTTATATTACTATTATAATTTTGAGACATATTTAATAAACCTCAGTTTGTGTTTTCAGGACATCCTCCAATACCTATGCTAATGTCCACTATTTGCCAGGTTAGAATGATGACTTATTGAGACATGCACTGATAGTATGTACATATAGATCCAAAAAGATTTGAAATCTTCAAAGGCCATCTCAATCAAATTGTCAAGATTTGGAATAATTTCCTTATATTTTATTATTTTTAATGTATTATTATTCTATTATTCCCATTACATAGATTTAATTATCATTCCACATATTTTCCTTATATTCCATAAATTCCTTATTTAATGACTGGTTCAATTTATGAAAGATTATGATACTCTTGCTCTCCCTCTCTGCAGATGACAAGAGCCACAAACACGTGATAGAAGATATTATTTCACTCATAGAAGGAGGAACTAGAGAATATGCCACTCAACTCAAGGAAAAGCTGTTTCGAGGACCTCAGGCAGTTAATGTGACTGATTTTTTCAGCTGGAGCTCCTCCTTAGAGAAAGCACCTGTACTCATCAATCAAAAGGTAAGGAATGCATTATTTCTGATGAAGTATTCCTATGCATATTCTCATAAAGTAGAATGGAGTGTTTTGAGAGTGCTCAAGTCACAGATTCAGGAAATCTAAAGGCTGGAACAGATTTTAAGGGATCACTTATTTTATCCTGTTTTTATAGAGGATCCCATTGCCTTTTCAGACAATGTGTGATAATTCACATTTATCTAATCCTTAAAGGTTTACAAAGCACTGTCTTCCCAAGTCTATGAGGAAGCAAGTATAAATATAACTATGCCTGTTTTACACATTAAATTATGAAATTATGAAGTTAAATGAATTTCTCCTGGTTATGTAGCTAGTAAACATTGGAGCTGCGATACCAAAATCTTGTGTTCTTTTTCATCACATCATGTTGAATCTCTATTAGTTTTATTGACTGCTACAGAATGGCTACTCCTTTTCCCCTCAGGGTTCTAGAAGTAACCTTGAGCTTTTAACATTTTTGATTTTTAACATTATTACTCATAAGTCTTGATGGTGTGGTACCTATTGATCATGAAACTAATATCAATTAGCTAGCCAAAATTAATTGCCTTTTAGAACTATGTACTAAGGTAATATGATAAGAGCAATTGGTATAAAACTTTACCCCAAAAGTCTGTGACACAATTTCCCAAAAGTACCAGAGAGTCAAGGGGAAAAATGAACTCAAGCTTAGAGATCACATGTGCCAAAGAAGAAATTCACATCTTCTGGCTCAATGGAAATCCTTTTTGTTTTACTTCCTGAGTATTCCTCCAATATCCAGTACATTGTTGAGCTTTGAGATTCTAGGTTCTTGTAGTTCCTGCTTATAGAGTTCTGAACCTGCTTTTCTGACCTTGGCTCCTCATGTATGTTTCTTTGAGCCATTGTTATTTCAGGGACATTCTTACTATCCATCACTGATAGGAAGTCCAAATTTTCTGAACTTTTGAAACTCTCAATGTCAACTCTCTAGTCAAAGAGTAAAAGGGAAGGAGAACACTTTAACACTTAGCTTATGACTTTGATTGCTTTTTTTTCAATAGAGATGGAATTCTTCACATCTATTCTGAACTTTTAATTAATGATTTTCAGAACTCTTCCCCAATTTAATATTTTTTTCCAATTACATGTAAATATGGGTTTCAACATTTACTTTTATAAGATTTTTATTTCCACTTTTTTCTCCTCTCCCCAAGATGGAAAGCGATATGATTATACATATACCATCATATCAAACATATTTCTACATTAGTCATGTTGCAAAAGAATCAGCACAAAAGGGAAAAACCACAAGGAAAAAAAGTAAAAATTGATGCATTCAGATTCCATAATTCTTTCTCTGTTTGGATGACATTTTCCATCCCAATTCTATTGGAGTAATCTTGGATTACATATTGCTGAGAAAAGCTAAACCATTGTCCAATTGATGGGCATCCCCTTGATTTCCAATTCTTTGTCACTACAAAGAGAGCTGCTATAAACTTTTTGTAAATGTTGGTCTTTTCCAATTTTTATGATTTCTTTGGACTACAGATCCAGTAGAGACACTGCTGAACTAAAAGGTATGCACAATTTTATAACCTTTTGGGCAAATTCCAAATTGCTGTCTAGAATGGTTGGATCAGTTCACAACTCTTCCAATGATGCATTAATGTCCCAATTTTCCTAGATCCTTTCTAAACATTTATCATTTTCCTTTTCTCTCATATTAGCCAATCTGATAGATATGATGTAGTACTTCAGATTATTTTAATTTGCAATTTTCTAATCAATAGTGATTGAGAATATTTTCTCAATCACTATTGATAACTTTAATTTCTTCATAATTCTTAGAACTTAAAGAAATATTCTTATCTGATAAAGTTAACAGGGCTACAGCATCTTATTTCTTGCCTTACCTGGTGTAAGGGGTAAAATATTTCCCTTCAAGCATTGTACAGTACAGTCAGGCTAGCCACTTATTATTCCTCTGGCACTACATTTCATTTCTTATCTCCATCTGTTTTTATGCTACCTGGGATGCACCCCCCCTTCTTGCTTCCACCTCTTAGAATATCTAGTTTCTTTCAAAGCCTGATTGATTCAAAGTTTAGCTTGATTGTGAAAACCAACACAGGATCTTATTTGATCCTCCTATCTGCCAAGGTCACTCCCCCACTTTTTGCTTATTTTATATTTTATAATATTTAAAAGTGAAAAAGTTGTCTTCTGTGGAATGTAAGCTCCTTAAGGGCAGTCATTATTTCCTTTTCATCTTTGTACCTCCTATACCTAATACAGTCTGGCAGGGTAATAGGCTCTGTTATGTCTTGACAAATTGGATAATATAATTTCCAACCATTTTCAGCTTGAAAAATAAGTAGGTAATGAAGTTTTCTTGTTTAACAGAAGGACAAACTAGTCAGGAAAATGCATTGTTCCTCGGTAATCTTTTCTATAACTGCAGGACCATGAAAACTGTCATTTCCTTAGTAGAGTCCTTATACTTTATGGGGTTTGCATTCCTCAGAATTAGTTCTTCATTGCATACCTTTCATTTTTATCTCTTCAAAGACTGTTTATGCATTTAACCAAATTGTATGGTTTTCATGGCCCCTGTATTCTTGTGCCCTGGTTTCACTGGCTCTCATTTCCCTCTGAAGAGTAAAGCAGAATGAATTCCTCTTCTGAGGAAATCAATACAACTCCAGTCTTTGTTTACACTGTTTCTGGCAATGTGGCAGCTTGGGAAAGAATCCTTTCTTTCTACCAAATAAATATAACAGAGTTGAAAGTCTCCATCCTATGGTTTAATTCATAGAAAACTTAAATTGATGGACCCCTGCGTCATCTCTAAGGTCACAATTTCAACAACACAATAATTATGTTCTGCAGGAATTTTAAGGACAGGAGGTTGTGTTTTTCTCCTCTCTTAAATAGCTTGGATTCCAGAAAGACTTTTAGAATTCTATGTTCCTTTGTTTTATGGAGCTCAGTCCCCAAAGGACCTCCCCCAGAATTCCAGGGTCAGAAAGGACCACAGAAACCACATAATCTAACAAGATTCCCCTCTACCATAATATACCTCTGCTTCTGACTTTTTACCTACTAAGAAAAAAAGCAAAATAAAATATTTTCTGGCAGAACTGTATTATACGTTATTTAAAAACAAAAGTGATTATTTCTTCAAAAGAAATAGTTTTTCTTCCCCTAATAAACCCCAGGAAATAATACAGTACAGTAGCTTGTGTATATTTCCCATATATCAATTTTTATATGCAGAAAACTTTGGGTACAGATTTAAAAGTCTTTCTCTGATAGAATTTAATTGAAGACTTTTGTAGGATGTAAATTGCTTGGGGGCATGGATTATTTTAATTTTATCTTTGCATCTTCCAGTGCCTAGCCCAGGGCATCAAATGCTGTAGGTACTTTTTTATAAATTGAATTAAACAGAATGGAATTGAGGCCTTCCTTAATCTCAAATCTATGTCAGCTAGTGAATTTTGAACACAGTCTTTATATTTGTCATTATGTAGTTTAGAAAATGTGACATAAGAGAAGTTTTCCCTTGTCTAGTCATGTGATTAATAGTTCATTCTTTTCATTGGTAGGCTTTGTTTCCCACCTGTTTCACTAGGTTTGGAATAAGCAATTGATCATACTGGGAAGAAAAGTATATGTAAATTGCTCATGATCATGAAGTTTATTAATGTATTTTTGCTACGAGAGGTCATTTAATGCTCTAAAAGAGAGTTTCCAGAAAGAACAAATGAACTTTCCAGAAAGAAATATTGGAATTCATGCTTTCTTGTGATTTGGGCTCAACTGTTTACCTTCATGAATTCAATGAAGGATTAGACTTGGTGATCTCTTCCATTCCTATAGGCCCCCTCTAAGTCTATAAGCCTGTGGTGAATTTCTCAGTATGATTTCATCAATTTCCATCTTTTGATGTTGTTACTGTTAAATCATTTTTAGGTGGGTCTCATTCTTTGTGAGTCCATTTGGGGTTTTTCTTGGCAAAGACACTAGAATGGGTGGCCATTTCTTTCTCTGATTCATTTTATAAATAGCAAAAAAATAAAAAATAAAAAACAATAAAAAAATAAAAATGTATAAATAAGAAAACAAATATAAAAAACAAAAATATATATATAAAACAAAAACAAAAAACAAAACAGGGTTAAATGACTTGCTAGTGTAGAGCATAGGACCCACCGGCAAAGAAGACATCTGCCAGAGGGATAGAATACAATCTGTCCTCAGTTGCTGGATTTGCAAGGATAGGGAGGTAAGCTACTAAGATTTTGATACAAGTCTTCAAGTCATAGCACAAAGAAGGATGGTGATGAGAGATAATTCTTCAGAGAAACTGACTTCAGACTTGGCACATCCAAATTTGACTAAATCTTTTCCTCCCTAGCCAGTATGTGGGATAACCAAGTCCTTTGTGTCATCCACCACAGTCTTGTCAAGTGTAATGTGGTTTTTGTTTGTTTGTGAAGGGAATAGTTTCTTTTTGAAGCATAAATAAGGCATAATAAACCATGAGAAAAAAATTAATCAAAGCAATAACAGCAAATAAAAAAAAAAGGTGAAAATACTATTCTTTGATCCACATTTGGTCTCCCTAGTTCTATCTCTGGATGGGGATGGCGCTTTCCATCACAAATCTATTGGAATTGTCTCGATTCTCCCCGTAGTTGAAAAAAGTCAAGTCCATCACAGTTGATCATCACATAATCTTCTTGTTACTGTGTACCATGTTCTCTTGGTTCTGCTCACTTTACTTAGCATCAGTCAGTCTTTCTAGGCTTTTCTGAAATCAGCTTGAAAAATAAAATACTATTTTAAAAACCAACAATGCAGTGATGCAAGGAATTTTGAGGCCCTTCAATTTCTAAACTACCTATAAATTGAATATGCCATGAATAGAAACAAACAAAAAGAAATACTTAATCCACACATATAGTATTCACTTAAATATTCATTAAATATTTAATATATGTTTAAAGAATGTTTAGGTGGGGAGAGAACAGGTAGTTAGGTGGCTCTGTGGATAGAACACCAGCCCTGAAGTCAGGAGGACCTGAGTAAAATCTGGCCTCAGACACTTAACACTTCTTAGCTGTGTGACCCTGGGCAAGTCACTTAACTCCAACTGCCTCAGCAAAAAAAAAAAAAAAAAAAAAAAGTTTAGGCTAGATACCGGGGGAAACCGCAAGATCACAAGAGATAGCCTATTGCAAAAGAAGGAGCATAAGACTCTTTAGTTAGAGGAATAGAATTCAAATTCTGGTTCTTCTTTTATTATGCTAAACTTGGGGGAATCGTCTAATTTCTCTTGGTCTCAGTTTCCAACTCTGCAAAATGAGGTTGGTAGATGAGTTTATCTATAAGACCCCTTCCAGCTCTAAATCCTAGGATTCCAAAACACAGGTCCATGACAATAGCAGTAATAATAATGTTGTTGTTGATAAATAGCATTAATTTAGCACTTTAAGGTTTTATACAACATTTTTTATGTGTTGTTTATTTTATCTGTAGCTATCTCCAATAGGTAATTTGGTTCCAGTGAGAATGAAAGATGCACATGAAAAGAAACAAAATTTGGAAAGAGCTGTAAATGACTACCTTAGTGAGTTCAGTGTCCACAAGTGCCAGCCCTGTCAAAATGGAGGAACCACAATGCTATTGGATGGGGAATGCATGTGTGCCTGTGGAACTGAATTTCGGGGAATTGCTTGCCAGATTAAGTCAGTTGTTTGAAGGTGAGTAAATTTCTTTTGAGAAAAGACATACTCTCATAGGTCATTTTACTTGCAGACTGTGACATGTTCACCTCTAGATTATCAATTAAAAATGAAGATGATTATTGACTCAATAGTGGAAAATAATAAATTATTCTGAAATTTCACTTTTCACAGAAATTTCTACATGTTCTTCACTAGCTTTTTATCACTGCTGAAAATTCAATTCAACAAGCATTTGTTAAATGTCTAACACCTGCCAGTTACTGTGCTAGCCTCTAAGGATATTGAGGAAAACATACAAAGTCCTTGTCTTCAAGGAACTTACATTTCATTACAGTAGGGAGAAGTAAATGAAAAGTAGAGTAATGATGGGTAGTAAAGTAATGATGGGTTTCTGGCCTATCCTTGTTTCTATTCAACCTCTAATGAAAATTGAATAAAAAAGGAAGTCCTCAATGGAAATTAAGTGGATCTCATCAATTGGGGAATGGCCGAATAAGTTATGGTATGTGAAGGTAGTGGAATATTACTGTTCCATAAGAAATGATGAGCAAGCTGATTATGTAAATCGTTTCAGGCTTTTATGAAAACAATATTTTTTAAATAAATAACTCCATCATAAACTGATGATGAGTGAAGTCAACAGTACCAAAAGAATATTGTATTTGGAAACAACAAAATTATATGATTTACAACCATGATAGACTTAGGTCTTCTCAGCACTGTGATGATCCAAGACAATTCCAATAGATTTGGAATAGAAAATGCCATCCACAACCAGAAAGATAATTATGGAGATACTTCTTCAAATTCAGAATTCAAGGGACAGAGATTGAATCGCAGAAGGAAGGCAATGAAGAAAATGGCAGAGTAAAGGTGACATGGAAGAAGAAAACTGATGAATCATCCCCTGCAAT